>NC_067245.2:316328864-316631894 GCF_019359855.2 Lolium perenne
AGTTGGTCGCTCCCAGTCTTTTGCTAGCCTTCACCTGTACTGAGTATGAGCTCTACTCGTGCATCCAACTCCTAATAACCAAAGTTGCCAATTGTGTCCACCATATCTACCTATATGTGGTATTTCACCGCCACTCCAAAGTAAATTGCTTGTGTGCTACCTTTAAACTTTCAAAAATAATCACCTGTTTTTGTGTAATTATAGCTCATGGGAAAGTAGTCTAAAAACTATTGCGGTAAATATTATGTCCTATGCATTTTTAGTTCTTATAAGTTGCTTGTTGTGTGATAACCATGCTGTCATGGGGAACACCATCAATATGCCTTTATTGAATATCATATGAAATACTATGCATGCTCATCTTGTCTGAAGTAAGTGAGATTTACCATGAGTTGCAAAGATTGGAGTATGCATATTGTTAGAGAGGAACATTGGGCCGCCAACTAAAGCCATGTTCACATGGTGGAAGTTTCAGCTGGGCAAAAGTCCAAATATCTGTTGTCCTTGTTTTCCCGGTATGGATGTCCAAAAAGTTGAGATTCATCAAAATTGAGAAATCAAACAGATTCATCTCCTAGGACCTTTGTACAGGAGGCAAGGAGGTACCCCTTTGTGACACTTGGTTAAAACATATGTATGTGATGAAAATCCATGGAAGTCCAAGCTAATTAGGACAAGGTGTGAGCACTATTAGTATATTATGCATGAGGCAAGTAAACTTATAGGAAGTAATTATGCATAAGCCATACTATTTATCACTACCGTTGACATGAGTAGCACCTCTCAAAATAAATATTTTCGACACTCCTATTGCTTTCAAAATAAAAAGCTCTAGCACATGAGTAATCCCTACTTCCCTCTGCGAAGGACCTTTCTTTTACTTTTATGTTGAGTCTTCATCTTCTTGCTTTATGCACCAATTAAGAGAGCATAATTGTCATTCTTAGTATAATGTGCATAGTCCCAAGACTTATTTATTGATTCATGATTATGCTATTTCTTGTTCTTAAATTACTTGTATCTAGTCACCCTTTGAACTTTAAAGGTGTCCTAGCATTTATGTTTTGCTATTCCATTAAGGACAAGCTGAATACCACTTTGCTATGTTTTCTCTATGCTAAAAAACAAACAGTTGCTTTCATTGCATAATTATTCATGATCCTTTGTTTGAGTTACTTTTCATGTTATAACATGGTTGCTAAGTTCTATTGTTAGAATTATATCTATCATGCCTATGTTTAGAGTACTTTGATCCCAGCTTACAGTGCTTTACAATAACATGATCAAGATTGTGTTGGCTGCATGTCACCTCAAAAATTATATTTTTTGTTATCACTTACCTACTCGAGGACGAGCAGGAGTTAAGCTTGAGGATCCTTGATACGTCTCAAACGTATCTATAATTTTTGATGCTCCATGCTTGTTTTACACCAATTTCTATATGTTTTGCTTACACTTCGTTTCACTTTTATACATTTTCCGGCACTAACCTATTGACAAGATACCACAGTGCCAGTTCCTTGTTTTCTGCTGTTTTTGGTTTCAGAAAAGTTGTACAGGAAATATTCTCGGAATTGGACGAAACAAAAGCCGAAGTGCCTAATTTACCGAAATGAAGACGGAGTCCAGAGGAGAGCCGGAGGGGCGCCACAGGGAGGCCACGCCATGCCTGGGCGCGGCCCCACCCCTGGCCGCGCCTAGGGGTGGTGTGGGCCCCCCAGGCACCCCACCGACCTATCTCCTCCGCCTATTTATTCACGATCTCGGGAAAACCCCAGACACCCGAGCCTCCATCCACGAAAATTTCCGTCGCGGCCGCCATCACCGAACCCATCTCGGGGGGTTCTGAAGCTCTTCCCGGCACCCTTCCGGAGGGGGAAATCATCGCCGGAGGCATCTACATCGCCATGCCCGCCTCCGAAGTGATGCGTGAGTAGTTCATCCCTGGACTACGGGTCCATAGCAGTAGCTAGATGGTTGTCTTCTCCAATTTGTGCCTCATGTTTAGATCTTGTGAGCTGCCCTACATGATCAAGATCATCATTATGTAATGCTACATGTTGTGTTTGCTGGGATCCGATGAATATTGAATACTATGTTCAGGTCGATTATATATTCCTGTCATATGTTATTTGTGATCTTGCATGCTCTCCGTTGCTAGTTGATGCTTTGGCCAAGTATGTACTTGTAACTCCAAGAGGGAGTATTTATGCTCGATAGTGGGTTCATGCCTCTAGTTTCCTGGGAGAGTGACTTTATAACTTCTAAGGTTGTAGATGTGCTGTTGCTACTAGGGAGAAAACAACAATGTTTTATCCGAGGGTAATTCTATTGTTTACATTACACACAATGCTTAATGCAATTATCTGTTGCTTGCAACTTAATACTGAAAGGGGTGCGGATGCTAACCGGAAGGTGGATTTTTAGTCATAGACGCAGTTGGATTACGATCTATGTATCATGTTGTAATGCCCACACGAATCTCATAGTAATCATCTTGTCATGTATGATCGATATTCTATCAATTGCCCAGCTGTAATTTGTTCACCCAGCATGTTATTTATCTTTATGGAGAGACACCTCTAGTGAACTGTGGACCCCGGTCCTATTTCCTTTACACTGATAAATTCAACCACTGCAATCCTGTTCTGTTTACTTTCCGCAAGCATTGTTCTCTTTAATTACTGCAAACATCTCCTTCCACTCGATACTTTTAATCCTTTGTGTTCAGCAAAACCGGTGAGATTGACAACCTCACTGTAAGTTGGGGCAAAGTATTTTGGTTGTGTTGTGTGCAGGTTCCACGTTGTTGCTGACACCGGTAGTGCGCCCTGCCACTAGTCAGCTAGCAACACCTTCAGAAGTCACGCCTTTCTCCTACTGGTCGATTAAACCTTGGTTTTTTACTGAGGGAAAACTTGCTGCTGTGCTCATCATACCTTCCTCTTGGGGTTCCCCAACGGTGTGCAATCTGCGCTCATCAGGGGCGAAAGCCTATTTCGAGGAGATGTGCATGCGCTTCAGGGTGAAAGCCCATGACCTCGCTTTAAATGGTTTGATGCGGCAACAATGACGGTTACGCATAGGTCCCTTTCTGGGGGCGTTGCTTTTGAAGAATCATTTTTGTAGTCCACTTTTCATAAAAAAAATGGTCGATGTTGCTGCTCATTGCGGATCACCCGTGCTCTTTTTTTCCTCCTTAATCTGGTTGTTTGCATATCATCGATGTCTTGACTGCCTTTTGATGCCATGTTCTCTTAAATAACGGTTGTAATTGATATTCTTCATAGTAATATATCACCCCTTGCCGGGAAAAGGATGGTACAACATCTTTTCATTGATGTTTCATGTTCGAATAAGACCGCAAGATTAATAGCCCCTCAAGTCTACTCTTTGTCACCAAATTTATTGCAAGTTTGACTTCTCCCCAAGTTCTGTACTACTAATACATGAGTAGTACTTTTTTTATCATGAGAGACAATTTTCTATGCCAATTATGACCACCTCGGATATATGCACACAAGATGATAGTTGAGTTTTTGGCATCCAGATTCCTAACATGGGGCTACATTACAGGTCTTGATTTCAACATATGATTTGGTATTTGTTTTTTGAAGGAACCGCCCAAAAGACAAATTGGAAACTTGGTTGGAATCACACATGCTTTATGATGAGTCATAATACCTTCTCATGTAGCAGCAAAATGAATTGAAATTAATTGGAAGTTCAAACATCTTATATTTAATTTTTTTCAAACGAAACGTTTCATTTTAGGCCAAGGAAACGAGAAGAAAACCCGAAGTATATGAGAGTGTCCCTTATCCCGAACGACTGACTAGGCATCCAGTCCTCGTGAAAGGAAGGCCTTGTTCGTCTTCAACAGTGCTAAGAAAACGTCTAGCACCAACAAAGATGAGTCATGGATCTTGGCCAGTCATGCATGTTGATGAATATACTACCGGTGTTGTCTGCTAAGCCCCATGGTGGTAGGCCCAACTTTATCTTCCCATATATGTCGTACCACCTGGCCATCACACATTCACACGGTCCTATCCTTTCTACATGGCCTTGCTAACTTCCACTACTAGAAAATAGGGCTTTCGTCCAAATGGCCTTAGGAGCAACAGTACCGGTCACTTTACGAACCGGGACTAATGCCAACATTAGTCCCGGTTCGGGCGGCCAGGACGACGAACGGTGCCACGGCCCCCGTTAGTCCCGGTTCAACTTGGACCTTTAGTCCCGGTTGGAGGTACCAACCGGGACTAAAGGGTTGCGGCCAGCCACCGAAACCTCCAACCGGGACTAAAGGTCCAACTCTCTTTATATATATCCCCATGCCCTGCCCAAGCTTAGCCCCCTTCTCCTCTTTTTTCCCTTCTTATGCACAAGGGTGTATGTAAATTTGCTTTCCCTTCTTATGCACAAGAGGTGCTCGATCAAATGCCTAAGAAAATGATGCCACTTGAGTTCACACAAAACAAAATATGATATGAAGTGCCCGATCCACACTTAATCTTTCTCCTCTTTTTTTCCTTCTCGATTGAGGTTAACAATTTTATCCTTTCATCTTTTATTGATAAAATGCATTTGTCGATTTACATCGCTTCACTATTCATGATGTTATTTAATAGTTTTTGATAAACTTAAATATATAATGCAGATGAATTAGCAATGGATGTATGGTGACCGACGCCATGCCGAGTTCATTACGGGCCTGAAATTTTTTATCGGTGTGGCTGAGGAAAACAATCGGGATGGTTTTATGTGTTGTCTGTCAGAATAAGAAGGATTACTCTTCCTCGAGAACCCTTCACACCCACCTGCTTTGGTCTGGTTTCATGCCCAGCTACAATTGTTGGACCAAGCACGGAGAAAGAGGGGTTATGATGGAAGACAATGAAGAAGAAGAGGATGATGACAACTATCCTATGTTCCCTGAATACCGTGATACTGCAAAGGGGGAAGCTGAAGATCAAGAGGCATCAGATGAGCCCGCTGATGATCTTGGTCGGGCCATTGCTGATGCAAAGAGGGACTGCGAAACTGAAAAGGAGAGGTTGAAGTTCGAGTAGATGTTAGAGGATCACAAAAAATTGTTGTACCGAAATTGCGAAGATTGCCTGAAAAAGCTGGGTAGCACACTGGAATTTTTGCAATGGAAGGCAGAGAACGGTGTTACTGACAAGGGATTTGAAAAGTTGCTGAAAATATTGAAGAAGCAACTTCCGAAGGGTAACGAATTGCCCAAAAGTACGTACGAAGCAAAAAAAAAGGTTGTCTGTCCTCTAGGATTAGACGTGCAGAAGATACATGCATGCATTAATGACTGCATCCTGTACCGCGGTGAGGAGTACGAGAATTTGGATGCATGTTCGGTATGCACCGCATTGCGGTATAAGATCAGCCGAGATGACCCTAGTGATGTTGAGGGCGAGCGCCCCACGAAGAGGGTTCCTGCCAAGGTGATGTGGTATGCTCCTATAATACCACAGTTGAAATGTTTGTTCAGAAACAAAGAGCATGCCAGGTTGTTGCGATGGCACAAAGAAGACCGTAATATATACATGATGTTGAGACACCCCGCTGATGGGTCGCAGTGGAGAAAAATCGAGAGAGAGTTCCCGGACTTTGCACATGACGCAAGGAACTTAAGGTTTGGTCTAAGTACAGATGACATGAATCCTTTTGGAGAGCAGAGCTGCAGTCATAGCACTTGGCATGTGACTCTATGTATCTATAACCTTCCTCCTTGGTTGTGCATGAAGCGGAATTTCATTATGATGCCAGTGCTCATCCAAGGCCCGAAGCAACCCGGCAACGATATTGATGTGTACCTAAAGCCATTAGTTGAAGAACTTCTACAGTTGTGGGACGTAAACGGTGTACGTGTGTGGGATGAGCACAAACAGGAGGAATTTGACCTACGAGCGTTGCTGTTCGTAACCATCAATGATTGGCCTGCTCTTAGTAACCTTTCAGGACATACAAACAAGGGATACAATGCATGCACGCACTATTTAGATGAGACAGAAGGTATATATTTGGATAAATGTAAGAAGGTCGTGTACCTGGGGCATCGTCGATTTCTGCCACAAAAGCATCCCGTAAGAAACAAAGGCAAGCATTTCAAAGGTGAGACAGATCACCGGAAGAAGCATGTCCATCGTACTGGCGATGATATATTTGGTATGGTCAATAATCTAGAAGTAATCTTTGGAAAGGGTCCTGGCGGACAATCTGTTCCGAATGACGCTGCCGGACACGCACCCATGTGGAAGAAGAAATCTATATTTTGGGAGCTACCCTATTGGAAAGTCCTAGAGGTCCGCTCTTCAATCGACGTGATGCACGTGACGAAGAATCTTTGCGTGAACCTGCTAGGCTTCCTGGGCATGTATGGGAAGACAAAAGATACACCGGAAGCACGGCAGGACCAGCAACGTATGAAAGAACGAGACAACGTGCATCTAGAGAACGAGACAGATAAATGACATCATTACTCCAGCTAAGCTCTTACCAAATCGGAGAAGGAAATCTTTTTTGAATGCCTGAGTAGTATCAAGGTCCCGTATGGCTTCTCGTCGAACATAAAGGGAATAATAAATATGGCAGAGAAAAAAATTCTAGAACCTAAAGTCTCATGACTGCCACGTGATAATGACGCAATTGCTTCCGGTTGCATTGAGGGGGCTTCTACCGGAAAATGTTCGAGTACCCATTGTGAAGCTATGTGTATTCCTCAATGCAATTTCTCAAAAGGTAATCGATCCAGAAATTCTACCAAGGTTGCAGAATGATGTGGTCCAATGTCTTGTTAGTTTTGAGCTAGTGTTCCCACCATCCTTCTTCAATATTATGACGCATCTCCTGGTTCACCTAGTTGAAGAGATTGCCATTCTCGGTCCTGTATTTCTACACAATATGTTCCCCTTTGAGAGGTTCATGGGAGTCTTAAAGAAATATGTTCATAACCGTGCTAGGCCAGAAGGAAGCATCTCCAAGGGCTATGGAACAGAGGAGGTCATTGAGTTCTGTGTTGACTTTATTCCTGACCTTAAGCCGATTGGTGTTCCTCAACCGCGGCATGAAGGGAGACTAAGTGGAAAAGGCACGATAGGAAAGAAAGCAATAATATGTACAGACGGGCATTCTTTCACTCAAGCACACTACACAGTTCTACAAAGTTCCACCTTGGTGGCTCCGT
Organism: Lolium perenne; assembly: GCF_019359855.2. Classification (NCBI taxonomy): domain Eukaryota; kingdom Viridiplantae; phylum Streptophyta; class Magnoliopsida; order Poales; family Poaceae; genus Lolium; species Lolium perenne. Next base: position 316,336,072 of record NC_067245.2, read on the forward strand.
ATATCAATGAACACAAGAATATTGTATGCTCCCAATACCCGGGGCATTCTGATGACTGGATTACACGTGCACACATGACGACTTTTGGCGGTTGGTTGCAAACACATCTCATTAATAACACCACTGTTGGAGATCAGTTGTACTTGTTGGCCAGGACACCATCTTCGACTGTATTGACTTTCCAAGGGTACGAGATAAATGGGAATACATTTTACACGATCGCCCAAGATGAAAAGAGCACCAACCAAAACAGTGGTGTCCGCATTGATGCAACAAACAACAATGGGAAAAAGGACACATATTATGGTTACATAGAGGGGATATGGGAACTTGACTATGGACCTTCTTTTAAGGTCCCTTTGTTTCGGTGCAAATGGGTAAAGCTAACAGGAGGCGGGGTTCAGGTAGACAAGCTGTACGGAATGACAACAGTGGATCTCAACAATCTTGCGTACAGAGATGAACCATTCGTCCTAGCCAATGGTGTGGCTCAAGTTTTCTATGTGAAGGACTTGTCTACCAAACCCAAAAAAAAGGAAAAATAAGCAAACGAATACATCATACGATGATCCAAAGCGCCACATAGTTCTTTCAGGGAAAAGAAACATCGTGGGAGTGGAGGACAAGACAGACATGTCAGAAGATTATAATAATTTTGATGAAATTCCGCCCTTCACAGTGAACACTGACCCAATCATCCGGTTAAATGATGAAGATGCTCCATGGTTATGGCCGACGCGATCAAAAGCAAGGGACATACACGAAGAAGGTTCATGTCCTTCAAGGCATTTTAGGAAACAAGTGACTATATGTATATTAAATGAGCCTATTTTTTTGGCACACATGTGTATCTCAACATGGCAATCAATGTCCCATTGCATTTGATGCAATAATGTTTCTTTATGTAATGTATTAACACTAGATAAGCATGCTTGGAGGCATTGATTTGAAAAAAAGTGACATTAATTTAAACAAAGTCACCTACCATAGAAGGAGTTTGCAGGAGAGGGAAGAGGCTGCTGATAGGAATAGACCAAGAATGGAGATGGAGGCATTCACGGGCTTGCGGGGAAATTTGTTGGAGATATGCCCAAGAGGCAATAATAAAGTGGTTATTATTATATCTTTGTGTTTATGATAAATGTTTACATCCCATGCTATAATTGTATTAACCGGAAACATTAATACGTGTGTGTTTTGTAAACATAAAAGAGTCCCTAGTAAGCCTCTTGTTAAACTAGCTTGTTGATTAATAGATGATCATGGTTTCCTGATCTTGAATATTGGATGTTATTAATAACAAGATCATATCATTAGGTGAATGATGTGATGGACATACACCCATAGTAAGCATAGCATTTGATCAAGTCGTTAAGTTCATTTTGCTACAAGCTTTAAGATACATAGTAACCTAATCCTTCGACCATGAGATCATGTTAATCACTTACACCGGATGGATGCTTTGATGACATCAAACACCGCTTCGTAACTGGGTGGTTATAAAGGTGGCATTAAGTGTTCTGAAAGTATGAGTTGAAGCACATGGATCAAGAGTGGGATTTGTCCATCCAAATGACGGATAGATATACTCTGGGCCCTCTCGGTGGAATGCCATCCAATTAGCTTGCAAGCATGTGACTAGGTCACAAGGGATGTCATATCACGGTACGAGTAAAGAGTACTTATCGGTAACGAGGTTGAACTAGGTATGGAGATACCGATGATCGAACCTCGGATAAGTAAAGTATCGCACGACAAAGGGAATCGGTATCGTATGTTAATGGTTCTTTTGATCACAAAGTCATCGTTGAATATGTGGGAGCCATTATGGATCTCCAGGTCCCGCTATTGGTTATTGATCGGAGAGGTGTCTCGATCATGTCTGCATAGTTCGCGAACCGTAGGGTGACACACTTATGGTTCGATGTTGTTTAAGTAGATATGGAATATGAGATGGAGAACGAATATTGTTCAGAGTCTCGGATGGGATCCAGGACATCACGAGGAGGTCAGGAATGGTCCGGAGAACAAGATTCATATAAGGAAAGTTATTTTCAGGGTTTCACAAAAGTTCAGGAATTTTTCGGTATTGTATCGGAGGGTTTCTAGAAGGCTCCAGAGGGTCACCAGTGGGCCCACCTTCTCGGGAGGCCTGCACAGGCCCTCAAGGGCCCAGCCGGCCAGCCCAAGTAGGGCAACCCTAAAAAGGAAAACACTGGGGGAAAGTACTGTTCATGTCGGTACTGTTCACGAGGTACTGTTCATGGCATTTACTGTTCATGTCGGTTACTGTTCATGGTGGTTACTGTTCACGGCGGTATTTTCCCTCCTCCTCCAAGTTTCCTCCTATATATAAAGAAGAGAAGGGGCAGCCCTTGAGCTAACCCTAGCCGCCACCTCTCCTCCCTCCTCCTTATTCCTGCGCCGGCTTGGCGAAGGCCTGCAGGAATTTCTCCTCCACCACTGACAAGGTATTAAATTGTCAATGCCTACAAGTTGTAGACTAGAATTTTCGTGGAAGTAGAGGGCAAGTAGATCTCGAGGGTTTTAGCCAGAAAAGTACTCGACTGCTAGAAAACTAGGGTTATGTTGACAATGGAATCGATGCTCTCTTTATCCCTCGACTCCCCCTTATAAAGGAGGCGGAGCCGAGGGTTTCGTATTACACAAGGTTACAGATTCTGGGGGACTCTCTTAATTCAACCCGTAAAGTTACAAATCTCTTTATTCCTAATACAACTCTATCTTTCCAAACTATCTCCTAACTGGGCTTCCGAGATTCATAAACTTCGGGTCGTGGGCCTTCAGTAAATCCCAGGTACCATATTCGGCAGGCCCATTGGGGATGCCTATGTCAGTAGCCCCCGAGATTTTGCTTGAATCGAAGAATCAGGGAAAATCTCCATCATTACAATTAACACCTGATTTCTTCGAGTTATCAAATGCCTTTCATAAATGTATCATATATTGTACATGGATAATGGTAATTGGGGCTGGTTCATCTGACGGATCAGGTACCAGTTAACTGCTCTCGTGGCAATCCCACAAATACCTACTTCAAGATCAAGTCCCTGGACATGATCTCGGTATACTGGCGTAGTTTCGACATGTGCCGCTTAAGGTCTTACCATATGCCGAACTCCAGTCGCGTTTTATCGGGTACCTAACGCGTCCGTTAGGATTTTTCTTCGCATCTGTTGATACGGAAAAAATTAGCAGAGCGCATTCTGGTGCGATGCCACGCCGCGCAGGACGGGTCCTAGGGTCTTACCTTCGCAAAGTACTGCGGCATTCAGAGATTAAATCGCGACTGAGGCGCTCTGAGAATATATTGTCGAGTGCCTTTTTCGGCTGCTGGAATAGCGCATTTGTCCGAGTCATATGATGACTTGTATATTTTTTTATCTTGTCCTCCCGATGTAACTTTTTTATCCATGATCTCGTCGCTCCACTTAGGTGTACCTGAATACTCTGCATGGCAGTTGCTTTGGTTCCACCCGTCAATTTTACTGTCTCCAGGTAGTCGACTAACCAGTCCTCAGGATCTTGCAGACCATCGAACTTCTTGTAGTTGTCGGGTAATTTAAACCCAGACGAGACTCGAGTTTTACGAACTCGTCGAGTGAAGCAAGGGAGCCCGCACATATCTTCCTGATCAACTTCTGGTGAGTGCCGACGTTCTCTTCTTTCTTGCCGCGCTCTATTGATCTGCGCCTGTGTTGCTGTATTTCTCGCATCACCCGTTCTTGGAGGATCTTGCACTACCGCCGCAGGTCGTGGACTATTTTGCCTTGGGGCACCTTCGGGAGGTGTACTTGTACCCGCAAACGCTGTTCCCATGACTCCAACTCCTGCCATAGCCATATTGTACAACGCTTCTCTTGGATCTCTGGGAGGTGGCCTGGATGCCAGTATGTAAGCCTGAGTTGCCATGTATCCAGCTTCCGGTGTTTTGGGAATAATGTTTCCTCTTGTGTCTATCGACATAAAAGACATGTCGAGGTTTTGGACCAGATGCTCCCTCTCATTCTCAGGTATATGCTGGAGCCGAGATCTTCCTCTATTACGGGCTTCCCTGTGATTATCTCCCGAAGGTCCTGATTGTCGACTAAGCTCAGCTCTTCGCCTACTCGACGCGGAAGCTGCCGCTTTTCTTTGCTCAAGTATCACCCTTTGTTTCTCCAGTTCTCGACTAGCACGCGCGAGCCTATATTGATACGCTTGCAACTCCTCCACCGTAGCGGCAGTGGTCAACGGATTGGTACCGTTCAGGGCTGTTGTCGCCCTATCCCAAGCTGCTTGCGGTAGTTGCAACTTCTGGCGTGGTGTAGTCCCGACATACTTGGTGCCTAAACCTCGCGTAAGATCAGCGGGATCGACGTATGGATTTCCCAAATCATCGAAAGCCTCTGATGTTTCGTTCTCCAGGTGACTGGACTCGCCAATCACGTATACTTGATGACATGTTGACCTTGAGTAGTCATCTTCTGGGTCGGTGACACCGTCGTAACGATCGGTGAAGACCTCCCGAATAAGGGTAGATTTGTCGATGAAGCTGAAGCTGTCGATGCTTTCCGAGTCGCTGTCCAGATCGAAGTCCGTGGATGACTCGAAAGACATCCCGCCGAACAGATTGGCGAGATCTCCGCCGACGGCGGGCGTGACGCTGCTTGTCGACGAGGTTTTTCCGCTTGATTTTGTTGACGATGATGCTCCCGAGAAATCGGAACCAACCGCTAATGGTCCCGAACAGATCGGTGTCGCTAAACGACGTGATCCTTCTTTCCCGACGCAAAAGTAGAAGCTCCCGAACTTCATCTCCATTGGCTCTTCCAGATAGGCATATGCATCCAAACGGGCGGGAGGGTGAGGAACAAAATCAACGAGACCAGTTTCGATCTGTTTACCTCCGTCCATCGCGTTGCTTGCCACCGAAGATGCCGACGATGTTGAACGTGCCATCGAGATCAGCTCCTTGTCACCTCTAATTCCCACAGACGGCGCCAATTGACAAGGTACTAACTTGTCAATGCCTACAAGTTGTAGACTAGGGTTTTCGTGGAAGTAGAGGGCAAGTAGATCTCGAGGGTTTCAGCCGGAAAAGTACTCGACTGCTAGAAAACTAGGGTTATGTTGACAATGGAATCGATGCTCTCTTTATCCCTCGACCCCCCCTTATAAAGGAGGCGGAGCCGAGGGTTTCGTATTACACAAGGTTACAGATTCTGGGGGACTCTCTGAGTTCAACCCGTAAAGTTACAAATCTCTTTATTCCTAATACAACTCTATCTTTCCAAACTATCTCCTAACTGGGCTTCCGAGATTCATAAACTTCGGGTCGTGGGCCTTCAGTAAATCCCGGGTACCATATTCGGCAGGCCCATTGGGGATGCCTATGTCAACCACCACCACTACGCCGTCGTGCTGCTGGGATTCCGAGGGGATCTACTACCTCCGCTGCCCGCTGGAACGGGTAGAGGAAGGTCTTCATAGAATCCGTACGTGTGACCGAGTGCGGAGGTGCTGCCCGATTGCGGCACCGTCAAGATCTTCTACTCGCTCTTGAGAGCGACAAGTGATCGACTACATCAACCACGAGTACAACCTCGTTAACGCTTAGCGATCTTCGAGGGTACGTTGATCTCAACCTCGTTGCTACCATCTAGTAGATTAGATCTTGGCTTTTGTTCGTTCTTGCGGTAGGAAATTTTTTGTTTTCTATGCTACGAACCCCTACAAAATTTTCCCGGGGCGAGCTCCTCGAAGATATCGTAGGGTTCGCACCAACGACATCTTCGATAAGCTCCGCCACGGGGGATTTCCCAACCCTTTCCTCCGGCCATGGGTGTACACACTTCTTGGTTGGTTTGTTGAGCTGCTTGTGATTAGCATCCTTCGTCTTGTTCCTCCGACAGGCCGTCGTGCGGTACATGCCTTATCTCGCGGAGCAGTGCGCGTCCACCCACGCGTCCTTATCCCGCCGACAGTTTTGTTAGATAGCGGAAAAAACCACATTCAGTCCCGGTTGCACCCACCAACCAGGACTAAAGCTTGGCGTCGCGCGCATTCACGATGAAGCCATCCTTCTCGTACTCTGTTTCTCCCTCCTGTGCTCACCACCAGCTCTTGCTTCCTCTTCTTCTTCCGCCTCATCTTCATCGGCATCATCCACCATGAAGCCATCCTTCTCGTACTCTGTTTCTCCCTCCTCTGCTCACCACCAGCTCTCGCTTCCTCTTCTTCTTCCTCCTCATCTTCATCGGCATCATCCACTATGAAGCCATCCTTCTCGTACTCCGTTTCTCCCTCCTCTGCTCACCACCAGCTCTCGCTTCCTCTTCTTCTTCCTCCTCATCTTCATCGGCATCATCCACGATGAAGCCATCCTTCTCCTACTCTGTTTCTCCCTCCTCTGGTCACCACCAGCTCTCGCTTCCTCTTCTTCCTCCTCCTCATCTTCATCGGCATCATCCACTATGAAGCCATCCTTCTCTTACTCTATTTCTCCCTCCTCTGCTCACCACCAGCTCTCGCTTCCTCTTCTTCCTCCTCCTCATCTTCATTGGCATCATCCACGATGAAGCCATCCTTCTCGTACTCTGGCTTCTCCCTCCTCTGCTCACCACCAGCTCTCGCTTCCTCTTCTTCCTCCTCCTCATCGTCATCCACTATGAAGCCATCCTTCTTGTACTCTGTTTCTCCCTCCTCTGCTCACCACCAGCTCTCGCTTCCTCTTCTTCCTCCTCATCTTCATCGGCATCATCCACGATGAAGCCATCCTTCTCGTACTATGTTTCTCCCTCCTCTGCTCACCACCAACTCTCGCTCCCTCTTCTTCCTCCTCCTCATCTTCATCGGCGTCATCCACTATGAAGCCATCCTTCTCGTACTCTGTTTCTCCCTCCTCTGCTCACCACCAGCTCTCGCTTCCTCTTCTTCCTCCTCCTCATCTTCATCGGCATCATCCACTATGAATCCATCCTTCTCGTACTCTGTTTCTCCCTCCTCTGCTCACCACCAGCTCTCGCTTCCTCTTCTTCCTCCTCCTCATCTTCATCGGCATCATCTACGATGAAGCCATCCTTCTCGTACTCTGGCTTCTCCCTCCTCTGCTCACCACCAGCTCTCGCTTCCTCTTCTTCCTCCTCCTCATCTTCATCGGCATCATCCACTATGAAGCCATCCTTCTCGTACCCTTTTTCTCCCTCCTCTGCTCACCACCAGCTCTCGCTTCCTCTTCTTCCTCCTCCTCATCTTCATCGGCATCATCCACGATGAAGCCATCCTTCTCGTACTCTGTTTCTCCCTCCTCTGCTCACCACCAGCTCTCGCTTCCTCTTCTTCCTCCTCCTCATCTTCATCATCATCATCCACTATGAAGCCATCCTTTTCATACTCTATTTCTCCCTCCTCTGCTCACCACCAGCTCTCGCTTCCTCTTCTTCCTCCTCATCTTCATCGGCATCATCCAATATGAAGCCATCCTTCTCGTACTCTATTTCTCCCTCCTCTGCTCACCACCAGCTCTCGCTGCCTCTTCTTCCTCCTCCTCATCTTCATCGGCATCATCCACTATGAAACCCTAAACCCTAAACCCTAGCCCTAAACCATAAACCCTAACCCTAAACCCTAAACCCTAACCGTAAACCCTAAACCCATAATTCAGAAAATGTTTAATATATAGTTTGAATAGTTAGAATAATTACTTTTACAAAACAGAAAATGGTTTTGGATTACTTATCCAAATTCAAACACTTTTCATGTTGAAAGTTTTATCAGATTTGAAAGTATGCAGGAGATATTTAAATTCAAACACTATATACACATTGAATATATATGAGTATATACATATTGACTATATACATATTGAATATATATGACTATATACATATTGAATATATATGACTATATACATATTGAATATATACATATTGAATAGGATGAATACTTCCTACTCCTGGGTGTAGTTACACCCATATCTAATATACTACCATACGGAAGTATATACGATACTTTATCGGTTTGAGTATGTTCCTACACTATATCTAAGATACTCCAAACCAAGTTCGGTGAAAAAATGCAAGTGAACCCATAGTTTGCACTATATATCCGAAATACATGCATATGTATACGTAAAAAATGAGTCTGCGTAAAAAATCTACATACTGCCTACAAAGTAGTATATATACTACCAAAATAATCTTATATACTTCATACTGCATGTACGTACTCTCCGGTATGATAGATACTCTCTAGATTATGAGAAACACGCGTGGGTGTAACTACACCCGGGTGTAGTATGAATATGTCCTATTGAATATATATAACTATATATGTAACACTATATATATGTATAATATATGACTATGTAAAAAAACAGTTAAAACAGTGAAAAAAAAGGAAAAAGGAAAACTGGAAAAAAACCTTTAGTCCCGGTTGGAGAGACCAACCGGGACTAAAGGGTGGTGCGTGCAGGAAGCTGCGGGTGGCACCGAAAAAGACCTTTACTCCCGGTTGGAGTTACTAACCGAGACTAAAGGGGGGAGGGGGGTTAGTCCCGGTTGGTAACTCCAACCGGGACGAAAGGGTCTTTAGTCCCGGTTGGAGAGACCAACCGGGAGTAAAGGGTCCCCTTCGTGTATAACCTCCTCCTCTCCTTCTCCGCGCAGATCATTCGCGCAGAGAAGGAAACCACGCCGTCAGGCTGCCCGATTCCGCCGCGCCGATCGCCGCAGGAGAGGAGCTCGCCGTTCCACGCGTCGTCCGCCACCGCGCGCCGCCTGCCGCAGAGGAGAAACGCGTCCCGCCGGCCGCCACCTCTCGACGCCTCTGCCTCGGGCCGGCCACCGCCGCCGCCCCGGGAGCTTCCCAGCCGCCACCACCTCGACCCGCCGCGCCACACAGCCGGTGAGTCCCCGACCACCTTGGTTCTCTGTTTTTTTGTTCTCTGTTTATTATTTTGTTCTCTGTTTTTTTATTATTCGATTGTTTGCTCTCATTTAATTATTTTATCTAATTGATACATAATATTAATTGTGATGATAATGTTGATAATATTAAAACTAATAAAAATAGATAACATGTTAGTGTTAGTGTTGATAATATTAAAAATAGATAACATGTTAGTGTTAGTGTTGATACTGTTGACGATGTTAGTGTTGATAATATGAAAAATAATAATAACAAAGATATGATGGTACTTAATTCCTCCCACTTTTCCTAAGCATGTTAGTGTTGGGAGTTTAATTAACTTGTATTTTCCTTTGGGGCTGCAGCACTATTCACATAGAGAGTCGAGTGCGTGTGCTAGTTTCCACCAATATTCATAAAATATAGAATATACCTATCATCATAAAATATAGCATTCCTACTTTCCACCAATATTCCTTTTCCAGATAAAAAGTGATACCATTTGATCCTGTCGAGGGAGCTCCTCGGCAATGCCCACCATGATGGACTTAGGGTTGACGGAATCCTGCAGGCTAGCACGAGACATCAGATACCAAACAAACGGGGAGAGAGATTTTACCCAGGTTCGGGGCCCTCGATGAGGTAAAACCCTTCCTGCTTGTCTGATCTTGATTATCGAATATGTTGGGTTACAATGGGGTAGCCGATAGGCTGTTGTTTATCGACTCGCCGAGAGGCAAGGTTTCTAGTTCTAATCTTGTGGTGGTTCTGCGTAAAGATTGTCTATCTCCCCGGCAGGCCCTCTCCTGGCCTTTATATTGTAGGCCAGGTCCCGAGAGTCCTATCCGAAATCTACTAGATTACAAAGAGATCTAGTCTAATCTTTCCTTTGACGACGCCTTCTTGCCTTGTTCATCAAGAGTCCGTCTTCAGGCAAGTCCCCTTTGCTGGAACCGACGTATAGGCCCATCTTGGTTGTTGGGCGACCTTCTTGGGCCCCTGGCTGGGCCGAAGGAGGTAGTCTAATGCTGGTTACCCGAAGGGTAATGCCCACATCAGTATCCCCCGAGTGACTAGCCGAAGCGAAGATTCGGGCAGGGACTATAATTGCCTTCATCCGAATACCCTTAGCTGTCGAAGGAAAAGTGGTCCTTGACTACCTTGTCGTCGAAGTTACTTGAAATCGGGTGCGCGTCCAGCGCTCCCGATGGGAGTAGCCCCCGAGTCTAGGGACGGATGTCTGTAACCGTGCGTAGACTCAAGTTGTACTACTCGAAGATTTTGATGCCGACGTTTTCAGAAGTTTCTTCATCATCCGATATCTTTTTATATATCGGGTCCTCAAGAACTGCTAATGCAGGGGTATAATATGAGTACGTAAGGGATAAGAGTCCAGCCTTACTCGATAAATCGATGCTGGTTAACTGCCGATGGCAAAGCAACGTTACCCTACTCAGGATCAAGTCCCCTGGCTCGATCCTGGATTGTCTTGAACCTTCGAGTCCGATCTTCTTTTGACTTCAAAAGTTTTATCGGGTGCGCGTCCAGCGCTCCCGATGGGAGTAGCCCCCGAGTCTAGGGACGGATGTTTGCAACCGTGCGTAGACTCAAGTTGCACACTCGAACACAATAGATTCCTTCGGGTGCTCTAGCCGATAACTTTGATGACATCATTGGTGACGTTTGTAACTGCAACTACGAGTTTGACGGGACGTGGCTTGATAGGCTTACCTCTGCCCTGAACTATCTGTTTTGGAAATGACCGATCTTCACGCTTTATCCGAGGCACCTCCTCGATTTCCGCGTGTAGTGAGGGTAACTGTCGAGGGGATGGCCCCTGGTAGGCCAAGACTATGGCAAATATGCAATAATTTGTATATTGTAAACCGGATTAAAGGTTAATCCGGATTCTAAAGGTTGAGTTCAGCGAGGCTAAGCTGGTACAAACCGGTATCCCAGGAGGGGTATGCCGGAGTACGGGAAGCAAGAGAGTTTATGCCGGCAGAGCAAAGATACCGGAGCTCACAGGTAAAGAAACCGGAGATCCGGCATAGGCTCAACTATAGCATGTCGGCATTCCAGTCAAAGATTCCACCAAGGACCAAAGGACATGATGAGCGAAGCACTTCAGCTTTAATCGAAGCCCTGAAGCCAAAGGAGCTGCTGACGTTAAAGATACCGGACGAGGTCACCGGTTCCTGATTAAAGACAGAAGCGATGTCACTGGGGCCAAAGAAGCTTTATAAAGTAGCTTAGCTCATCCAAGATTCCATTAGGGTTTCTTCCCTTGTAGCCACCCTCTCCCCTATATAAGGAGAGGGGGCACACCCCTACGCGGGGGGATTCATTCAGTAGAGAGAATCACGATCAGAACAGAGAGAGGCTAGGTTTTGTACCGTACATCTTCAACCTCTGGCCATAGGCTAAGTTCATCAATACAATCCGGAATCCTGAGTTCATCTCTTTCTTTCCCTTTTAACCAAACCCTCCCCCGGATCCTCTAGCGCACATTCGGCCCCAACTTAAGCCATCCCATGGCATCTGTTTGTTCACCACGACGACAGTTGGCGCCCACCGTGGGGCCAGCAGCTGCGCTTGCTGGAGTTCATATCCGGGCGGGCCTCCTCACCGTCTCCGGCGAGCGTGTGGTCTCTGGCCTCGTCCAGCACCTCGGCTCGCTGGATTTCGTCAACGACAACGCGGGCTGCTTCACCAACGGCGGCCGCTTCCCCAAGAACGGCCGCATCATCGAGTTCGGCTCCCACCGCGTCTACTTCGGCACCGTGCCGGAGCGCCAGTACCCATCACTGGTGCTGGTGACGCCGGATCCGCCAAGATCTTCAGCTGCTCGCGGGTCGCGCTCCGACCGCGCCGTCGGCAGCGTCGAGGTAATGATGGCTGGCCCAGGAGGCGCCGGCAAAGGAACCGTGGAGGAAGGCGCTGCGCAAACCAAGTCCGCGCGCACGGCCAAGCCACCCACCGAGCGCGATGAGATCGTCGCCGGTACATCTACCGCGCCACCGACAGCAACCCCACTGCAAGCGGCCATGAGCGTATTGGCCACGCCCATCGCGCACAACGCCGATGCCGCAGTTACCCAAGCCGAACTGGAGGCGCAGCGGCAGAAGCTGCTCTCCGGTGCAGCAGACGTCGTCAAGGCCCAGCAGGAGCTCGACCTGACCCTACGTGAGTATAACGCTGCACATGGCTTTGCTTCTGTTAGCGCGAACCCTGTTAGAGCAGCGGGAAACCGGCTTAGAGGTCGTAACTTAGATCAGGATCTGCGCCAGGAAGTTCTTTCCGGTAAAAGCGCGTCGGTATCTTTGAGCATAATAGAGAAACCCAAGTACAGCAGTCCGGATAAAACTTTGAAAGCTGCTAGGGCTGCAGTAGAAGCATGTGAATCGCTAACCGGTGACGCTCTAGTGAAACAGCGAGCTAGGGTAAAGGAGTTACTTGATACAATTGAGGAACAAAATGCTGAGATGGCACGCAATAACAAAGCGGCATCGCAATCTGTGCGTTCGGCAAGAAATGCCGGAAGAGAGTCGCATGGGCAGGCTTCGTCCCCCCATCCGGACAGAAGAAGAGAAAAAGATGCGAATGCACGGCAGATGACTGTGTACGATCCGATTCTGGCCGGAAAACAAAAGGCCGGGCAACATAATGGCGGTAGAAAAAGCCAAGGGGCAGGATATGCCGGAAATGGCAATGCAGGAAATGCCTATGCCGGAAACGATGAAACCGGGCAAAACTATCACACATAGAGAGCGGGTTATGCCGCACAAGAGGCACCACCGCAAAGGTACCAAAGGGGCGCGGTAGCTGCGCCCAACCGGTATGATGAAGCCGATTCCGGGTGGGAACGAGCCGGGAACTACCGGAATCCTCTGGGAGAACGTGTTGGAGAAAGATGCTTGCCGGTTAAAGATGCGCGGCACAGGTTGGACAGAGTATATTTGTCCGAAATGATTGAAGCCGAGGGTCCGCCGGGTCCGCAATGTTTTGGCCCGAGGATCATGAGGGAAGAACCACCGGTGTGTAACTTCCAGTTACCTCATGACACAAAAACATACGATGGCACCACTAAGCCGGAAGATTGGCTTGCGGACTATGTTACAACGGTATACGTCGCTGGGGGTGGAGGAACCACCACGGGCGGAGGAAACCGGTGCTAGGCAGTAAGGTACATACCGTCAGTGCTGGTAGGACCGGCACGCATTTGGCTTAACAATTTGCCAAAGGGAAGCATAAATGGCTGGCTTGATTTTGAAGAAGCGTTCGTGAGCAACTTCAGCAGTACATACCGGAGGCCAAACAGACCGCAGCAGCTCGCCATGTGCCAGTAGCACGAGAATGAAACAGACCGGGATTATCTGACCCGGTGGAACTCCACAAGAAATTCTTGCGAAGGTGTGATTGAAGCACAAGCAATTGCTTGGTTCAGTAATGGGTGCCGGAGACGCTCACCGTTGTGGCAAAAGTTACAAAGAAACATGCCAACCACCTTGACCAAAATGATCCGGGTGGCTGATAACTATGCGTTGGGAGATCCAATGCAACCGGCAATCGGAGCTGATCCTGTACCAAGGTTCCCATCGCGCCCAGATCAGCACCGGAACAACCATCATAACAAAATAAGGGAAGATTTTCCGGATAGAAGATACGGAATGCAACAAGTGGCCGTAGTGCAGGATACTTCCGGCGCTGGCGGAAGCCAGAGGCAAAAAACCGGAACGCAGCCGTGGTCTGGCCAAAAGAAACAATGGGTTGAGAAAAAACAATGGCAAGAGCAGACCAAGTACACCATGGAATCCGCTATGGATCAGCCGTGCCGCTGGCATACACCGAATCCAACTAGGCCAGCGAACCACTTGACAAAAGATTGCTCCTAGACCAAGAGGTTGGTGGAGAGAGGCATGATGAAAGATGCCAGAGACCAAGGTTTCGAGGCGTTGCCACCACCGCCAAAGTTAACCGGGGCAAATGCGCAACCGGTTTTTGCTCAGCAGAACCGGCCGTAGCAGCAACAAGAAGTTCATCAAGTGGCGCAAGGCAATAATCATGCTCCGCCGCCGGCACCTTTGGGCCGGAATGTTTACCACGATCCGAATGTGTGATGTGTCGTATTCGTAACTGAGCCAAGAGACCGGTAAGGTGTGCATCGCCGTTCCATGGAAGTGAACGCGGTGATACCGGCGGTACCGAAATACATGCTGTGGTCAGATCAAGAAATTACTTGGTCGTTTAAATATCATCCGAAAGTAATGCCGAATCCAGGCGGATATGCTCTGGTGGTGGATCAAATCATGCACGGGCCATCGTCGCGAGTACGATTCAGCAAAGTGCTGGTGGACAATGGTAGCAGCATAAACATCATGTACCGGCACACCATGCATACGCTTGGCATAACTCCAAACATGTTGGAGCCAAGTCACACGACTTTCCACGGCATAGTTCCGGGATTGTCCTGTTCGCCAATGGGCAAAGTCCGGGTTGATGTGCTGTTCGGCGGACGCGATAATTGCCGCGTTGAAAACATTTTGTTCGAAGTGGTTGATCTCGACAGTCCTTACCATGCATTGCTGGGGAGGCCGGCATTGGCTAGGTTCATGGCCTCAACTCATACGGCTTACCTCAAGATGAAGATGCCGGCACCCAACGGTCCCTTAACCGTGGTGGGAAACTACAAAGTGTCACTGGAAACTGCCTCTGCCGGATCAAATCTGGCCGAATCGCTGGTGATAGCGGAAGAAAAGAGGAGAATGAAAACCGCAGTTGCGCTGGCTCAATCCTCCCAGCTGAACTTAGCGGCAATGAGCGGCCAGCTTGGCGCACCGGCCTTCAAGCCGTCAAAGGAAACAAAGGACATCGTGCTGGATCCGGCTTACCCAGAGCGCACCGTTCGCATCGGTGCCGGCCTGAGTGAGGCATAGGAAAGCGCGCTCGTCAACTTCCTCCGTGAGAATCGGAACATTTTTGCCTGGTCTACTGATGACTTGGTGGGTGTGCCGAGGGAGTTGGCTGAGCACTCTCTAAATGTCCGGAAGGACGCGAAGCCGGTGAAGCAACCCTTACGCAGGTTTGCTGAAGATAGGAGGAAGATCATTGGAGAAGAAGTGACAAAGTTGTTGGTTTCCGGTTTCATCGTGGAAGTACTGCATACCGAGTGGCTAGCCAATCCGGTGCTGGTCGAGAAGAAGAAAGAAGAAGACCCCAAGGCTCCGAAAGCATGGCGCATGTGTATTGACTATACCAACCTGAACAAGGCCTGTCCCAAGGATCCGTTCCCGTTACCCCGGATTGATCAGGTGATCGATTCCACCGCTGGCTGTGAACTGTTGTCTTTTCTGGATGCTTATTCCGGTTTCCATCAAATTCCCCTGAAAAAGGAGGATCAAATAAAGACTGCGTTCATTACCCCGCACGGGGCTTATTGCTATGTCACTAGGCCTTTTGGTTTGAGAAATGCTGGCGCAACATACCAGCGCTGTATGCAAAAATGCCTTCACGATCAAATCGGTAAAAACGTGCAAGTCTATGTCGACGATGTCGTGATAAAAACGAAACTAAAAGATACTCTGATCGATGATCTGAGGCAAACGTTTGACAACTTGCGAAGGTTCTGGATGAAACTTAATCCGGCAAAGTGCACTTTCGGCGTTCCTGTCGGAAAGCTACTTGGTTTCCTGGTCTCAAGCCGTGGTATAGAGGTTAATCCGGTAAAAATTCGGGCCATCGAACGGATGGACTTACCTCAATGCCTCAAAGATGTGCAAAAGTTTACCGGAAGCCTGGCATCTTTAAGCCGGTTGGGGGAAAAAGCTTTGCCGCTGTATGCCCTAATGAAAAAGTCGGATACTTTCATCTGGACCCCACAGGCAGACGCAGCGTTCAAGGAATTAAAGAAAATGCTACCTACAGCTCCGGTATTGGTTCACCTTTGGAAAGGGAACCCATGTTGCTTTACATAGCAGCAACAAACTGGGTCGTGAGTGTTGTGGTTGTGGTAGAAAGAGAAGAGGAAGGAAAAACCGTGCAGAGGACGGTATACTACCTGAGCGAGGTGCTCTCCCTCTCAAAGCAAAACTACCCGCAGTTCTAAAAAATGACCTATGGCGTGTTCATGGCCGCCACTAAACTCAAGCACTACTTCGAAGAGCATCCGATGAAAGTGGTGAGCGAGCCACCTATCTCGGAAATTATCGGCAATAAAGATGCCAGCGACCGGATTGCCAAATGGGCGATTCAGCTGTCACCCTACGTACCCACCTACGAAAGAAGAGATGCCATAAAATCACAAGCTTTGGCGGATTTTCTGGTTGATTGGGCTGAAGCGCAATACAAACCACCCAAACCGGAAGTGGATTACTGGAGGATACACTTTGACGGATCCAAACTCAAAGAAGGTCTCGGTGCAGGAGTGGTTCTCACCTCACCAAAAGGGGATCACTTGAGATACGTGCTGCAGATACACTTCAGGGCATGAAACAACGTCGCTGAGTACGAAGCTTTGGTCCATGGGCTCAAGGTCGCAAAGGAAATCGGAGTACATCGGATCATTTGCTATGGCGATTCGGATCTGCTGGTACAACAGTGTTCCGGAGATTGGGATGCAAAGGATGCCAACATGGCTGCATACCGGTTTCATGTGCAGAAGATTGTCGGATTCTTCGAGGGCTGCGAATTTCACCATGTACCGCGAGCAGAAACTGAAGCCGCGGACACACTCTCCAAGCTGGGCTCATCCAGGCAAGAAATTCCTTCCGGAATAGCCTTAGCTCATCTAAGGAAACCGTCGATTAAACCGAGTCCGGAGTACGAATCAATTTTCGTACCGGAATCCCATGTGGTGCCAATGGACATTGACGAAGGAAACCCGTGGACTGCTCCGTCTAACCCGGGGACTTCGGGATCGAAACCGGAAGAAACTATGATGGTGGATTACATGGAGATTGATGTGCCAGTCTTTCTGGTTCGGGAAGCACCAACTTGGGTAAAACCTATTAAGGAATTCCTAGTCAACGGCGGCTTGCCAGCTGATGAAACCGAATCGAGAAGGATCCAAAGGAGGTCCAAAGCGTACACCATTATCAACGGTGAGATGTACAAGAGAAGTGTTACCGGTGTCCTCCAACGATGTGTGGAACCGGAAGAAGGAAAGGAGATGCTCCGAGAAATCCATCAAGGAGAATGTGGGCACCATGCCTCGTCCAGGGCGCTGGTGGCAAAAGTATTCCGGCATGGGTTTTACTGGCCCACGGCTTTGGAAGACGCTGAGGACTTGATCCGGAAGTGCAATGGGTGCCAGAGGTACGCCAAGCAAAATCATACCCCAGCATCCGGTTTAAAAACCATACCGATAACTTGGCCATTTGCTGTTTGGTGCCTGGACATGGTCGGACCCTTCAAAACGGCAAGAGGAAACATGACTCACGTCTTGGTGATGGTGGATAAGTTTACCAAGTGGCTCGAGGTTAAGCCAATCGGGAAGTGCGATGGGCACACAGCCGTGAAATTCTTAAAAGATATCATCTTGCGG
The DNA here is from genome assembly GCF_019359855.2 of Lolium perenne. Lineage (NCBI taxonomy): Eukaryota > Viridiplantae > Streptophyta > Magnoliopsida > Poales > Poaceae > Lolium > Lolium perenne. The sequence continues at coordinate 316,353,524 of NC_067245.2, forward strand.
TATGGTTACCCGCACAGCATCATCACTGACAACGGAACGAACTTTGCTCAAGGAGAGTTCAAGTGGTTCTGTGAAGATAACAATATCCGGTTGGATATAGCCTCGGTGGCACATCCGCAGACAAATGGGCAAGTAGAAAGAACAAACACACTCGTGCTTTTCGGTATCAAACCGAGGCTTATCGAGCCACTAGAAAAAACGCCAGGGTGTTGGCTTGATGAACTACCATCAGTGTTGTGGAGTATAAGGACCACACCAAACCGGTCAACCGGTTACACACCGTTTTTCATGGTGTATGGAGCAGAAGCGGTCATACCAACCAACATCATCCATGACTCACCACGAGTTCAACTCTATACCGAAGAAAAGGTAAAAGAGGCCCGAGAAAATGATGTCGATTTGCTCGAAGAACAAAGAGAGCTGGCTTTGGCAAGATCGGCCATATACCAACAAAACCTCAGACGCTATCTGTCGTAGCCTAATCGACGGTACCTCGGAGGAGGGATCCTCGCGAGGGGGAAAAGAAGTAGGGGCCATTGGGCGGAGAGTCCTCGGGACGGTGGTGCGCGATTTACCCAGCTTCGGAACACCTGCTCGAGGGCAGGGCCTACTGCTGCTTGTCTGGAATTATTTGGGAGCTTTCGCGTTGTTACAATGAGTTGTGTTCTCTCCCCTTAGGGCCCCCAAGATCCGGCTTATAAAGACGTCCGGATCTAGGGTTTACATGGAGAGTCCTAGCCGGAATACAAGTTGCCTAACTATGGAATAGTACATTGCCGTGCACGTCAAGGATCCGCCATCCATCTTGGCCGTACTGGGATCCGGATACTTTATGGGCCTCCACGGATCCGGCCTCCTTCATAGGTCAGTTGGGATCCGGCTTCCCGCTCCTGGGCTAGACTTCATCCTTCTTGATCTACAGCAACTGGGCCACCCGATGGGCCGCATGCCATCATCACTATCTATGGGCCACCCGGGCTTGCCGGATCTAGGCCATGTCGTTGATATACCCATAAAGTATACCCACAACAGTAGCCCCCGAAGTTCTCCGAGATTCATCATTCATCCGACTGCATGTAACTCGGATCCGAAGAGAATCTTGAAGAGCTTCCAAACTTTCCTTATTTCCGACTTCAATCAACCGGAAATCTTCCGTTCTTCAATAATGGCAACGTAGCAGATTTTTCGCTCATTCACGCACAACTTCCTCTTTTCCCGCGCTAAATTTTCGGAGATGCGAATCTTCAGCCGGAAATTTCGGAGGTGCACAGTTAAGTTACCTCTACGTAATTTTACCGCTTTTAACCGAAGACACGTGGCGGCCATCCAACGGTGCGACCGTTCCGTTCTCACCGTCAGATCCGAACCACGAATCTCCGCGCGGGGTCTATAAATACCCTCCGCGGGCGGTAACTTCTCATTCGTTTCACCGCACCAGCCACTTCATCTTCCTCCTCCAGCCGCGCCGCCAATCGGATCTCATCTCCGGCGAACTCGCCCGCGGGAAGCTCCGTCCGCCGCCGTTCCAAGGTCGCCCTCAACCCAAGATCAGCGCGGTTGAACGGGAAATTCAACCCGCCACCGATCCGTGGTCAAGCGGAAAGCTCTGCTCCAACTCCGGCGACCTCATCTTCGCCGGCGAACCAAAGAACCACCGCGCCATTAACGGTACATGTGCCGGACTTGTAGAAGAAGAAGAAGTAGCCTAGTATAGATCCAGTTACTCGGAATAATTCACCAAATGGGTGTTACCGGAAGCTTGTCACCTAGTTCACCAAAATGTACTGGTAGTTCTCCGAACAGCCCTGAACCCAGTTCATTAGAACCAAGTTGTCCGGAGCCCCTTGCATTCTTGCCACCGTATATTTCCGATACCAACTTAGCTCAACCATTCTCCGCATCTTCCAGCAACGCGTTAGGCCGGATCCCAACTCTCCAAGAGATCCGCGAAGAACTTGAAGGTCAAGCTAGGATGGCCGCCAAAGTGCAGGAGGCGGAGATGAAGAAGGCTTCCAAGGCCCGGACCCGAGAGGGCGAGAAAGGACAATGGTGGCCTTGCGAGATTAAGGACTCGGATCTCAGAGACCACCAGAGCGAGGGAATGATCTCTCCAAACTGGAGCTTCACAGCGGACTCCATCTCGCCCAAGCCGAAGTCGGATGAATGCGTTTTGACTAAGGCTTGGGTAGAGCGCGGTCTGTCGCTCCCCTGCTCGGAGTTTTTTCTGTCCATCCTCTCCACCTACGGCCTTCAGCCCCACAATATTTGTCCAAACTCCTATCTCCTTCTCTCGAATTTCGTGACGCTCTGCGAGGGGCATCTTGAAATTCGCCCCGACGTGCGCTTGTGGCAGTTTTTCTTCCGAGTCAAGAAGGAAACGAAAGACAAAGCCATGGTGAACTGCGGAAGCATGACTTTCATGCTCCGTCCTGGTCGGATGTATCCACCTCACTCTTCCCACGAGTCCGTCCGGTATTGGAATGCCGGATGGTTCTACGTGAAGAACATCAAGGTTCCGGAAGTCCACGACGGGCTACCTAAATTCGTCAACGAGCCTCCGGAAGAACTCGACAGCTGGAGCATGATCCCCGCGCTCGCGCAGTATCCGGAGTTGAACAAGGCTGCGCAGAGGATCTCCAGGTTAGTCCATGATGGGCTAACCGGAACAGACTTGACGCTCAGCTGGTTTTCTCGCCGGATCCAGCCCTTGAAGTACAACAGCAGGAAAATCTGCGAGTATACTGGGGTGGACGATCCCCTCCGAGTCACCCGCGACAACCTGCCAGCGGATTCTCTAAAGAGGAGAATCAAAACTCTCGTAAAGGTTACCCGGGGCCAGCCGGTCCCGGAGATTGTGATGGACATCAGGAAAAACAACGATTGCCCTCCGGTACGTGCTTGTACTTTCACGTTTTAACTTCTCAGTATTGGAAGTGTTTCTAACTTATCATCTTTTACCTCTCCAGCTCGATTCTTTGGCGGAGGAGGATTTCAGGAATGTACTCCGAGTACCTGCGAGCGCCGAAGTGGCGGAGGAGGATCCGGAGGATGATGGCGAAGAGGAGGAGCAAGCTCCCAAGAAAGCTGCTCCCCGACCCGCCAAGCGTCCCCACGCCAAAGCTTCCGGCTCCGAAGCCGGTGCCAGCAGCGAGGCCTCCGCCAAGAAGGCCAAGACAAAGCCACCTCCGCTTGACTCAAAGAAGGCGGAGCGTGAACGCCTTAAACTGCTAGCAAACGCAGGGAAAAGATCACGCCCCCTACTTCCCGGAGCCTCGTAAGTATCCGTGAGCATCTCACTTTCTACTGTGTAATTTTGTTACTTATGTTCTTTCCCTTTGCTTGTTATAGGAGCCAGAAAGTCCCGGCTTCACGGGATAATACCCAGAAGCCCATAACCAAGTATCTGAGGACATCTCCGGTCGTGCCTCCGATAACCCCAACACCGCCAGGCACCTCCAACCAAGCTCCACATCCATCTCCGCCTGAAACCCAGCCTTCCCCCGACCCAGCCACCCAAGCTCCGGAAATCATTCCTGTGAGCAGCGAAAGGGTTGGCGAAAGCTGCTCTGCTACAAAAAGGGCAGCTCCGGAAGGTTCTGAGGACAAGATCCCAGAAGAGGCCGAAGTAAACTCCCAAGACAAGGCTGAAGCTCCGGCTAATGATGCCGTAACCTTTCCGGCCAACTTCGGGGATCCATCAAATCTGTACTCAACTCCGAAGGCTTATTCGCATAAGTTCTTCCACAAGCTGACTGAGGCGGAGAAGTGGGAACTGGAGCAGGATCTGCTGAACTCCATGATGAGCAATGCTTGGGGTAGGGCTGATGTTGAATCTTTCGAGATTCAACTTCACAAAAAGGAGATCGATGATTTCTTCGACCAGCTGCTCGTCAAGCGCAAGGTAAACCAATATTCCCAGTAGCCCCCAAGTATCTAGGCGGAAACTAGTAACAGTTAGCACCTTGATACTTTGAGAAAACTAAACTGAAAACTTTAAAGTGCCGTGGTAGCCCCCAAGCGTCATGGCGGAATTATTTCCGGCAATGATGCTTCAGAAGAAACTACACACGACTAAGTGCATTCGGAAACTTATCCATGCTCCAACTTTTACAGGAACAGCAGGCGCTGCATTATGAGCTGAAAAAGAACATCTCCCTGCAGCGTCGCGTCACCTTGAGCCAGGCGGATGAGATCCAAGCATGCAGAGATACAATTGCGGATCTGGAGAAGCAACTGGCGGAAGCCCAAGGTAGGTCTCCGACCAAGCTAGCCATTATTCCAAATTTCCGACTTTGAATTGATTTTAACTTATCTGTTGTCAGGTGCATCTTCCTCCCTTGCCACTGCCTCCTCCGAACTCGAGAGCCTGCGCTCCTCTTACAAAGATCTAGAGACAAAGCTCTTGGAGGCGGATCTGAAGCGAGAAACTGCGGAGAAGCAGCAGAAGGAGAAAAATTCTGAATTCCTTAGAAAGGAAGGTGAATTTGCGCTAAAGCGAAAGAATGACAGCGAAACAATACAGAAGCTGCAGAAGGAGGTCAACGGGCTCCGGAAATACATGGATACTGTGGAGAAAGCTTGGGACGTTCTCAACGCAGATGTCTTTGGTAAGTATCCGGAACTTTCCAAGTCAAACTAATCCGCTGAACTCAAACTGATATGTGGCTCCGAACATTTTGTGCAGAGCCCCTTGGATATAATGAGGAACGCCGCAACGAAGTTCCCCGTGACGATCTTATCCGGCTAGCCGGAGACGATTGTAGGGATCTTATCTCCGCGTCCCGGAAGGTGTGCCACAACCTAAACATCAAGGATAGCCGCACCTGCGACATCAACGAGCTGATCAAGAGGATGGACATGCTTCCGGAGCTAGTTGTGGACCTCCAGGCCTCATCTGCCAGGGGCGCCGCCCAAATGTCTCTGGCCATGTGCTTGGCGCGCTCTCCGGGTTTGGATATCGATCTTGCCACCACCGGAGTTCCTCCGAATACAGATGTAGACGCACTACTAGATGCGTGCAGTGGTTACGATACCCGGATCGCGCGCCGCATCCGCCACGATGAATTCTTCGAGAAGGTGGTGCTTCCTGCTGACGAAGTACTCGAGGCAGAATATGGCAAGGAACGAGCAGCGGAGACGCGACCCACCGGATCCGGCGACGAAGGCCAGATGACATGGACCAGCTCGAAGGATAAATCCAAGGATGGCGCCAGTTCTCCAACTGAGGAAGCCGAGGATGAAGATGATGATGCGGCTTCTTCTCCGACCAAGGAAACAGAAGATGAAGCAGCGCGAACTGAAGAAGGAACCAGCTCTTCTCCAGCTAAGGAGAAGTAGAAAACTTGATCCTGCGGAAAAACAAAGCATCATTTTGGCCCCATCGAGGGTTTGTAATATATAACTTAAATTCTTAAGTAGCTAAGAACGAAACGATTTGCATGGGAGGAAAACTTATCCTGCTATCCGTTAACATATATATGCATGTTTCGTTCGTTGGAAAAGCAAGTGCTAGTTTCTAAGTTTTCCGGCTTGCTCATTTAACCTTCCACGAGCCGGAAGACCTTTGGCCGGAAATGCTCGCCTGCGGCGACGAAGCCTAATGGCGATCCGTCAATAACCGCGGAAACAAGCCCCCAGCCGAGGTGCCGGAAGTCGCTACCAGGAATCCAAGAGTTTGCAACAGAGAACTTGTCCACCAGAAAACTTAAGCTCACATCCTAAAGGACGATTTTGAAAAAATCACAACTTTCATACACGCTTAGGCGGAAATATCTAGCTCTGTTGGGGGGATGACCCCCGGTATGCCAAAGGCATGCCAAACCGGATGGTTTGAGCCATCAAGATACCGGTTTAAAAGTTATTCCGGCTAAACAAGAGTTGGCTCTATGCGAAGTGAATCGTGCCGGTATCCCAGGAGGGGTACACCGGAACCGGCTAAGAAGGTACCGGAGTACCGGTACAGGCAACACTGTAGCACGTCGGCAAGGCTGGTCAAAGATTCTCTCCAGAGCTAGAGGACAAGGATGAGCGAAGCACTTCAGCTTTAAACGAAGCCCTGACGCCAAAAGCAGAAGGTGACGTAAAAGGTACCGGATGATGTCGGCGCCCCTGATTAAAGAGATACCGGCGTCACCGGTAGCCAAAGTGGCTTTGTAAAGTAGTTTGTCTGTTCAAAGATGCCATTAGGGTTTCCTAGGGTTTCTTCCCCTGTAAGCCACCCTCTCCCCTATATAAGGAGAGGGGGCACACCCTTGCACGGGGACAGCTCATACGGTCCTAAGCTATTGCGTGTATCCACAAACCTGTAATCTCTTGTCATCAAAGAATAGAGAGATCTGAGGGAGAAATAGTTAGTGTGTTCTTCTTCTACCTCTGGCCAAGGCCAAGTTCTTCTGGAAAGCAACCGGCTATCCTTCCGGAAACCCTCCCCCGAATCCTCTAGCGCACATTCGGCCCCAACTTAAGCCATCCTATGGCATCTGTCTGTTCACCACGACGACAGTTGGCGCCCACCGTGGGGCCAGCAGCGGCGCTTGCTGGAGTTCATATTCGGGCGGGCCTCCTCACCATCTCCGGCGAGCGTGTGGTGTCTGGTCTCGTCCAGCGCCTCGGCTCGTTGGACTTCGTCAACGACAACGCGGGCTGCTTCGCCAACGGAGGTAAGTTCCCCAAGAACGGCAGCATCATCGAGTTCGGCAGCCTCCGCGTCTACTACGGCACCGTCCCTGAGCACCAGTGCCTCTCGCCGGTGCTGGTGGCTCTGGACCCGCCAAGATCTGCGCTTCGCAGCGGCCACGCCGCCGGCAGCGTGGAAGTGCTGGTGGTTGGCACGGCTGGCGCCGGCAAGGAACCTGCGGCGGAAGGCGCTGGACAAGCAAGGTCCACGCGCACGGCCAAGCCACCGACCGAGCGTGACCAGGAGGTTGCGGGTACATCTGCAGCACCACCGGAGACTCCCCTCCAAGCAGCCATGAACGTGCTGGCCACGCCCATCGCGCAGAACATCGACCCGGCAGCGGCTCAGGCGGAGCTGGAGGCGCAACGACAAAAGCTTCTCTCCGGCGGCGCGGACATCATCCGGGCGCAGCGCGAGCTGAACCTAACCCTACGTGAGTATAACGCTGCTCATGGCTTTGCTTCTGTTAGCGCTCAACCTGCTAGGATACCGGAAAACCGGCTAAAAGCTCGCAATCTAGACCAGGATCTGCGTAAAGAGATTCTTACCGGTAAAAGTGCCTCTGCATCTTTGAGCATTGTAGAGAAACCTAAGTACAGTAGCCCGGATAAAACTATAAAAGCTGCTAGGGCTGCTGTAGAGATGTGTGATTCGCTTACCGGAGATGCCCTAGCAAAACAACAAAATCGTGTTAGGGAGTTGCTTGACATAATACAGGAGCAACATGCTGAGCAACTTGCTAAAATGAACAAGGCTGCAGCATCAAAATCGATGCGTTCGGCAAAGAATGCCGGAAGCAAGTCTCATGGGCAGGCATCGTCCCCCCATCCGGACAGAAGAAGAGAAAAAGATGTGAATGCACAGCAAATGACTGTGTATGATCCGGTACTTGCTGGAAAACAACAAGCCGGGCAACATGAGGCCGGTAGAAAAAGCCAAGGGGCAGTTCGTGGCTATGCCGGAAATGGCTATGCCGGAAATGATTATGCCGGTAGAGGTGAAGCCGGGCAAAATTATCGTGCAGCGAGAGCAGCTTATGATGAGGAGGAAATGCCTCCACCAAGGTACCGGCAGGCAAGAGCCGCGGTACCGGAATGCTACGATGAAGCTGATTCCGGAACTGAAAGAGTCGCAGCCTACCGGAACCCTCTGGGGGTACGCGTAGGAGAAAGATGCTTGCCAGGCCGGGATGCGAGGCACAGGCTGGACAGGGTGTATTTATCTGAGATGATCGAGGCAGAAGGTCCCCCGGGTCCAAAATGCTTTGGTCCACGAATCATGAAAGAGGAACCACCGGTTCGCAACTTCCAGTTGCCCCGCGACACAAAAACATATGATGGCACGACCAAGCCGGAAGACTGGCTCGCGGATTACGTAACCGCGGTATACGTCGCTGGCGGCGGTGGAACCGTGAGAGGTGGAGGAAACCGGCGTTGGGCCGTAAGAATCGTACCATCGTTCTTGGTAGGACCGGCACGCATTTGGCTTAACAACTTGCCGGCAGGAAGCATAAATGGCTGGTTGGACTTTGAGGAAGCTTTTGTAAGCAACTTCAGCAGTACATACCGGAGGCCAAACAGGCCACAGCAGCTCGCCTTGTGCGTACAGCGCTCAAATGAAACAGACCGGGATTACCTGACCCGGTGGAACTCCACAAGGAACTCCTGTGAGGGAGTGATCGAGGCACAGGCCATTGCTTGGTTTTGTAATGGGTGCAGAAGAGGATCACCTCTGTGGCAAAAGCTGCAGAGAAACATGCCGGCAACTTTGGCAGAAATGATACGTGTGGCAGATAGCTACGCATTGGGAGACCCAATGCAACCGGCGGTTCAAGCTGAACCGGCACAAACGAGCCAACCGCGCCAAGAACAATACCGGGACAACCGGCATAACAAAAGAAGGGAAGATTTCCCGGATCGGAGGTATGGTCCGCAGCAAGTAGCCGCGGTGCAGGATAATTCCGGCGCCAGCGGAAGCCAGAGGCAAAAAACCGGATCGCAGCCATGGGCGGGTCCTAAAAAACAATGGGTTGAAAAGAAACCATGGCAAAATGATGAGAGGTACACCATGGAATCCGCTATGGATCAGCCGTGCCGGTGGCACACACCGAATCCCGCAAGACCTGCTAACCATTTGACAAAAGACTGCACTTGGACCAAGAGGTTGATGGAGAGAGGCATGGTAAAAGATGCGAAGGATCAGGGTACCGGAAGACTACCACCACCACCTCCGCTTACCGGAGCAAATGCTCTACCGGTACAGCCTCAGCCAAACCGGCAACAACAGCAACAAGTTCACCAGGTGGCACAAGGTTTTAACCAAGCACCACCACCGGCACCTTTAGGCCGGAATGTTTACCAGGATCCGGATATGTGCTGTGTTGTGTTCGTAACTGAGCCAACCGACAAGCAAAGCATCCGTCGCCGCTCCATGGAAGTAAACGCAGTGATGCCGGCAGTACCAAAGTACATGCTGTGGTCGGATCAGGAAATTACCTGGTCGATCAAAGATCACCCTAAGATCATGCCGAATCCGGGTGGTTACGCTCTCGTTGTGGACCCAATCATGCATGGGCCAACGGCTCGTGTCAAATTCAGCAAGGTGCTGATAGACAATGGGAGCAGCATAAACATTATGTACCGGCATACCATGCACACGCTTGGCATAACAGAAAACATGCTTCAGCCCACTCACACAACATTCCACGGCATCGTTCCGGGGTTGTCCTGTTCGCCCATGGGAAGAGTCCGGGTGGATGTATCGTTTGGAGGACGCGATAATTGCCGGGTGGAAAATCTCTTGTTTGAGGTGGTGGACCTAGACAGTCCTTACCATGCACTGCTGGGGAGACCGGCATTGGCTGCGTTCATGGCCTCAACTCATACGGCGTATCTTAAGATGAAGATGCCGGCACCCAACGGACCCTTAACCGTGGTGGGAAACTACAAAGTGTCGCTGAAACTGTCACGGATCAAATCTGGCCGAATCGCTGGTGATAGCGGAAGAAAAAAGGAGAATGCAAACCGCAGTTGCGCTGGCTCAATCCTCCCAGCTGAACTTAGCGGCAATGAGCGGCCATCTTGGCTCACCGGTTTTCAAGCCGACAAAAGAAACAAAAGATATTGTGCTGGATCCAGCTTACCCAGAGCGTACCGTTCGTATCGGTGCCGGCCTGAATGAGGCATAGGAAAGCGCGCTCGTCAACTTCCTCCGTGAGAATCGGAACATCTTTGCCTGGTCTACTGATGACTTGGTGGGTGTGCCGAGGGAGTTGGCTGAGCACTCTCTGAATGTCCGGAAGGACGCGAAGCCGGTGCGGCAACCTTTACGCCGGTTTGCTGAAGATAGGAGGAAAATCATTGGAGAGGAAGTAACGAAGTTACTGGTTTCCGGCTTCATCGTGGAAGTACTGCACACTGAATGGCTGGCCAATCCGGTGCTGGTCGAGAAGAAAAAGGAAGAAGACCCCAAAGCTCCAAAGGTGTGGCGCATGTGCATCGACTACACCAACCTGAACAAGGCTTGCCCAAAAGATCCTTTCCCTTTACCCCGGATTGATCAAGTGATCGACTCCACTGCTGGTTGTGAACTGTTGTCTTTCCTGGATGCTTATTCCGGTTTCCACCAGATTCCCTTGAAAAAGGAAGATCAAATAAAAACTGCGTTCATTACCCCGCACGGGGCTTATTGCTATGTCACTATGCCGTTCGGTTTGCGCAACGCTGGTGCAACGTACCAGCGCTGTATGCAAAAGTGTTTGTTTGATCAAATCGGGAAAAATGTGCAAGTCTATGTGGACGATGTTGTCATAAAAACTAAAGTAAAAGAAACCTTGATCAGCGATCTAAGGCAAACATTTGACAATTTGAGAAGGTTCCGGATGAAACTTAATCCGGCTAAATGCACTTTCGGCGTTCCTGCCGGTAAACTGCTTGGTTTTCTCGTGTCAAGCCGCGGGATAGAGGTTAATCCGGTAAAAATCCGGGCTATTGAAAGAATGACCATACCGCGAGATCTAAAAGATGTGCAAAAGTTTACCGGAAGCTTGGCATCGCTAAGCCGGTTTGTAAGCCGGTTGGGCGAAAAAGCTTTGCCGCTGTATGCTTTAATGAAAAAATCCGATACCTTTGTCTGGACCCCGCAGGCAGACGCTGCGTTTAAAGAACTAAAGAAAATGTTGGCAACTGCACCGGTATTGGCTTCACCTTTGGAAAGGGAACCCATGCTGTTGTACATAGCAGCAACAAACCGGGTCGTGAGTGTTGTGGTTGTGGTAGAAAGAGAGGAGGAAGGAAAAACCCAGAGAGGTAGGCAGAGCCAAAGTAAAAGAACCAAGTGTGCATCGGATTGGATGCCGAAACAATTCCGGAATCTTCACAGTGCAGGATAAAAGCAAACGATAAATAAAGTGCTAAGATAGCATACAAACTTAAACTTCATAAGTTACCGGTATAGCTTACCGGCATGAAATGTTATATTGCAGCCAAAAAATCGGCAAAGTATTATCTTACATCATAAGACCCCGACATACCGGGGTAGAATTTAACGATCAATGTTTTGAGACATCAGGTGATACATATAACAGGTGTGTTCAGACACTTGGAGGTTGCGTGCCGGCTTCGGGAGCTTCACCTTGTTCCGGAGGAGCTTCACCTTCCGCGGCTTCTTCATCCTCCTCGTCCTCAGCGTTTTCTTCCTCGTCGTCGGACATTTCGTCTCTGACGCCGGGGGGAGGAGGGATGAAGGTTTGCGTGGGGGCGAACTCCGCGATCCGGTAGGCGCGGTCCTGGCGCTTGGCAGTCAAGACCGGATCCGTGTCTGTGGGCGCATCGCCGCGCAGGCTGTGGAGAGCATCCAGATCAAGGTCTTCGTACCAAGAGCAAGCGGTGCGTAACGCCGCATCCGCTCCGGCACGGGCCGACGAGCACCTCCACTCCCGGAACCTTTTTCCGGCATCCCTCAGACGATCGGAGAGAAGCGTCAAAGTTCCCGGAACGGCTTCCCCAGGCCACATCACTTTGAAGATTTGGATGGCCCTCTCCGGCAGCTCACCCAGGTGCCGGTCCACAGCTCTCATATGAGAGATCCGGGCAGCCAGCGCCACAAGATGGTTATAGGCATCCCAGGGCGCATCCGGATTGGTCATGGATTGTTCAGCCCTGCGTGCAGCCACCTTCTTGGAAGCATGCACCTATGAATCCGGAAAGAGTTCTGCGGAAAGAAGAAGAGAAGAGAACCGGTATAAGAAAATGTTGCCGGTAAGATAGGAAAAAAGCTTGTAAGCAGAAAAGGCAAAGGGAACAAATATAAAGAGATCTTGCCGGAAAAAGAGAAGCTTTTAAGCAATAGAAAAGAAAGAGGACTTACGGAAGGCCAGGGCATCGGCTTGCATGACCAACCGGTCATATGCGGCCTGATCTGTGGTGAGGGTAGCGATCTGACCTTCTGCTACTTTTCGCGCCTTGCTCTCCTCTTCCAGCTCCGCCCGCAGCACTTCGCTGTTGTGGGCAAACTCCTTCAAGGTGTCATCCAACTTCCTCTCAGCAGCAGCCTTGGCATCCTTGAGCTCCTGAGAGTGCCGGACTTCAGCTTCCATAAGCTTATCCTTCAGCTCGGAGAAGCGAGTCCTCTGAGCATCCAGAGCCTGTTGGTGCTCCTTGGCGAGTTGCTCCTTTTCAGCTGCAATCCGGAAGCAAAGTGTTAACGAAAAGAAACCGGTAGATCAAAAAGGCGGAAACCAACCGGAAAAGAAACGGTACCTTTGAGCGCGGCGAGCTGGTCGGTGAGGGCCTTGACGGTGGCTTCCGGCACAGCTGGCGTGCAAAGAGTTTATCTAAGTACTTAAAGAAAGAAGCAACCGGTAAAAAGAAGCCGGAGGCACAAAAAACTAACCTTGGCATTTGCTGTGGGCCTCGGAAAGGTACCGGTGCTCCCACAGAAGCTCCTCGAAGAGATGCTTCCGGGTATCCAGCGTGCTCTGTTTAAGATAAAAAGCTTCCGGTTAGAGGACGCCGGTACTGAAACAAAGTTTCGCGCTAAGAGCTATGCTCTTAACCCGAAACTCGGGGACTGGCAATGCTGGTTTCTTTTATTTCCAACAAAGTTTCGCGCTAAGAGCTATGCTCTTAACCCGAAACTCGGGGACTGGCAATGCCGGTTTCTTTTATTTCCAACAAAGTTTCGCGCTAAGAGCTATGCTCTTAACCCGAAACTCGGGGACTGGCTATGCCGGTTTCTTGTGTTTCTAACAAAGTTTCGCGCTGAAAGCTGCGCTCTCAACCCGAAACTCGGGGACTGGGAAGATATATATAATCTTGAAAAAGTAAAAACCGGCATAGATTTAAAGAGTTGTGAAGTTTGTGCAACTTACCGCCACGTTGTGGTTGGCATCGTGCCACGCGTTGTCAAATTCTTTGACCGCGCGCCGCAACCGGCCAAAGTGCTGCCCGGTGCTCCGGGGGCCGGCAGGATCAATTACCGGTAGCTTGTCCTTCCCCAGGCCGAGCGTCGCTGGGGACAGATCCGCCCGATTCCACTTTTCAGCGTAGTCGGCGAGGTGGCCCAGGTCGGCTCCGCCGCGAGTGAGCTCGGTGATCCGGCCCAGCTGAGCTGAGGCCGTTTCTCCGGCTACAAGGGCGGCGCGGCTGGCGTGCAGCATGAGGCTCCGCGAACCGGAAGAAGGAGAGCTGGCGGTGCTGACCACCGCGGCAGGATCCTGCGCTGGAGGCGTAGGCTTGGCGGTGGTTGGCTTGCCGGCAGGAGCAGCTGGTGGAGGCGCAGGAGCTTCCGGTGCATCCTTGGCCGCAGAGGAGTTTGCCGGCGCGGAAGAATCCGGCACGGACTTAGAAGGAGAGGAAGTAGATGTCGTCGTCTTTTCCGGGACGGGAGGAACCAGAGGTTCCGCCCTCCCGGCGTCTTCTGTGCCGGCGCCGATGTTGCTGGCGCCAGTGTCTTGAACTTCTGGAGGGGAAGAGAAATCCCCCTCCGCGCGGCGATCTGAAGGTTCAGGGGCCGCGCGCCCCGCACTTGTGTTGCCTCCCCAGGGGGAGGCTGGAGATTTGCCGGCACCAGATGGTACCGGGCTTGGTCGAGGAGGAGGAGAGGCCCTGCCGGCACCCTCAGTGCCTTCCGGCCTCATGCCGGTGGCGCTCTTGGAGATCTTGAGCGCAGGGCTGAAAAGATGAAGAAAAAAGAAGGTTCAGGAAAAAGTTTCCGGAAAAAGGTAATCATGAAACAAAAGGGAAAGTGTAAATGAAAATTTACCCGGAAGCAACTGGCATCTCCCGCTTCCGGTAGCGTTTGGTGGTGACTTGCTTCCCGGTAACCACTTCCTTCCGGGAGCGCTTGGCAGGGGGGGCATCACACGTACCGGCTTCAGGTGCCGGAGCTTTCTTCTTCTGGCCCCTGGTGTCAAGTTTTTCCAGGAACTCCTGGCCAACCATCGCCTCCAGCGGAGTGGCGTGCTCCACGACCGGGGGGTTGGCGCTGGCAGAGGGGAGATCTGCAGAAAGACGAAGTATAAGGTACCGAAAGAGTAAAATACCAAGAAACCGGAAGCTGCGGCTGACAACTTACCGGGGCACGAAGTGTGGGTCCTGCCCATCTTGTGCTTGTTCCCAGCCACGTGAGGATCCGGATCCTCCTTGTCCAGAGCGCGCTTGCGGATGGGGCCTTGTAGCGCTTCAGCGGCGATGCGAGGAAAGCGCTCGCAGGTCTGGAAAAAGAAAGGAAAAAGACAGTTAGTCACACGTCAGGAGCTACCGGAAAAACAATCCGGATTGCTTGAACTCTTACTTCATCGGATGGAGGATTGGAGGAGCTGAGGGGAAGTAAGCCCCACTCCCAGTCCATCGGCATGTCTGTTTGGTAGATTTGCCTAGCTTTGAGGACTACATCCTCTTTGCTTAGGGGGAAGCTGGTGATCTTGGTCGGGTCGCGGCGGCCGCACATCTGGCTCATCTTGTGAACCCGACGCTGGAGAGGGAGCACCCGGCGTGAGATGAACGCGCGGATGATATCGTCGGAGCAGATCTCCGAGTCAGTCTTGAGCCTCTCCAAGAATCGAACAATCCGGTTGGTTTCGATGTGGTTGATCCCCGGATTGAACTTCCAGTTGGCCTTTGACGGGGTCCCCGGAACGTAAGCCGGCAGATTGATGAAATCCGCGGCGCCCTTGTTCTTCACGTAGAAGAAGCTCTCTTGCCACGCCCGGCATGACTCCAGACCGGAGAACTTGAAGAAGGGGCTCCCCTGGCGCGCGCCGATGATACAAGAGCCGCACTGAACCGGAGGTTTCGGGTTGGGAATGTTCTTGCCTTGGACCGAGTTGATCCGAAGGCCAAAGAAGCGAGCGAAAGCTTCCTTTGTGGGAAGGAGACCTACGTAGGCCTCCATGAAGGAAACAAAGCAAGAAAGATAGAAAATGACGTTGCCAGGGAGATGATGGGGTTGGAGTTTGTAGAAATCAAGGAACTCCCGGAAGAAATTAGAGGCCGGGAGGCCAAAACCACGTTCGAAGTGAGCGGAGAAAACTACGTATTCTCCGGGTTTCGGCGCGGGCTCTACCTCGCCACGCGGAAGCCGGCAAGCTACTTCTGCCGGAATCCTCCGGGAGCGGTACAACCAATCAATCTCCGGCTGCTTCACGTCGGAACCTTTCCAGGCTCCGCGGGTGATTGCCGCCGGGTTCGCTCCGGTTGCTTGGCTGGAGCTGCTGGTTTCCTGGCCCTTTCCGGCTCCGGCCTCGGGAGCAGAGGGGGAGATGTTCATCCGGTCGATTTCGGCCTCGAGCCTGTCGGTAGCTCCGCTGCGATGGCTGCTGCCGGTAGAATCGGAAACGTACTCTCCGGAAGACATACCGGAAAAAAGGAGCTCGAGTCTATCTAGAAACAAGTTTCCCCGGATCTACCCACTCGCGAAGATCTACGAGTAAGAGAAAAAAACAAAGGAAAAGAAAAGATAAATACCCTATCGGCCCAAGAACTGGAAGGCAAAAGGGGAGAGAATGTAGAGGCGTTGAGGCTAACCTGAGGCGGAGGACGTGAAGACGATGGTCGCCGGAGAAGCGGCGGAGATGAACAGAGATGAGGAAGAAGAAGGAGTAGCCGGGGCGGCGCTCGAAACGGAATCGGCGGAGGAGCTTCGGTGAAGCGCTGCGGGGCAAAGCCTCGCGGAACTTCCTCGCAGAGACTTGGCGGAACGGCAGACCTTGGCGGCGACCGGCGGCGAGAGGAGCGCAGAGGGCGAAGGGCTCGAAGTGCTCTGGGAATGCGAATGCGGGGAAGAAGATGAAGTGGAACCTCCGCCCCCTTAAATAGAGAGAGGAGGTCGTGGGCCGGCAACCGCTGGGCCACGACGGTTCGCCTGGTGGGCCGCCACGTGGCGCAATGCTACACGCGCGGAAAACGGAAAACCACAGGGAGGCCGCACGGATCCGGAACGGCAGCGAGGATCCGGTGTGGCGTCATAATTGCTGGCGCCGAAGTCGAAGGGAAGTGACCTCTGACACTGTCGTGCCAGGCACAGTGCGGCACTGTACCCGAGAAATTCTCGACTTCGTCGAGGAAAATCTTAATGACAAAGCTACCGGAAAGATTTGGCAAGGAGCCGGATGAGTTTAAATGGAAACCGGAAGGATTAATCCGGTACGCTCCGGATGAGGACCTGGCATGGTCCATCGGATAGAATCCGCTGGACTATGCTAAACGTGAGATCGGCAGAGACGCCGGAAAGTTTGAACTGGTTGCCGGAAGGTTTAAACCGGTATCATGAATGTAAGGGAACCTGGCATGGTCCGTTGGATAGGATCCACCGGACTATACCAGCTTCGGGGACTAATGTTGGGGGGATGACCCCCGGTATGCCAAAGGCATGCCAAACCGGATGGTTTGAGCCATCAAGATACCGGTTTAAAAGTTATTCCAGCTAAACAAGAGTTGGCTCTATGCGAAGTGAATCGTGCCGGTATCCCAGGAGGGGTACACCAGAACCGGCTAAGAAGGTACCGGAGTACCGGTACAGGCAACACTGTAGCACGTCGGCAAGGCTGGTCAAAGATTCTCTCCAGAGCTAGAGGACAAGGATGAGCGAAGCACTTCAGCTTTAAACGAAGCCCTGACGCCAAAAGCAGAAGGTGACGTAAAAGGTACCGGATGATGTCGGCGCCCCTGATTAAAGAGATACCGGCGTCACCGGTAGCCAAAGTGGCTTTGTAAAGTAGTTTGTCTGTTCAAAGATGCCATTAGGGTTTCCTAGGGTTTCTTCCCCTGTAAGCCACCCTCTCCCCTATATAAGGAGAGGGGGCACACCCTTGCACGGGGACAGCTCATACGGTCCTAAGCTATTGCGTGTATCCACAAACCTGTAATCTCTTGTCATCAAAGAATAGAGAGATCTGAGGGAGAAATAGTTAGTGTGTTCTTCTTCTTCTACCTCTGGCCAAGGCCAAGTTCTTCTGGAAAGCAACCGGCTATCCTTCCGGAAACCCTCCCCCGAATCCTCTAGCGCACATTCGGCCCCAACTTAAGCCATCCTATGGCATCTGTCTGTTCACCACGATGACAAGCTCTGCGGTTTTAGTCGAAAAACTTTACATGATCTAAAAATGAACAACTAAAGGAGGTAAAAGACTCAAAGAGTGAACCATATGCTTTATTTCATTGATCATGTATAACTATTACAAAGTATGTAAAGATTGCTAAGTGTGGAAAGGACGTAGCTGTGCTATATTCCAGGGGCGGTCTGTTTCGTCGTAAATGTCACTCGGATCCTCCCGTTTACGTTTCCGGTGCCAATTGGCAGGTCTGTCTTTCAGTTCGCGGAAATCAACGAGGTAGTAAGATCCGTTTTGTAGCACTTTGCTGATGACGAAAGGTCCTTCCCATGGAGACTGCAACTTATGCTCTTTCACCTGTCGAAGGCGGAGGACCAAGTCACCTGTCGTAAACGAGCGATTCCGAACTCGACGGCTGTGATAGCGTCGGAGTTTTTGCTGGTAAATGGTGGAATGCTGGTCAGCTAAGTTCCGAGTTTCTTCAATCAGGTCCACAGAAAGCTGTCTAGCCTCGTCAGCTGTATCTTCGTTGTAGGCGGAAACTCGCGGGGAGTCGTGGATGATGTCAGAGGGAAGCACGGCTTCAGATCCGTATACTAGGAAGAAGGGGGTAAACCCTGTTGATCTGTTAGGGGTAGTTCGGAGATTCCACAGAACAGAATCCAACTCCTCAGCCCAAGCTCCGGCTGCGCGTCGCAGCGGTTCCTCAAGGCGAGGTTTGACTCCGGCTAGTATGAGACCATTGGCCCGTTCGACCTGCCCATTAGACTGTGGATGTGCCATAGATGCCAGGTCAAGCCGGATCCCAAGGTCGTGACAATAATCCTTCAGTTCTCCTTGTGCAAAATTCGTACCATTATCTGTGATTATGCTATGTGGGATGCCGTATCTCACTACGAGGCTGCAGACGAATTTTAGTGCCGTAGCACCATCGGCTTTTCTCACTGGCTTTGCCTCGATCCATTTAATGAATTTGTCAATAGCGACCAAGAGTTACTCAAAACCGCCAGGAGATGATTTTTTCAACTTTCCCACCATATCAAGCCCCCAGACCGCGAACGGCCAAGTGATAGGGATGGTCTTGAGCTCCTGAGCCGGAGCATTTTGTTGGGTAGCGTAATATTGACAACCTTGGCAAGTTTTCACTAGTTTTTCAGCATCTTCTTTGGCTGTGAGCCAGAAAAATCCTTGCCGAAAAGCTTTTGCAACGAGGGATCTGGGAGCGGCATGATGCCCGCAATCACCAGCATGAATCTCTCTGAGGATTTCAATGCCCTCTTGGTGTGAGACGCATTTCAAAAATACCCCAGTTGCACTTCGCTTGTAGAGCTGTCCATCAACTATTGTGTAGGATCTTGCTCGTCTGATGATCTGTCGCGCGAGGACTTCGTCCTCCGGCAGTTTCTGATCAATGAGGTAATCCAGGAAAGGCTGCGTCCAGGCCGGAATGATAACCAATACCTCCTTAGCCGGAGACAGTGCCACTTCTGGGTTTTCCGGGTTAGCGCCCTTCACCGAGGGTATCCGTAGGTGCTCAAGGAAAATTCCGGGAGGAATGGGTTTCCTGCCGGATCCGAGCTTGGATAGCATATCTGCCGCCGTGTTATCGTCTCTCCTGACGTACTTGACTTCATATCCGAGGAAGCACTTGGCGATCTCGTCAACTTCGTCTCTGTAAGCCGCCATGACGGAGTTTCTGGCGTTCCAGGTTCCGGCTACTTGTTGTGCCACTAGGTCGGAATCTCCACAGCATATGATGTGCTTGATTCCAATTTCCTTAGCGATGCGCAGACCGTGTAGTAGAGCCTCGTATTCCGCCATATTGTTTGTAGCTTCGAAGTGAATCTGCAGAACGTACTGCAACTCTTCTCCGGTAGGGGACTTCAGCGTGACTCCGGCTCCTGAGCCTTGATGCTGCTTGGATCCGTCGAAGTGCATGACCCAAGTTTCAGGTTCCGGCTCTAACTCGATATCCGGAGCTTCTGTCCAATCAGCGACGAAATCCGCCAAAATCTGGGACATGATCGCAGTCCTGGCTTTGTAATTGATGTCGAAAGCTGATAGTTCTATGCCCCACTTTGCCGTGCGTCCTGTTGCGTCGGCGTTGTTAAGAATGGTTGACAATGGAGCTTTGCTCACAACTGTCATTGGATGCTCCTGGAAGTAGTGCCTCAGCTTCCGGCTACCTAGGAACACACCGTAGGCTAGCTTCTGAAAGTGAGGGTAACGCTGTTTGGATTCCGTCAGTACCTCGCTAATGTAATAGACTAGCCTCTGGACTCCATATTCAAGGCCTTCTTCCTGTCGCTCCACCACGATAACGAGGCTGATGACCTTATTGGTAGTTGCCAGGTAGAGGAGCATAGGCTCTGACTCAGCCGGAGCTGCCAAAATAGGTGGGGAAGTAAGTAGATCCTTCAACCCCTGAAGTGCTGCATCCGCGGCGTCGTCCCAGACAAATTTGTCTGTTTTCTTTAGTAGTTTGTAGAGAGGTAGTGCCTTCTTGCCAAGACGGCTAACAAACCTACTGATTGCTGCAACACAACCAGTTAGTCGTTGCACATCTTTGAGACAAGTTGGTCTTTTGATGCACAGGATTGCCTTGATTTTTTCCGGGTTTACTTCGATGCCTCTATGAGAGACTATGAAACCAAGGAGTTTTCCGGCTGGCACGCCAAAGACGCACTTTAGCGGATTCAACATCATCTTGTACCGTCGGAGATTTTCAAAGGTTTCTGTGAGGTCGCTGATCAAGTCGGATCCTTTCCGGGTCATGACCGCGATGTCGTCGACGTAAGCGTGCACATTCTGGCCAATTTGGTCCTTCAGGCATCGCTGCATCGTACGTTGGTAGGTGGCGCCTGCATTTTTCAAACCAAAGGGCATGGTAACGTAGCAGTAAGTGCCAAAGGGTGTGATGAACGAGGTCGCCTTTTGGTCGGACTTTTTCATCCGGATCTGATGGTACCCGGAATATGCGTCAAGAAAACACAGAAGTTCCGCCCCAGCCGTTGAATCAATGACTTGGTCAATGCACGGCAAGGGGAACGGATCCTTCGGACAATGCTTATTCAAGCCGGAGTAATCGATGCACATTCTTAGTATTTCAGAATTCTTTTTGGGTACAAGGACGGGATTTGCGACCCAATCAGTGTGGATAACTTCTATTACAAAACCTGCCTCTAGTAACTTTGCTAATTCCATCCCAATGGCACGGCGTTTCTTGTCACCAAAGCGTCGCATAGCTTGCTTCACCGGTCTGGCACCCGGATTTATGTTGAGGTAGTGCTCGGCGAGTTCCCTTGGTACTCCGGACATGTCAGAAGGTTGCCATGCGAAGATATCCATGTTAACTCGGAGGAACTCGACGAGCGCGCTTTCCTATTTGGGGTCCATGTTGGCTCCGACCGACACCTGCTTGGAACTGTCTCCTTCCTTGAGGTCGACCTTCTTGGTGTCTATCGCGGCCTTGAATGAGTTTTTCTGCTCGGAGATCTGTTTCTTGGTGGTCTGCATTTCAGTCGGATCCACCGCGGCTCTGTAGCCTTGCAGCTCCTCGTCGGATATTACAGATTCTGCGAAGGCGGCTTCGCCAATTTCGCACTCTCGAGCTTTCTTGTAGTCTCCGGATATGGTAATCATGCCATTAGGACCCGGAATCTTGAGCTTATTGTAGATGTAGCACGCCCTTGCGTGAAACTTGTGGTAGGTGGGCCTGCCGAAGATGACGTGGTAGGAGCTCTTGAAAGGCACAACTTCGAACGTGATCATTTCTTCGCGGAAACTATTAACATCGCCGAAGGCCACGGGAAGTCTGATGCTGCCAAGAGAATTAGCTTTTTTACCCGGAACCACACCATGAAACTCCGTGTTGCTGTGTTTGAGCTATTCCTTGGTAAGCTGCATCTTCTTCAGAGTCTCCAGGTACATGATATTCAAGCTGGCTCCGCCATCCATAAGGCACTTGGAGAAGTCGAACCCGTCAATGCGGGGAATTACAACCAAGGCGTAGCACTCTTTTGGAATGATGGTTGGGTGATCCGACCTGTCAAACGTGCAAGGATTTTCCGACCACCTGACGTACTGCGGCACAGCCGGAACTGTGGCGTTCAGGATCCGGAGAGCTGACTTGCTTGCACGGACTGTGGGTGTTCCGAGGAAAGTGTGGTATGCGCCAGCACTCTTTTTGACGAAGGGGTTGGATTTGTTTGCTGCGGAAGCCTCTTTAGGATCCGGCGAAGCATCATCCTCATCCATCGCCTCGGAACTATCCTCATCTTTTTCCTTGTTCTTGCCCTTGCCTCCTTTGCCGCGTGGGCGGTGCTTCCGGGCTCGCTTGTATCCTGCTTCCGGGTCGCCTTTTAGGTCATTGACCCACTTGCAGTTGCGGTTAGTGTGGGAGGACTTGCCAGTAGCCGGATCCATATGGGCCAGGCATGGCATGTCCCGATACTCCTCATACGTTTGGGGAGCGCGGAATCCAGCAGCTGTGACTTCGTCGGTGCGCTGTTGACCCCTGCCGGCTCCGCCTCCACGTCCGCGGCCTCTTCCGCCTCCTTGACCTCCGCGTTGGAACGCCATGGCGACCATGTCGGATCCGCCGCTCTTCTGGTCGTCAGGGGGATTTTTCCGCTTGGTGTTGTTGTTGCCGCCATTATCACGGTTTTTCTTCTGTTGGTGGAGGGGTATGGCAGTAGCAGCAAGTTCTCCTCCTGCGTCGTCATCGGCGGCGGAGTGAGTACTTGCAATGCCGATCATGTCATCCAGCGTTAACTTGTTTTCATTGTTCAGACAAGTAAGCTTGTGCCGGAGCAGTCCTCCTCTTTGCAGTCCACCAATGAAGGCGTGTATAGCTGTGCGATTATCCACATTCTCACACTCGTTCCTGGTTGCTAACCATCGTGTGAGAAAACTCCGTGATGTTTCGCCTTTCTTCTGGATACAGGTTTGCAAGTCGCTTGTTGTGGCAGGTCTTTTGTAGGTGCCCCTGAAGTGCTTTTCAAAGGCTATCTTCATGTCAAACCAACAAAAGATGGTGTTCTCCGGGAGGTCACCAAGCCAGGTACGAGCTGGACCAATAAGGTACAACTGGAGCATGCGGCGGGCGATTCTCTGGTTCCCTCCGGTGAAGCTTACTGCATTGAAGTAATCTTCGATCCAGGTATCGGGCCTTTCGCTGCTCTCATAGTGCTTCAGATTTCCGGGTAACTTAAGGTTCAAGCCTTTTGGATATGGCTCCTCTTGGATCATCCTGCCAAAGCATTTTGGGCCAATGTATTCAGATCTGTACTCGTTGAGACGTTCCCTTGCATCGCGTGGGCCGGAGCGGGGGGACTTCGAGCGAGAGCGAGATCTCCGGCCTCCGCCTCCGCCTCCTCCGCTGGGTGGTGGGGAGGGAGATTTGCGAGGGGGCCTGTGGGACCTTTTGCTTCCACCTTCGGATTCGCCACGCCCGTCGTGCCGTTGACTCCGGCTTCGGTGGCTACCTTCCCCATGATGGCGGTCGCCTCCGTCATTCCGGCTTCTGCGGGGCTCCGGCTCGCGTTCTTCATTCCGGGTCCGACGAGGTTCCAGCGCATGCTCCGTGTTCCGATTCCTCTGAGGGACCACGTTGTCGCGGATATTGATTCCGCCAGGCCCATGGGGTCTGGTGTTTCCGACTGGACTACGATGGCGAGGGGGCGGAGGGGGTGCCTGGTGTCGTGGCGGAGGTGATGGGTTCCGGTACTTGTCTCTTCCAGTGTACATCGGATCCTTTCCCTTTCTTGGGTCCGTCGGAGGTGTTTTCGATGGTACCGGGATCGGATTTGGATGTTCTCTGGTCCTCCTTCTGCGCTCCGTGGATCCGGTGCGCGATTCATCGTCACGGTGAGGCCTTCCGGAGGCGTCCTTCTGCGCTGTGGACACACAGTGTTCCGGGTTGGATTCCAACCGGCGCGAAGTATCTACCTTGCTTTGTTGCTTCATCGCTGAAGCTACCAGCGTGCGGAGGTGTGCGATGTCGATTTCCTCGTCTTTCTTGGCCAAGATCTCTGCAGCTTTCTTCATATTATCCTTTGGAGTGGCGAGTGGCTGCTGATTGGAGGGGGTTCCAAAGTTGATCTTTCGGGGGCCAATGGCCTCCCGGCGGATTCTATCTGCTTCCTTATCAGCGTCTGCCATCATAGTTTCCCACTGTGCTCGGAGTTTCTTAGCCTCTGCCAAACATGTTGCGGCTTCACGTTCTCTTTTGAGGAATTTTTCCATTACTTCTCCTGCTTCTTGCCTTTCCTCCAACATTGCTGCTGCAGTGTTGGCAAATACCTTGGCAGTGGCCAGCATCTCCTTTCTCTTCACTTCTAGAGCTTCACGGTCTGCGGCGTCGTCCGGAGTTATTGGCTTGTTGAGGATTTCCGAGTGTGCGATGGCACCCCGGCCAGCCTGTTCGACGAGCTCGTCCGCGGTCATGTATTCCGTGTGCCCAGAGATGTGTCCTTCTCCGGACTCCTGCGCGACGCAGAAACGAAGTCGCGAAGGCGGAGTTTCCGAAGTGGATTGGGCCAGGAGCCTGTCGCCAGTCGGAGTTTCTTCCTCACCTTCCTGCTCCAGCCCAGTTATGGTCGCAAGAACCTGCTTAGGCGGAGCGGATTCTGCTTCGGCTACCTCCTCATCTTCGAACTCTTTCATGGCTTTGTTGTATTCCTCCGTGTTCATGGTTGAAGCATTGTCTGAGGTTGGGCTAAGATTGCCCAGGATTGATTCCTCTTTGTCTCCGGCATCCTCTTTCTGATCTGGTGCTTCGCTGTCTCCGGCAGCCTCCTGCTGATCCGGGGCGTCGCTATCTCCGGTAGCCTCAACCTGCATGGGTCCAGCTCCTTCCTGAGGATGGGCGGTTCCTGCGGTGTGTGCGAGGAAGTGCACGAAGTGGCACCTTTGCTTCTCTAACACCTGGGAGACCCAGGCGGATCTGCATTGGTCTTCCACCGTAATTTCCTGTTCAGGGGTGGGTTGGGTGGGCTTTGAAATTTCCGGATCTAAGGCGGAACCTTCCTTAGGAAGTTCCTGCATCTCAGATCGGATCTTCGCGACAGCGTCCTGCTCAGCGGCGGTCGTGTCAGCGTGACTTACCAGAGTGTTTTCGTCGGAATCGGCGGTTTCGCCGATGAAGATGTGTATCCTGCCAATCGGGACAATGGAGAGCTTGACGGGGTTTGTCTTAGCCGGAATCCAGCACTCGTCCTGAGGGACGATCGGAAAATTGCCGGCGTAGAAGACGCGCCCCACGGCGATGGTGTCGCCGATGCCTCCGAAGGTAGAACCCTCCCGGTTCCGGCCTCCAGACGCCGCAGGCCCCACGGTGGGCGCCAACTGTCGTAGCCTAATCGACGGTACCTCGGAGGAGGGATCCTCACGAGGGGGAAAAGAAGTAGGGGCCATTGGGCGGAGAGTCCTCGGGACGGTGGTGCGCGATTTACCCAGCTTCGGAACACCTGCTCGAGGGCAGGGCCTACTGCTGCTTGTCTGGAATTATTTGGGCGCTTTCGCGTTGTTACAATGAGTTGTGTTCTCTCCCCTTAGGGCCCCCAAGATCCGGCTTATAAAGACGTCCGGATCTAGGGTTTACACGGAGAGTCCTAGCCGGAATACAAGTTGCCTAACTATGGAATAGTACATTGCCGTGCACATCAAGGATCCGCCTTCCATCTTGGCCGTACTGGGATCCGGATACTTTATGGGCCTCCACGGATCCGGCCTCCTTCATAGGTCGGTTGGGATCCGGCTTCCCGCTCCTAGGCTAGACTTCATCCTTCTTGATCTACAGCAACTGGGCCGCCCGATGGGCCGCATGCCATCATCACCATCTATGGGCCACCCGGGCTTGCCGGATCTAGGCCATGTCGTTGATATACCCATAAAGTATACCCACAACACTATCATAGCCGGAAGGTAAACCCGAGGGTGTTCCGGGAAGGAGACCTGGTGCTACGTCTAGTGCAGCGCACTGAAGGACGACACAAACTCTCACCTCCGTGGGAAGGGCCTTTCATTGTGAGCAAGGCTCTGCACAATGATGCCTACTACCTGATCGATGCATAGGAACCAAATGAAGGAAAGAAGGACAGGTCAGGAGAGGAAACCAAGCGCCCGTGGAACATAGCTCTACTTCGCCCTTTCTATTCCTAAGGAAGTGATGTAAGGAGTTCGTTTTTGTACCTTATTTGCTATAAATAAAATACCGGCACCTCGAATGTATCTCGGGGACTGCCTATACCGGAATCGCATGCAATGTGTTTATTTTTTCCGTATAACGGTTTGTTTGTTTGAAACTTTCCTTTCCGGTTTAGTAATGTGCTAAACCTGAAGGTGAATCTTCGACTTAGCTGCTGTCCGCAACCCGGCTTCATGGCAAGCAAGACAAACTGGAAAGATTTGAGCACTTGAAAAACGAAAAAGAAACCGAAAACAAACAATCCGAAGAAAGTTTAACTAACCCCGGTCATACCGGTTTTTTGTGAAAAATTTCGAGTTTTTTCTCTAAGTTCGAGAAAATGCTTGCTTGGCAAAAGAACTTTGGGCCTCATACGTCAAACACCCAAAAGAGGTAGACAGAGCCAAAGCAAAAGAACCAAGCGTGCATCGGATTGAACTCGGGAATGAATCCGAAGTGTTCACCATGCAAGATAAAAAGCAAAACGAACCGAAAGGTGTCGATCAAACCAGCTTACTGGTTTAGCATAATAAGCTCAAAAGTCAAGCATGCAAACCTATTAACTACCTCAGTTCAACACAACCAGCAGGACTTAAACTGTATATTACATCTCCCCACCCCGGCATACCGGGGGAAATTTTACGAAACTATTTATGGTAAGGTAGGACCAAAGTTCACTGATAAAGCGGAGATGAGCTCTTCGGGGCTTGTTCAGGGGGAAAGGGCACTTCAGGGGCTTGCTCAGAGGTACCGGCAGCTGGTTCTTCTGGAGCTGGTTCTTCTGCGGCATCTGCAACAATTTCTTCGGCTTCGCCGTCGCCGGTTTCTTCTTCCTCCTCTCCGCCTTCTTCGGCTGCTTCATCGTCAGTTAATTCTTCCTCGAAGTCAGCTGGAGGAGGAATGAAGGTGCTGGTAGAGGCGTAGCTGGCAATCCGGTAGGCACGGGCGCGGTGCGCGGCAGTCCTCTCCGGAACTGTGTCCGTTGGAGCGTCGGCGCTCATGTTGTGCAGGCTCTCAACATCCAGAGTTTCATACCATGAGCACACAAAGCGCAGCGCCGTGTCAGCCCCGGCACGCACCGCAGAACGCCGCCACTGGCTCATCCGCTTACCGACATCAAGAAGCCGCTGGGAGAGGATGCTGAGGTTGTCCGGCACAGGCTCCCCAGGCCAGAGGCACTTGAAGATCCTGAGCGCTGCTTCCGGTAGCTGGCTAAGGTGCCGGTCGACAACCTTCATATGTGTAATCCGGGAGTACAGGGCGGGGAGGTGGTCCTCTACGCTCCAGGGGGCGTCAGCATTGGGAACCGAATTCTCGGTCCGGAGCTTAGCAACGGTCACCTGCGCGCTCCTGGGAGTCCGGAAACAGCTCTACGGAAAGATCAAAAGAAACCGGCGTGAGAATAAACCGACAAGAAAATAAAGCTTATAAGCAAGGGGCAAGAACACCTACTATAGGCTTTGGCATCAGTATCCTTGATCATTTGACCAAGAGAAGCCTGGGCCACCGCAAGAACAGCATTCCGGTCCCGCTCCAGTTTCCGCAGCTCCCTCTCCTCCTCAAGCTCCCGGCGCAGCTGCCCCTCGGCCTCAGCAAAGTCCTTCTTGGCCTCCTCCACCTTGGCCTCACCAGCGGCAGCGGCATCCTTTAGCGCCTGAGCGTGCTGCATCCCCACCTGAAGCAGCTGCGCCTTCATGTTGGCGGTTTCACTGCGCTGGGCCTCCAGCTCGCGCCGGTGCTGGGCAGACAACTCCTCCTTTTCAGCTGGGATCCGGCATGAACCGAGTTAGTAAAACAAAACAGTAAGAGAAAAAAGAAGCCGGCGGAAACGGCTTACCTTTGAGGGCGGCAACCTGGCTGGTGAGATCGTCCAGGGAGGCCTCCGGCAGCGCGGCTGCGCAAAAGAAACAGTTTAGTAAAATTTATGCGGAGGCGAAACCGGTACAAAAGAAGCCGGTAGGTTAAAACAAACCTTGGCATTGGCTGTGGGACAGCTCGAGCGCGCCAAAGGCCTCGAGGAGGTTGCGGTGCTCCCACAGCAGCTCCTCGAAGAGCTCTCTGCGTGAGTCCAACACGCCCTGCAAGAGTTAAAAGAAACAGTGAGCTATGCCGGTTTTTTGGCAAGTCTCGCGCTGAGTACTGCGTGCTTAACCCGAAACTCGGGGACTAGCTATGCCAGTTTAATCTATGCAGTTTCGCGCTAAGTACTGCGTGCTTAACCCGAAACTCGGGGACTATGAGGATATATCTACAAGATCTAAGTAGAGAACAATCCGGTATGAGGAAAAAAGTTCAAATTCAGATAAGAAACTTACCAGTATGTTGTTGTGAGCGTCATGCCAGGCGTTGTCGAACTCCCGCACTGCCTGCTTGAGCCAGTCCAAGTGCTGCACGGTGTTCTGGGGGACGCGCGGATCGGTCACCACCCTCTTGTCCTTGCCGATGCCAAGAGTGGCTTCGGTAAGGTCAGAAAGGTTCCACTTGTCGACGTACCGCTGCAACGCGCCCAGATTGGCGTCGCCACGGTTCAGCACAACGATCCGGCCCAGCTGCGCCGAGACCTTCTCGCTGGCTTGCTTTGCGGCACGCCCGGTGTGCAAAGTGAGGGCTTGGGAGATGGTGGGCTGGATCGATGCAGCTTTAACTGCGCCGGGGAGTTGGTCAGCGGTGATCATTGCACCCTTCCGGGAAGGAGGTTTCTGGCCGGAAGGAGCAAGAGGAGGCTTGCTGGAGGGTGTCGGTGTCGGTGCGGCGGTGCCCTTGGCCGGCGAAGCCGGTTTCCTTGGCGCAGAGGATGAAGTCTCAGAGGGGGAAGCAGTAGGTTGGCTGGTCTTCTCGAGAACGGGCGGAACCAAAGGTTCCGACCGCCCGCTTGGTTCTGAACCGGCGCCCGTGTTGCTGGTGCCGGTATCTTCAATCTCTGGAGGGGAAGAAAAGTCCTCCTCCGCGCGGTGATGTTTCCGTTTGGGGGCCGCGTTCCCCGAACTTGTTTTACCTCCCCGAGGGGAGGATGGAGCTTTGCCGGCACCAGAACGTGCCGGGCTTTGTTGAGGTGGGTCCTGGGCCTTGCCGCTGTCCTTGGAGGATTCCGGTTTCATTCCGGACGTGCTCCTGGTAAGTTCAAGAGCGGGCCTAAAGGATAAAAGAAAGGAGTTTGCTGCAAAAAGAGAAGATAGAAACCGGAAGACGGTATAAGAAAACTTACCCGGAAGAGGTAGGAATAGCGTTTTTCCTCTTCCGGCCTGAAGGCCCGGAGCCCGATACCTTCCGGCAATTGGCAACCGGAGCCTCGCTGCTGCCGGCATCAGAAGCCGGAGCCTTCCGGACTTTGGGGGCCGGAGGATCCCCGACTTCAGCATCGATGGGAGTCACGTGCTCCAGCACCTGGGGTTCCCGGTCAGCTGAAACCGGCGCCACAGAGAAAGCACAAGATAAAGCAAGTGGGTCAAATACCTCAAGCACAACACAATCGTCGTCGCTGCCGGAACCAGCGGCCCAAGTTCCGGAAGGGTCAGATGCAGAAGGGTTACCAGGGCGTCGGGAGTGCGTCGGGCCCATCTTATGGACATTGCCGACAGTATACGGGTCCGGGTCCACGTCGTCCTGAAAGATGCGTTTGGCGGCAAAGGAATCCGGCTCCTCCGCGCTGATACGAGGAAAGTCCTGCAACACAAGGAATAAGCAAGTTAATAGAACAGTCTCCAGCATCCCGGAAGCAGTATTCCGGAAGCCCCAAGATCTTACTTGGGACGTTGGCGGGCGAGTGTGGCTGAAAGGCGGCATGCCCCACGTCCAGTCAACCGGCATCTTAGTTTTACAAATTTGCCTGGCCGTCAGAACCACGTCGGATTTGCTCAGGGAGAAGGTTGTGATCCTCGTGGGATCCCTCCGTCCGCTCATCTGGCAGATCTTGTGCGCACGGCGCTGCAAGGGAAGAACCCGCCGCGAGACAAATGCGCGCACAATGTCATTGGCGCAGATGCCGGTGGTGTCGTTGAGCTCCTCCATGTACCGGACCATCCGGTTGGTTTCATCGTTGTCCTCCCTGGGGTTGAATCGCCAATTGGCTCTGGAGGGCGCGCTGGGGAGATACGCCGGTAGGTTGATGAAATCGGAGGCGCCGGAATTCCTAACATAGAAGAAGGTTTCTTGCCAGGCTCGGCAGGATTCCAAGCCGGAGAACTTGTAGAAGGTGCTCCCCTGGCGGGGCGTGAGTATGCACGCCCCGCACTGTACAATTGTCTTGGGGAGCGGGAGTTTCGGATCCTGGATCGAATTGATCCGGAGGTTATAGAAGCGAGCGAAGGTCTCGATAGTAGGCCAGAGGCCGACGAAACCTTCCATGAAGGAAACAAAAGAAGAAAGATAAAAAATGGCATTGCCAGGGAGTTGGTGGGGTTGAAGTTCGTAAAAGTCGAGGAAGCGCCGGAAAAAATCCGATGCCGGTAGACCGAAGCCGCGCTCAAAATGGGCGGCGAAGACTACAGTTTCGCCTGGCTCGGGCGCAGGCTCCAGCTCCTTGCCAGGAATCCGGCAGAATACCTCTTCCGGTATCCTCCGCGACCGGTATAACCAATCGATTTCTGCTTGGCTCACATCAGAGCCCTCCCAGGCTCCGCGGGTGTAAGCTTTAAGGTTGACGCCGGCACCTCGACCTGAGCTGCTGGCTTCTTCCCCTCGCCCGCCGGTTTCTTCATCCGGGCCACCGGCTTCTTCCTCCATCCGGGCGAGATCCTCCTCGAGCCCATCGGATCCTTGCTCTACGGCTTGTTCCTCGCTCAGAGAGATCTCGGGGGATTCGCTAAATTGGGTGCTGTCGGAAAGCTCCCTGCCGGATTCTTCGGACGACATTTTGTCTAAGTGTTTTGGACTACCTTGCAACAACTTTCCCCGGATCTACTTGCTCGTGAAGATCTAAGCATAAGAAAAAACGAAAAGAAAAAGGAAGTAAATACATCTACCGCGCCCGCGAAGAACAGTGAGATAGGAGGGAACCAGATCAAGCCATACGGACCTTGGATGGGCGGCGGAAGTCCCCAGTGGCGTCGAACCGAAAGGTCGCCGGAGAGAGGGGCAACAGCGGCGAGCGGTGGCGCAGAACCTTGAGAGGCAGAACACCTCTGAGAGGAGAGAGAATGTCGAGGCTATATCTTGGCGAAGAAGGAGGCTTGAGCAGCGCAGGACGCCCCCCGCGGAACTTCGCCGGAGGAAGTAGTCTTGGCAACGGGCGGCGGCGCATTAGCTCGGAGCACAGGGAGCGCAGGAGATTGGAAATGGCGAAGAGTGAGGATGCGTGGAAGAGGACGAGGAACCGTCGCCCCTTAAATACAAGGAGGTTAGCGGGCCGGAAACCGTTCGGCCCATGTCCTTTCCGCTGATGGGCCGCCACGCGGCATCGGGATACACGCGCCTTTGGACGTTGCCACACGGAGGGCTACACGGATCTGGTGCGGCACATTAAATGTGCGCGGGAGACGAAGGATTTGACCCCTGACACTGCCATGTCAGGCACAGTGCGCATGTCACTGACTAGTGTGGTTTTCGAGTTATTCTCGACCTCGTCGAGATGAATTTAATGACAAAGAAACCAGCAAGAGGAAGCCGGAAAAGCTCTAATAAGTTTGGTCTGCCGGTATGAATCCGGTATGACACCGATTGAGTATAAGAGGAAGCCGGATTGTCAAATCCGGAACGTTGAGAATGAGAACCTGGCATGGCCCGTCGGATAGAATCCGCCGGACTATACCAGCTTTGGGGACTAATGTCGGGGGGATGGCCCCCGGTAGGCAAAGACTATGGCAAATATGCAATAATTTGTATATTGTAAACCGGATTAAAGGTTAATCCGGATTCTAAAGGTTGAGTTCAGCGAGGCTAAGCTGGTACAAACCGGTATCCCAGGAGGGGTATGCCGGAGTACGGGAAGCAAGAGAGTTTATGCCGCCAGAGCAAAGATACCGGAGCTCACAGGTAAAGAAACCGGAGATCCGGCATAGGCTCAACTGTAGCATGTCGGCATTCCAGTCAAAGATTCCACCAAGGACCAAAGGACATGATGAGCGAAGCACTTCAGCTTTAATCGAAGCCCTAAAGCCAAAGGAGCTGCTGACGTTAAAGATACCGGACGAGGTCACCGGTTCCTGATTAAAGACAGAAGCGATGTCACTGGGGCCAAAGAAGCTTTATAAATTAGCTTAGCTCATCCAAGATTCCATTAGGGTTTCTTCCCTTGTGAGCCACCCTCTCCCCTATATAAGGAGAGGGGGCACACCCCTGCGCGAGGGAATTCATTCAGTAGAGAGAATCACGATCAGAACAGAGAGAGGCTAGGTTTTGTACCGTACATCTTCAACCTCTGGCCATAGGCTAAGTTCATCAATACAATCCGGAATCCTGAGTTCATCTCTTTCTTTCCCTTTTAACCAAACCCTCCCCCGGATCCTCTAGCGCACATTCGGCCCCAACTTAAGCCATCCCATGGCATCTGTTTGTTCACCACGACGACAGTAACTTTGCCCTTTGGTTTAATAGCCACCTGACACGTGGCGATCTAGATCTTTGCCCAATTTTCACGGTATAGATCCAACGGACCAGATTTTTGACATCTTTCTTCTATAAAAAGAGACGCAGGTTTTACCCTTCTGAACTGCCATTGCTTTCTTCTTCCTTTGTTCTTGCAACTTGCTACCTCTACGCCGCTGCCGCCGCCGCATTCAATCTTCTTCTTTTTTCTAAAGAAACTTTCACAATAGTAAAGAAGAAGGGCGCCGCCGCTGCACCCAGCATGGCTACCAGCGGCTCCAACCCCAAGACCTCCGCGGCCGCAACGAAGAAAGTTGCAGCTGAATCATCTTCCGCCATTGCCAAAGATGCTCCAGTCGATTGGCCTGCTTCGACGATGAAGAAGCGCGATGAAAAGAGGGCCCGAACCCTTGGCCCGATCTCCGAAAAGGAGGGAGATGTCATATTACCAGGTTCAAATTCACGCCCCAATCCTCCCGCTGGTTTTACCGTAATGTTCGCTGCATTCTTATATCGCGGTTTATCTTTGCCCGCACACGAATTTCTTCGGCATCTTCTGCTTTTGTACGGGATTCAACTTTGGCAATTGACCCCAAACTTCATCCTTCATCTTTCAACTTTTATTACCATCTGTGAGGCTTTTCTCAGTATCAATCCTCATTGGGGTTTATGCAAAAAGATCTTCTTTGTTAAACGTTATAGTAGTAGCAACGGATCTTTCGTCACCGGCAGAGTTGGTTTTGTTGTTCGAAAGGAAGTAAACTACTTCAACTTCCCAATGAGAGAATCAGTCCAGGGATGGAGGTTGAAGTGGTTCTACCTCAGAGAGCCATCGATAGCTAGTCACGTCACTTGCCTACCGAAGTTTGTTGATGTCCTCGAAGCTACGCCAAAGCACTCTTGAAAGAATACATTGACTGCCGAAGAAAAGATAGTAGCCGACAAACTGTTCAAAAGAATTTTGGAGATAAAGGAATCCGATGGTCAAACAATGATTGGCACTGAAATTGTTCCTGTATTCTTGAGACGTCGAATCCAACCAACTATGTCTAGAGCTCATCAAATGTGGCTGTATTCGGGTCCCAAGGACGAGACTCGAATTAACGCTGCAGAGTTGTCAGAAAAAGAGTTGCTGGACGAAGTCAGACGCTTGACTTATTTTAGCCAGGAAGATTCGATTCCTCTACTGGCCCTTCGCGACCCGTATGATCTTGCTCACCACCCATCCGAGGTAATTTTTGGGTTTCTTCTTGTGTCGATATTTGCATCCGATATATTTTCCTTTATTTCACCGAGTCTTTAATCGCTCTCAGCAGATTCCTTCGACTGCGGAATTCTTTCCACCCGTGTCCGAAACCGAAGAAAACTCCGAAAAGGATGACTCCACTGCCAATGCGAAACCTTGTACTGAAGCAACTGAAGATAATGAAGCTTCTGAGAAGGAGAATAATGATCCCAGGGCTCCTTTTGACGAATATAAAATCCTTGATGATGATTTAGTTGATACAGCGGAGTCTAGTCGCAATGACAATGATGCTGATCATGTTCCCTTTGATGATGCAGCTCCGGAGAAGCCGGGCATCCAGCAGCCAAAGAGACCATCTGGTGGCTTCGCAGATGAAGATGATCTACTCCTTGACTTGTAAGTTCATCTGTGGTTCTTTTCGAAGTCGAATCGTATTTCCTTTGACATAAGTTTTACTTGCAGCGAGGAGGGCTTTATTGAGCCTCCTTCGAAGAAAGCGAAGGCCAATTCCAGTGGGCCAGCTCCCGCCGCATTTGAGGCTCCAGCCTTCCCGAAGGGTGATCCATCTTCCTCTCCTCTCCCGAAGGGAAAGGAGCTTCCTCCAGCAGCGCCTACTCCATCTTCGACTTCCGGAGGGCAGGTAATTAACACAACTTCTTTTTATTTATTCTTGATGATAATTCTCTCCCTTCCAGCCCCCGAGTCTATATTCGACTGTTTACAGTTGATTGTAGACTCAAAGGGAACGTTGATACGATTACGACGTATTTGCTTTGATGCTGTGTTGCAGAGTATCCAGGCAGCCGTGACAGTTATACGGGACTTCGCCTCCCAATTTTCTTTGCTCCAAGCTGAAAATGTTGGCTCCAGGAGGATGCTCAGTCGTCATCTGCCAAGCTTGATCAAGCGATTACAATCACAGCCACTGCCCGACAAGAGGTGGACACTTTGAAGAAGGAGCTTGATCAACTAAGGAAGAAGCTGAAGAAGGAGGAGAAGGAGAAGGCAGAAGCCCAGGTCCAGAAGAGGGAGACGGAGGACCTTCTACACAAGTCCACCATGGCTCTGCTAGGTAGTTTTATCGTAGTGTCTTATCGTTATTTAGTTTCATCGACTTCTTACTTTTGTTTTTTTTGCAGAGGCTGCCGATATTCCTGCCAATTCTGTGGGCAAGCCCCCAGACGATGCTATTTTCATGGCAATCGAGTCTGGTGACCTCATCCGACCCCTTCTTCAAAAGAACAAGGCGGTCCTATCGAGACTCCACGCCATGATCTTCCCGAAGGCGGATCAAAAGAAGACTCTGGAGCAGCAGGCGAGCACCTTCTTCGTCGACACCGAGGGCATTATCGAGGTATTCAAACGTACCTCGCGCACCTACGAAGCTCTTCTCGCCTTCCAACTCTTTATGGGGTATGGCTTTAAAGCTGATATGGAATCGCTGACGATGGAGCTGCCGATGGATCAAGATGGGCTAGCTATCGATCTGAGCCCCTTTAGCTTGTCGGCGGGCAAATGTGCGCGGCAGCTTCTTGATCTGGTGGAAGCCAATAAGTCAGCTGCTGGAAGGGATGCCCCAAGCTTGTCGACGCAAACCTAGGCCCCTTAAGTTTTTCTTGTTTCATTGTAATTTTGAGGATTTGTCTTCAAACAATGGCTTTCTTTGAAGCCTCATCCTGTAATGAAATTAGAGCTGGCAATGTTGCCAGTTCTACCTTTGTAATTACGACGTCTTTTATACTTGACTGTGTGCTCCCGATGGGAGTGACTTTGAGATTTGTCGACACCATGCATACATTTGACGTACACTTGATGGTGCATTCTGCAGGTGACTCCTATACCTCCTTTTGTCGAAGATTCTTCGGCTGCTGGACCTGATACCGGTCTTTTGCAACGCATGAGGACCCGAATCTCTCAAATGGAGAAAGATCTGCTGGGTATTTATGCCATGGCAGCTGTAGTAAAGAAGAAAGGCGAACTGGCCGTGGAAGTAGAACGATGTGCTCTGGGTGAACTTCAGAAGGCCACCGAGAGCCTTAATTGTAAGTACTCGGCAACCCTTCAGCTCCCTTGATTTCTTAGGGCACTTTTCTTCCTTGGTTTCCTTAACTTTGCATTGTTATTCTCATCAGTCATTGCTCTGAATTTGTCCGAAGAAAACAAGCGAGTCCATGAGCGAGTTGGTGCTCTAACTAATTTATCTCAATTCAATGAGGCCTTCTGGGCAGACAGACAAAAAGCTGCTATCATTGCCAAGTTTCAGGATCGAGTGCAACAAGTGCACCGATTTTTTGACAAGTGCTATACAGGCCTGGGGATGATTTGGAAAACCATGTTCCCTCTAGACCCAATTCCTTCAACAGTGCTGACTTTGATGTCGAAATTTAGCAATGCCGAGAAGGTCCACACTTTGGTTCGCAGTCAACTTCTCGCTGGAGCAGAAACTGCTTTTGCCTTCGTGTTATCTCAGAATCCTTCATTGGATTTGAAATCCATTGTGAAAGCTGATGTCGATATTAGCCAATATTTCCCTACTGCTAGAGAGCCTCCTTCTATTGTAATTGCCAAACTTGAGGTTAGCTCAAAGGCAGACGAAGCATCTCAGTAGTATTTCTAACACTCTTAATCTTGTAAATTGATAACTTTGTTGACGATACCCATATCTTCGGGTGCCTTGGGTGTAAGTTATTCGTGTGCACAATGTAACTTATTTACGCAATCTCAAACTTTTCTCTATTGTATTCATACTGTTGTTTTAAGAGACGAGCTGACCAAAGATTTTTCCCTTTGCATCGATCTCAAAAAGCTTTTGTATGGCTGAACTAATTTTTGAAGATGACGCTCTTGTCACTTTTGACAAATCATCGTTACTTCGAACGCTGGTGGCGATATTTGATATATTTATCAACTTAAGCGGCAAGTGCTGGTGCGCTAGTCTTTTTGGTATCGGTATTGTGATGCTTTTGTAAAAAATATCGGTAGCAAATTTTTGAGTGATCAGCTCATGTTGCAGGTCCAAGTGAACCCGTAGTAATCGCAACTTTGCTATAACTGAAAACGTATTTTTGTCAGCGGCAGCCCCCGAGTAAATCGAGGGAACTATGCTCGCTTTCGACTCTGTTGCTCTTGAGTACTCCTTGTTCGATATACCGGCGTGGGCCTTCCATTAGTTATGCTGTCTTTGCCGTTTGCAGCGCTAGCATGTTCCCTGAGGCTTTGGCGAAAAGACAACGCGTATTTCTTTTATTGTATTTATTCGAGAACCCTTTGGTTATCATCGATGGCAGCGCTCGCATGTTCCCTGAGGCTTAGATGATAACCTTTGAGTACAACCAGCATAGGCGTCTCCCGATCTTTTTTATCGGGTTCGCTTACTGTGTTCGTATATTCCGAAGTCGACGTTCGCGGTATTGTGCGAAGAATTTTGAAAACATTTGTCGGGTGTCCCGAATCAATCGAGTGCTCGAAGCTCTGAACTTTATTAATAAGTTTACGATGATAAGATAGGCTAAATTGCTATGGATTTAAGAAAGCCTTATTAAAAATAAACTTGCATGAAAAATAAAGATGTAGGCCACCGCTCGTCTTCTTATGTAAGAGGAGGGTTCTTCTTGTCCTGACCGACGTCTGTTGCAGTGCTGATGGTTTCCGGGGTGGTGTCGATAGTTTCCGTAGGAGCGCTGGCAATCAATGCCAATGGATTAATGCCTTCTGCTGAAGATTTGTCGTTTGTTGTCGAAGTTTCGACAGTTGACACTATCGTTGCAGGATTATCGGGTTGCTTCTTCGTCTTCTTGCTGCTGTCTTCTTTCTTGAGCTTGAATTCTTTGCCTTGAATAGCTAATTGTTTGGGAGCAAAGTCTACATTTTTGCCTTCCTCTTTGCCTCAAATTTAGCGGCAATCTTCTGGAACTCTCGATCACAATTGTCTGACCGAGAGAAGCTTCCGTGGACCGTGATATTGGTCCCGTTGTTGCCTGGCATTTTGAGCTTTAAGTACGCGTAGTGCGGTACAGCCATAAATTTGGCATAAGCTAGCCTCCCGAGGATAGCGTGGTACTGCGATTCCCAATTCACTACCTCGAACTCAATCTTTTCCTTCCTGAAATTGTCGGGTTTCACGAAGACTACATTCAAGGAAATTCTGCCAAGAGGGTATGCTGGCAAGGATGGCACAATACCATGAAAACACGTATCAGATTCCTCCAACATATCAACTGTGATGCCCATATTCTTGACTGTGCTTGCGAATATCAAGTTTAACCCGCTGCCACCGTCCATGAATACTTTGCTCATATTGAATCCTCCGATTTGAGCTTCGACTACTAAGGCTGCATGGCCTGGCCTTGGGATAGACATCGGGTGATCAACTCTACTGAACAAGATGTTCTGTGTGGACCAGTCGATGTATTCTGGGACGTTAGCCATGGTTCCTTCTGCAAGATTAATTTCTTGCGTAAGCTTCTTCATCTCTCTTCTGGAGACGCCTGTTTTGTGAATCATGCTCATTTGTCCTCGAGGAGGCAGAAAAGTTTCATTGGAGGCGCGAGTTTGAACTTGCTGAACTTGGTGCTGAGGTGGCGGCGGCGGGTTCGGGAGCTGCGTCTGCCCCTTATTCGACTCGTAAAACTTCTGAAGATCAAGAAACTGTCGACAGTCCCTGAGCAGATGGCTTGACTTTTTGGTATTATCCTTCGGATCGATGTAAGCGTGTATGTAGCAAGGAGCGTTTAATTGCTCGGCAAATGGAAACTCCGGGACACGTGGTGGCCGCTCTCTGTAGTTACCGCAATTTCCTCCGGAACCGCTGTGGTTGCCATCCCGACGGTCGCCACGTCTGTCGTTGCGTTGATCGTCGTACCGATCGTCACGTCGATCGGAGTATCCAGCAGCTACGATGTTGGTGTCGCTGAAGGTTTCGTATCCTCGGTCTCTTCGCTTTTTGCGGCGATCTCTACGGTGACCCGCTTCGTGCTTCTGATCGTCTTCTTCGTCATCACTGCGCGGGCGTGGCTTCCGCACATGATCTTCTCCGTCAGCCCAACTGTTGGCGATTTCCATGAGCCTGGTAATAGTTTTCGGCTTCTTTCGGCCGAGCTCCTCGATATAAGATTCTCTTCGAATACCATTGCTGAAGGCGTCAATTGCCCTATCGATAGAGACATCTTCGGCAGCGTTCAGAAGTTTAGTAAAACGTCCAATGTATGCGCGGATTGATTCTTTCGGCTTCTGGTGGCACTGTCGTAGTTCTTCAATTCCAACATGCCTTTTGTACGTAGCCTGGAAATTCTTGATGAAAGCGTCGACAAGATCATCACAGGATTTGATGGATCCCTTTGGTAGGCCTCTTAACCATCCTCGTGCCGAATCTTTTAGGTAGAGCTGCAGACACTGCATCGCCGCTACCTGATTCCCTTTGTGTAAGATCACGGTTTGCAGATAATCATCTATCCAAGACCTCGGCTCCTGCTGTCCATCGTATTTAGCAGCATCAGTAGGGGTAGGTTTGAACCTCTTCGGCGGCATCGCTTCTCGTATCCTGAGGCTTAGACAATCGGCACCTCAGAGTTCACCATCGTACTCTTGGGTTTCCTCGGATTCGTCGCTGTCGTAGCCTTCTTTTGCACACCGACGGCGAGCTCTATCGATTCTACTCTATGTAATATCATCGCGGGCATCTTTTGATCGATGCTTAGATCCACTACCCTGATGCGTAGCTTTTTCTTTCATGGGAGTGAGCTTGTCTCCGAGTATCGCAAGACTTTCCAGGGCGCCCCGATGAGCTTGCGCCATTGGGTCATTAGGCGTCGGCTGATGGTTGATTAGATAGGCAGCGAGGTTTGCGGTTGCTCCTTCAACAGTCTTTGGCCTGATCATGCCTGCGGTTTCCATGGTCATAAAAGAGTTGGAGAGGTTTGCGGTAATATCCCTTGCGTCGGCTTCTGAGAGGCGAGGAATTCGTGGTCGAAATCTCCCTTGATTTTGATTGCTTCGAGACGCGCTTCCATGCGAAGGTTGCCCCCTTCGGCGCTCGCTTGATTGATCGGCTGCCTGTCGGCGCCGGTCGAGGTCGGCTTGCTCCTTTTCTAACCGGGCTCGATTCTTGTCCAAGATAGCGTGATACGCGTTGAGAGTTCCTGCCGAAGCGCTGTCGTTGCTGCTGGCGCTAGCTTCAGTGTTGCGGTGTCCTCGACGGTTGACACGAGGGGTGCGCTCGCCTCCGGAGAGTTCGTCTCCCGTAACAGGGTTGATGATAGCATAAACTTGGTGACGAGTTGCCTTCCAAGTGGTTGCCCTGGCGATGCTGCCGATACTTTCTTCATCAGATGAGTTCCTGGCGCTGCAGACGAAAGGTGTATCTTCCGAGCCCATTCCGTGCCTAGTGTCGCAGTTGAGGCAGTAGTACGATGTTAGATCCGATGATCCAGAATCGTCAGGTCCAATGGACATAGAGGACGCAGATCGGTGTGGCGAAGATGTTGGAGTCAACGCTGCCGATAGATTGACTATGAGCAGAGATGACGCAGATGATGCAGCGGTCGATGAAGTTGATGACGCCGGCGAAGATGTAGCCAGACTCGAACCATTGGGGGCGAACGGGTCGGGAAGTCGAAGGATCCCTCCAGAGTTCATGCAGTAGCGGACGATCCCGATCGTCATGTCCATCCCGTCGCGCAGGCCCAAGAAGGCTAAACGCGACGCGTCGCTGTGCGGAGTGAACTCGAAGGACCCGAAACGAATCGAGTTCCCCGAGTTTGGTGATGAAGGAGCCAACGATGGTGTTGGCGATGCCGGCGAAGATGTAGCCAACGTGATCGAAGCAGCCCATGTAGTACCTTCTACCAGCAAGTTCCCCACAGATGGCGCCAATTGTCGAGGGAGCTCCTCGGCAATGCCCACCATGATGGGCTTAGGGATGACGGAATCCTGCAGGCTAGCACGAGACATCGGATACCAAACAAACGGGGAGAGAGATTTTACCCAGGTTCGGGGCCCTCGATGAGGTAAAACCCTTACTTCCTGCTTGCCTAATCTTGATTATCGAATATGTTGGGTTACAATGGGGTAGCCGATAGGCTGTTGTTTATCGACTCGCCGAGAGGCAAGGTTTTTAGTTCTAATCTTGTGGTGGTTCTCCGTAAAGATTATCTATCTCCTCAGCAGGCCCTCTCCTGGCCTTTATATTGTAGGCCAGGTCCCGAGAGTCCTATCCGAAATCTACTAGATTACAAAGAGATCTAGTCTAATCTTTTCTTTGACGACGCCTTCTTGCCTTGTTCATTAAGAGTCCGTCTTCGGGTAAGTCCCCTTTGCTGGAACCGACGTATAGGCCCATCTTGGTTGTTGGGCGACCTTCTTGGGCCCCTGGCTGGGCCGAAGGAGGTAGTCTAATGCTGGTTACCCGAAGGGTAATGCCCACATCAGATCCACTATAATATACATTATGAATAAATAAAATTCCGGTGTGA
This sequence comes from Lolium perenne, assembly GCF_019359855.2. Lineage (NCBI taxonomy): Eukaryota > Viridiplantae > Streptophyta > Magnoliopsida > Poales > Poaceae > Lolium > Lolium perenne. The sequence continues at coordinate 316,394,177 of NC_067245.2, forward strand.
TTTGTAGTTATATGGCATATCATCTACCGTCAAACATAATGAAAACATTCCTTCCAGTCCACTAAACATTACTAGTGACCGTGAGAGATAATGAACTGTTGAACAAATAGCAGTATTTAATTCCTTTTCCCAATAATCAAGGGAAGAACAAAGTGTTATATTCCTCCATTCAACCATGAAGAACAAAGTGTTATATGATGATAAGATTGAAGATTTCATTTCACATAACACTATGACAATGATGTTGTTCAAATAAATGTCGCAGTTATTATTACATAATAGCATTTTCAATACTTAGTGATTTTCATACTTAGTGAATTTCAATATATAGGTTTTTCATGTACTTAGTGAATATCATACTTAGTGAATATCATACTTAGTGAATATCATAATATCAATATGTATATAGTCATATATATTCAATATGTATATAGCCATATATTCAATATGTATATAGTCATATATATTCAATAGTCATATATTCAATATGTATATAGTCATATATATTCAATATGTATATAGTCATATATTCAATATGTATATAGTCATATATATTCAATATGTATATAGTCACATATTCAATATGTATATAGTCACATATTCAATATGTATATATTCAATATGTATATAGTCATATATATTCAATATGTATATAGTCATATATTCAATATGTATATAGTCATATATATTCAATATGTATGTAGTCATATATTCAATATGTATATAGTCATATAAATTCAATATGTATATATTCAGTATGTATATAGTCATATATATTCAATATGTATATAGTCATATATTCAATATGTATGTAATCATATATATTCAATATGTACATAGTCATATATTCAATATGTATATATTCATATATATTCAATATGCATATATTCAATATGTATATAGTCATATATATTCAATATGTATATATTCAATATATAGTGTTACACATATAGTGATATATTCAATGTGAATATTCAATATATAGTGATATATTCAGTACTTAGTGAATTTCATACTTAGTGAATATTCAATACTTAGTGAATATTCAATACTTAGTGAATTTCAATATATAGTGATATATTCAATACTTAGTGAATTTCATACTTAGTGAATTTCATACTTAGTGAATATTCTACTGAATATTCAATACTTAGTGAATTTCATACTTAGTGAATTTCAATATATAGGTTTTTCATGTACTTAGTGAATATCATATATATGTTTTTCATGTAGAAACTATGGACTCCGACAGAGACGAAGCACAAGAAGAAGCCATGGCGAATATCATAGCCGGTGAAGATGATATCACCACAACGTATCTGAACGACTCCGGTGAGGGAGCGGAGGATCTCGAGCGAAGAGACGACTCCGGTGAGGGAGAAGATGACGGCTCCGGTGAGGGAATGGAGGGAGAAGATGGCGGCTCTGGAACCTTAGTTATAAAGTCCGGCGAGGTATATAAATTAAGCCGCTGCTCACTAGATGCATTAACTAATTTGTATATATATATTGACGATTAATTCTTTCTTCTTTTAGCCCTCCGGATCGAGCCAATCTTCTGTAAAGAAACGAGGCCCGACAAAAAATTTGGGCGAGAATTGTAGGTTCAAGATCGAAGAAGTGGCTGGAGATGGCGAACCGATTGCTCCCAAGAAGACCGCACTGTTATTTGTAAGTCAATGCGGAGTTATTGTTCGGGACAACATCCTAATCACCATTCGCGAATGGAATAAGCCAAAGGCGGATGGAGTTACTTATGTCGAGGATAGATCCAAAGATATGCTTTGGAATACGCTAATGACAAATTTCACCATACCGAAAGAGGTGGATCCAGATAAAAGAGTTATAGAGCGAAAAGTCAAGGCCTGGACTCTTAAGAAGATGGCCACACAATTCAAGAACCACAAGAAAAGATTGCATAAGGACTATATCCTGAAAAACAAGACTCCGGAGTTCACTGGAGCGAATGAGAAGCTGAAAGATCACTGGGATGAATTTGTGATGTACAAGAAATCTGATGAAGCTCTGAAAAAGTCGGCAAAAAATAAGGAAAATGCTAAGAAAAAGATATATCACCATGTTATGGGGACATGTGGCTACAAGACCAGCAAGCCTAAGTGGGAGAAAGCTGAGAATGACCTGATTGGGAAAGGGATCAATCCAGAGACATTGGACTGGACCGACCGGGCAAAGTCTTGGTTCTACAGGGTTGGTGGAAAATTGCACCCAGAAACAGGGGAGTGTATTTATACAAAAGAACATCTTGCAAAACCTTATGAAGGCCTTAAAAGTGCACATCAATAGGTGCAGGAGGGGAAGTTCCTTCCCGATAGAGAGAACGACGAGATGACACGCGCTCTTGGGAATCCTGGACACTCAAGGCGAACACGAGGCACACCAGGCTCCGTTCCGTGGAAGTTCGGGTTTGCCGACGATAGGAAGAGATATCCCGATAGAAGCCATGACAGGAGAAAGGCAAGGGATGCAGACCAGATGCATCGGATAGAAGAAGAATTAAGGCGGCATCAGGAGCAACTTGACCTAATTAGCCAGCAACGTTCCGGCTTATCTCAGCGGCACAACGAAGATCCTGCAATCGATGCTACCGGCCTGCCACTATCTCAGCGGAAAAGCAGCGTTGCTTCCACGGAGCTCCCGACCGATGATGGTACAGTGATGTTGGCTCCTCGCTACCCCGTGGATGAGATCACGGAGACCTGCATGTGTGAGCTGCATGTGAAAGTGATGAACATATCAATGAAGGTGGCGGTCAGCTTGTTCGTACCTACATGACCGAAACCAAGTTATCATTGCCGGGCTGTTCCAAATGGATACGCTGTTGTCGGGCTGGATCAAGTTGTGCCTGGATTTGAAGAACTGAAGCTTGACTTCCCTGCAGGTGAAGGGGATCTGAATGAACTGGGAGAAGCCATTAAAGGCACAGTTCTATGGCGAAAGGAATACATCGTGATTCCAAATTGGAAGCCAAGGCAGACTCCGCCGCCTCAGCCGTCTCCGGGGCATCAGCAGACTCCGCCGCGTCAGCATAGTTCGCCGTCTCCGGCGCCTCAGCAGTCACCGCCGCCTCAGCCGTCTCCACCGCCTCAGCCTTCTCCGGCACGTCACCACACTCCGCCGCCTACGCAGACTCAGCAAAAGCGGAAGGGCACCGCCGCTCCGACGACTAGTAGCACAGATGCGAAGAAATCCAAAGCTGCGACTAAATCCTCAGCTGCGAATAAGGCTCCTGTCGTGTTACCATACGAGAGGACTGATGAGGAAAACACCCGTATCATGGCTGAGGAAGTGAAACGCCATTTTGCACCGAAACGGCCCCCGCCAAAGCAGTACATAGCACCGGGAGCAGTGAAGCACTTTGCGGACATAGTATATGGAGAAAAGAAGGCTGAGTTGACATCAGATTATGACCGCTCTATTTTACGGTCACACAAAGCGAATGTGGAGCGGACGAAAAGAGGGAAAACAATTGCCAAACTCAGAGAAGAGGAAAATCAATCGGTACCCCCCCCCTCAACGTGTACTCCTATGATGATCCGGAGACGACAGAAATAGTCACACGAATGGCTAAAGATCTTGGTACGAGTGTTCAATACCAAGACTACTATCCCATGGCTGAGTTAACATACAGATACACATACGGGAAGCCTCTCGTCAGACCTGACCAGCTCCCGCATCTACAAACACAAATGCGAAGATTGTTGGAGATATGCCCAAGAGGCAATAATAAAGTGGTTATTATTATATCTTTATGTTTATGACAAATGTTTGCATCCCATGCTATAATTGTATTAACCAGAAACATTAATACATGTGTGTTATGTAAACGGAAAAGAGTCCCTAGTAAGCCTCTTGTATAACTAGCTTGTTGATTAATAGATGATCATGGTTTCCTGATCATGAACATTGGATATTGTTAATAACAAGGTTGTGTCATTGGTTGAATGACATAATGGACACAGACCCAAATAAGCGTAGCATAAGATCAAGTCATTAAGTTCATCTTGCTATAAGCTTTTGATACATAGTAACCTAGTCCTTCGACCATGAGATCATGTAAATCACTTATATCGGAAGGGTACTTTGATTACATCAAACGCCACTGCGTAAATGGGTGGTTATAAAGATGGGATTGAGTATTCGGAAAGTCTGAGTTGGGGCATATGGATCAAGAGTGGGATTTGTCCATCCCGATGATGGATAGATATACTCTGGGCCCTCTCGGTGGAATGTCGTCTAATTAGCTTGCAAGCATGTGACACGGTCACAAGAGATGACATACCACGGTACGAGTAAAGAGTACTTGTTGGTAACGAGGTTGAACTAGGTATGGAGATACCGATGATCGAACCTCGGACAAGTAGAGTATCGCGTGACAAAGGGAATCGGTATCGTATGTAAATGGTTCAATCGATCACTAAGTTATCGCTGAATGTGTGGGAGCCATTATGGATCTCCAGGTCCCGCTATTGGTTTTTGGTCGGAGAGGAGTCTCGATCATGTCCGCATAGTTCACGAACCGTAGGGTGACGCGCTTAAGGTTCGATGTCGTGTAAGTAGATTCGGAATAGGAGATGGATACCGAATGTTGTTCGGAGTCTCGGATGGGATCCAGGACATCACGAGGAGGTCTGGAATGGTCCGGAGAATAAGATTCATATAAGGGAAGTTGATTTCTAGGTTTCGGAAAAGTTCGGGATTTTCCTGTGGAAGACCAGGAAGGTTCTAGAAGGTTCCGGGGGTCCCACCAGTGGGCCCACGACCCTAGGAGGGCCAACATGGGCCGAGGGGGGGCAGCCTAGCCTAATGGGCTGGGGACACATGCCCCTCAAGGCCCAGCCGGCCACCCTTAGGGATTTCCCCAAAACCCTAGGGGGGATCAACTTGGGGGGAAGAAATCCCCTTCCCCCACTTGGCCACCGGCCCTAGCCCTAGATGGGCTTGGGGGGCCACCCCAACCGACCTTCCCACCCTATATAAAGAGGGGAGGGTGCAGGGGGCGCAGCCACCCCTTCACACCAAACCCTGGCCGCCCCCCTCTCCTCCTCCATAGTGTTGTTCCGGCTTGGCGAAGCCCTGCAGCTTTTCTCCTCCACCACCACCACCACGCCGTCGTGCTGCTGGGATTCCGAGGGGATCTACCACACCTCCGCTGCCCGCTGGAACGGGGAGAGGACGGACGTCATCGACACCGTACGCACGACCGAGTACGGAAGTGCTGCCGGATTGCAGCACCGGACGATCGACTACATCAACAACGAGATCTGCTCTCGTAAGGCTTTGGATCTTCGAGGGTTAGTCTCTCATACTTCTCGTTGCTTCGATCTTTGTAGATTAGATCTTGCTTCTTCGTAGGTTGGATCTTGGTTTTTGTTCATGTTCACGGTAGAAATTTTTTGTTTTCCATGCAACGAACCCATCAGTGGTATCAGAGCCGTGTCTATGCATAGATCTGTTGCACGAGTAGAACACAATGGATTTGTGGGCGTTGATGCTTTTGTTGTTTTTAGTTATTGTACTTTGCATCTTGCGGGATGGTGGGATGAAGCGGCCCGGGCTAACTTTACATGACCGCGTCTCATGGGACTTGCTCCACGCTTGACATGCAACTTGTATTGCATAAGTGGCTTTGCGGGTGTCTGTCTCTCTCACCATAGTTAAGATTCAGTTTACTCTTTCGATTGACAACACTAGTATCACCGTTGTGGTTCATATTCGTAGGTATATTGGATCTTACTCGAAAACCCTAAACCACGTAAAATATGCAAACCAAATTAGAGGCGTCTAACTTGTTTTTGCAGGGTTTGGTGATGTGATATGGCCATGATGTGATGATGATTATATTTGATGTATGAGATGTTCATTATTGTATTATGGCAACCGGCAGGAGCCTAATGGTTGTCTTTAATTTTGTTAAGACCTGCGTGTCTATTCATCATGTAATAGCTTTATTTCAAGTAGTTGTTATAGTAGCTAAAAGTGATGGACAACCATGAAGCGGCGCCACTGACCTTGACGCCATGCTGGTGATGATGGAGACCATGTCCGTGCTTTGGAGATGGAGATCAAAAGCACAAGAAGAAAGGCCACATCATATCACACATTTTGAATTGCATGTGATGTTAATCCTTTATGCATCTTATTTTGCTTAGATCGCGACGGTAGCATTATAAGATGATCCCTCTCACTAAATATCAAGATAATAAAGTGTTCGTCCTTAGTATGCATCGTTGCTAAGACTTGTTGTTTCGAAGCATCACGTGATGATCGGGTGTGATAGATTCTACATGTGCATACAACGGGTGCAAGCCAGATTTGCACATGCGGATACTAAGGTAACCTTGACGAGCCTAGCATGTACAGACATGGTCTCGGAACACGGGATACCGAAAGGTAGAGCATGAGTCATATGAATGATATGATGAACACTTTGAGTGTTCGCCTTTGAAACTACATCTTTTCTCATGAAGATCGGACTTGGTGTAGTGGATTTGGTTCGTGTAATCACTAAGACAATGTGAGGGATGTTGTCTTGAGTGGGAGTTCACCTAGTTAATTTAAGAATTAAAATTGAACTCAATTTATCATAAACTTAGTCTAAACTCTTTGCAAATATGTTGTAGATCATGGCGGCCCCCACCATCAATTTTAACCAGATCCTAGAGAAAGAAAAACTTAAGAACAATGGAAGGAACTTCCCGGATTGGTTATGTCATGTGAGAATTGTCCTCACTGCTGGAAACCTGCAATATGTACTCGATGCACCGCTGGGTGCCCCACCTGCAGAAAATGCTCCCGCTGAGGTGAAAAATGTTTACCAAGCTCGAAAAATTCAGTACTCCCAAGTTCAGCGTGCCATCCTGTGCGGCCTAGAGGCAGAGCTTCAAAAGCGTTTTGAACACCACGACCCCTGTGAGATAGTCCGTGAGCTCAAAGCTATCTTTGAAACTCATGCGGCCATGGAAAGCTATGAGGCCTCGAAACATTTCTTTGGCTGCATGATGGAAGAGGGTAGCTCCGTTAGCGAGCACGTGCTCAAGATGTCTGGGCACGCGAAGAAGCTCAATGAATTGGGAATTGTGATTCCTAACCAGTTGGGTATTCATCGTGTCCTCCAATCACTGCCACCTAGTTATAAGAACTTCGTGATGAACTACAACATGCCGAACATGAACAAAGAGTTACCTGAACTCTTCTCCATGCTGAAATCTGCTGAGGTGGAGATACAGAAAGAGCACCAAGTGTTGATGGTCAACAAGACCACCAGTTTCAAGAAGCAGGGCAAGCCTAACAACAAGGGCAACTTCAAGAAGGATGGCAAGAAAGCTGTTGCGCCTCCTAAGAAGCCCAAGGCTGGCCCTAAGCCTGATACTGTGTGCTTTTACTGCAAGGAAGAGGGGCACTGGAAGCGCAATTGCTCCAAGTACCTGGCTGATCTAAAGAGCGGCCACGTCAATAAGAAAGGTATATTTGATATACATGTTATTGATGTTTATCTTACTGGTAATCGTAGTAGTGCCTGGGTATTTGATACTGGTTCGGTTGCTCACATTTGTAACTCGAAACAGGAACTGCGGAATAAACGAAGACTAGCAAGGGACGAGGTGACGATGCGCGTTGGAAATGGATCTAAGGTCGATGTGATCGCCGTCGGCACGCTCCCTCTACATCTACCTTCGGGATTAGTTTTAAATCTGAATAATTGTTATTTGGTGCCTGCGTTGAGCATGAACATTATATCTGGATCTTGTTTAATGCAAGACGGTTATTCGTTTAAGTCAGAGAATAATGGTTGTTCTATTTATATGAATAATATCTTTTATGGTCATGCGCCTGAGATGAATGGTTTATACTTGTTAAATCTCGATAGTAGTGATACACATGTTCATAACGTTGATGCTAAGCGAATTAAATTGAATGATAATTCTACTTATATGTGGCACTGTCGTCTTGGTCATATTGGAGTGAAGCGCATGAAGAAACTTCATTCCGATGGAATTCTTGAATCACTTGATAGATGCGAAGCATGTCTAATGGGAAAAATGACTAAGACTCCATTCTCTGGTACAATGGAGTGAGCTACAGACTTATTGGAAATCATACATACCGATGTGTGCGGACCAATGAGTGTAGCATCACACGGTGGTTATCGTTATGTTCTAACCTTCACGGATGATCTGAGTAGATATGGGTATATTTACTTTATGAAACATAAGTCCGAAACTTTCGAGAAGTTTAAGGAATTCCAAAGTGAAGTAGAAAATCAACGTAACAAGAAGATTAAGTTTCTGCGTTCTGATCACGGAGGCGAATATCTGAGTTATGAGTTTGGCATGCATTTAAAGAAATGTGGAATACTTTCACAGTTGACACCGCCGGGAACACCACAGCGCAATGGTGTGTCTGAACGTCGTAATCAAACTCTCTTAGATATGGTTCGATCTATGATGTCTCTTACCGATTTGCCGTTATCGTTTTGGGGCTACGCATTAGAGACAACCGCATTCACTTTAAATAGGGCACCATCTAAATCCGTTGAAACGACACCGTATGAATTATGGTTTGGTAAGAAACCTAAGCTGTCGTTCCTTAAAGTTTGGGGCTGCGAAGCTTATGTAAAGAAGTTACAACCTGACAGGCTAGAACCCAAAGCGGAGAAATGCATCTTCATAGGATACCCTAAAGAAACAATTGGGTATACCTTCTATCATAGATCCGAAGGAAATTTTTTCGTTGCCAAGAACGGATCCTTTCTTGAGAAGGAGTTTCTCACGAAAGAAGTGACTGGAAGGAAAGTAGAACTCGACGAGGTTATTGAACCTTCTCTCGAAGATCAGAGTAGCGCAGCACCGGAAGTTGTTCCTGTGCAGCCTGAACCGATAAGAGAGGAAGCAAATGATGATGATCATGAAACTTCGAACGAAGAAGCTACCGAACCTCGCAGATCGACGAGGGCTCGTACCACTCCTGATTGGTATGACCCCTGTCTAAATGTCATGATTGTGGATAACAATGATGAAGACCCTGCGACGTATGAGGAAGCAATGATGAGCCCAGATTCCAACAAATGACAAGAGGCCATGAAATCCGAAATGGGATCCATGTATGATAACCAAGTATGGACTTTGGTAGACTTACCTGATAGCCGCAAGGCTGTCGAGAATAAATGGATCTTCAAAAGAAAAACAGATGCTGATAGTAATATTACTGTCTATAAAGCTCGACTTGTCGCGAAGGGGTTCCGACAAATTCAAGGAGTTGACTACGATGAGACTTTCTCACCTGTAGCGAAGCTAAAGTCTATAAGGATTTTGTTAGCAATCGCTGCATTTTTCGATTATGAGATTTGGCAGATGGATGTCAAAACGGCGTTCCTTAATGGCGACATTGAGGAAGAGTTGTATATGGTACAACCCAAAGGTTTTGTCGATCCTAAAAATGCTGACAAGGTATGCAAACTTCAGCGTTCCATTTATGGACTGAAGCAAGCATCCCGGAGTTGGAACCGACGCTTTGATAAGGTGATCAAAGACTTCGGGTTTATACAGACTCATGGTGAGGCGTGTATTTAGAAGAAAGTGAGTGGGAGTTCTGTAGCATTCCTCATATTATATGTAGATGACATATTGTTGATTGGGAATGATGTAGAACTTCTAAGCAGTGTTAAAGGTTATTTGAATAAGAGTTTTTCAATGAAAGACCTTGGAGAAGCAGCATATATTTTAGGCATCAAGATTTATAGAGATAAATCAAGACGCCTAATAGCGCTTTCATAGCGTACATACCTGGACAAGATTCTAAAGAAGTTTAGAATGGATGAAAGCAAGAAAGGGTTCTTACCCATGTTGCCAGGTAAGGTCTTGAGTAAAACTCAAGGTCCGGCTACGGCAGAAGAAAGAGAGAGGATGAATAAGATCCCCTATGCCTCGGCAGTAGGCTCTATCATGTATGCCATGCTGTGTACTAGACCGGATATCGCACATGCTGTTAGTTTGACCAGCAGATATCAGAGTGATCCAGGAATTGAACACTGGACAGCGGTCAAGAATATCCTGAAGTACTTGAAAAGGACTAAGGATATGTTTCTTTGTTATGGAGGTGACCAAGAGTTCGCTGTAAGCAGTTACACTGATGCTAGTTGGAACACTGATCCTGATGACTCTAAGTCACAGTCTGGGTATGTGTTTATATTGAATGGTGCTGCAGTAAGCTGGATGAGTGCCAAGCAGAGCGTGGTGGCGAAATCTTCAACAGAATCTGAATACATAGCGGCTTCGGAGGCTTCGTCGGAAGCGATATGGATGAAAAGGTTCATTACTGAGCTTGGTGTGGTTCCTAGTGCATTGGACCCATTGACCATCTATTGTGATAACATGGGTGACATAGGCATCCCCAATGGGCCTGCCAAAGATGGTACCCGGGGTTTACTGAAGGCCCACGACTCGAAGAATATAAGATTCGGAAGCCCAAGATATTGTTAAGGAAAGCTAGAGTTGTATTAGGAAATATAGACTTGTAATCTTACGGGATAAGTTAGAAACCTTCCCGGACTCTGTAACTTGTGTATTACGAATCCCTCGGCTCCGCCTCCTATATAAGGGGGAGTCGAGGGACAAAGAGAGGATCGATTCATTGTTTCACGTAACCCTAGTTTTCATAATCGTCGAGTACTTTTCGGCTGAAACCTTCGAGATCTACTTGCCCTCTACTTCCAACTAAACCCTAGTCTACAATCCGTAGGCATTGATAAGTTAATCCCTTGTCAATTGGCGCCGTCTGTGGGAATTAGAGGTGTCAAGGAGCTGATCTCGATGGCACGTTCAAGATCGTCGATTTCGTCAACTGCAAGCAACGCGATGGATAAAGGTAAACAGATCGAAACTAGTCTAGTCGATTTTATTCCTCACCCGCCCTCCCGTTTGGATGCATATGCGTATCTGGAGGACCCCATGGAGATGACGTTCGGAAAGTTCTACTTCTGCGTCGAGAAGGAAGGAGCATATCGTCTCGAAATTCCGATCTCGCCGGGATTAGCAGCGGTCGATCCCGATTTTTCGAGCTCGACATTGTCAATCGAGTCAGGCGACGAGGAAACTTCATCGCCACGCTTCATCGGCACCAGGGCAAGCGAAAAACTCGCCAAGATCTTCAGCGACATGTCCTTTGAGTCATCCGCGGACTCCGATATAAGCGATGACTCGAGCAACATAGGCAGCTTCAACTTCATCGACGAATCCACCATTGTTGGAAAGGTCTTCACCAATCTCTATGATGGTGTCACCAAACCCGACAAAGTTCAAAGTCCAAAATATCATCAGATCTACGCCATTGGAGAAACAAGTCGCGAACAGGAGACATCAGAGAACTTCGACGATGCGGGAAATCCGTACGTCGATCCTGCAGATCTCACGAGAGGTCTAGGAACAAAATATATCGGCATGGGGACACGAGAGATGGTACGATTTCCGCAGGCAGTATGGGATCGAGTTGCAAGAGCTATTAATGGTACAGAGCCGATAACCATAACAGCGACACCTGAGGAGTTACAAGCGTATCAATATAGGCTTGCACGTACCAGGCGAGAGCTTGAGAAACAAAAGATCGAGCTAGACAGGAGACAGGAAGCAGCTTCTGCATCAAGCAGGCGAAGAGCGGAGCTGAGTCGACAATCAGGCACTTCGGGAAGCAATCACAGGGAAGCTCGCAATAGGGCAAGATCTCGACTGCAAAATATACCTGAGGCAGATAGGGAGAATCTGGTTCAAAATCTCGACATGTCCTTTATGTCGATAGACACGAGGGGTAATATTATCCCTAAGACACCAGAAGCTGGGTACATGGCGACGCAGGCTTTCATTCTTGCATCCAAGCCACCTCCCAGAGATCCAAGAGAAGCATTGTACAATATGGCCATGGCAGGAGTTGGAGCCATGGGGACGGCGTTTATAAATTCGCCTCCCGAAGGACCCGCAAGGCAAAATAGTCCACGACCCACTGCAGTAGTACAAGGTCCCGAAAGAACGAGTGGAGCACGAGACACAGCAGCACAAGCACGGGTGGATAGAGCTCGACAAAATAGAAGGGAACATCGACATTCCCCAGAGATAGATGATGAGGATATGTGCGGGTTACCGTGCTTCACAAGGAGGGTCCGGAAGACTCGAGTTCCTTCAGGGTTTAAGTTACCCGATAATTTCAAAAAATTCGATGGCTTGCAAGATCCCGAGGATTGGTCAGTTGATTACCTCGAGACGGTGAAGCTGATAGGCGGAACCAGAGCAACAGCCATGCAGAGCATTCAAGTACACCTGAGCGGAGCCGCAAGATCTTGGATAAAGAAGCTTCCTCCGGGTTCCATCGACAGCTGGGAAAGCTTTGAGGATGTTTTCGTCAAGAATTTCCGATCCACCTGCAAAAAACCAGCGTCGCTAGAAGAGCTCAGGGCATGTCGACAAAAGCATGATGAATCAATGAGAAAGTACATCCAGAGGTGGAACATCATTAAAAACTCGGTAGAGAACATATCTGACGAGAGAGCAATAGACGCGTTCGTGGCAGGAATTCGACGAGGAGATTTTGTAGAAGACTTGGGGAGAACCAACCCGAGGACAGTGTCAGCATTAATGGAGATAGCAAACAGGTGGGCAGATGGAGAAGATGATGTTCACAATAAACGGCACAGGTCACCAAAGGAGGACCGTAGTCGAAATTTTCAAAATAGGCGACGTTTTCCTCGGCAGTATTCGAGTTATGATGCTCCTGGCCAAATATCGGCTGGTTTTCGAGAAAATACTGGAGGAAACAATAGAGATGAATATCAAAGGAGCAGCGAGCAGCGAGGCGACAATAGAGATGATTCCCGAAATAACAGGCAAAATAGCGGACCAAGGTTCCAGAGACCGTATGTATCTCCTGAGGATATGATGAACGGGCCATGTCAGATGCATTTCTATCTCGACAATAACGGGAAGAGGCAGTCAGGACATCTACAGAAGGACTGTCGAAACTTTCAAGCAATGTTGAGGTTTGCAGGACAAGCCAATGCTCAGGCAGCAAGTAGAAATCCCCAGGGACCTAGGAGTGAGATCCACCTACCACCTCCTCCCGCAATTACGGACGAAAATCGGCACCAGCTCAGAATAGCGGCAGCACCACACCCACCTCCATATGTCGACCCCAACTCCAATGGTGCGGTCTCGATGATTCAGAAAGCTAGGCCATCTAACAGGGCTCAGAAAGTGATCTCGCGACAAGTGTTCATGGCAGAGAAGATGCCTCCACCAACGATTGAGTACCTAAATTGGTCGGGACAAGACATTGGCTTCACAATAGCGGATCACCCGCAGCAAGTTCCTCGACCAGGGCAATCAGCACTTATCTTACCAGCAGTAATCGCAGGATTCGACGTATCTCGAGTATTTATAGATGGAGGCAGCAGTCTAAATCTTATGTATGCAGATACATTAAGGAAGATGAACATATCCCTGGCAAACTTAAAACCTACGGACACACGTTTCCATGGTATCACGCCAGAGAAGCCGAGTTATCCGCTAGGAAAGATCAATCTCGACGTTCAGTTTGGAACCCGAGAAAATTACAGAATAGAAAAGCTGGAGTTCGAAGTTGTGGATTTCCCGTCGCAATACCACGCCTTATTGGGACGACCAGCATATGCCAGGTTTATGGCGGTACCACACTACACGTACTTATTATGGAGGTTACCTGGACCTAAGGGACCAATTACAGTCAAGGGCAGTTTTGCGTTAGCTGATAAATGCGACAAGGATTTTCATCGACTATCAGAAACCTTCGGGATGCAGGCAGAATATATGGAGTCAAAGCTAACAACTGATTATGATGTGTTACCAGATGTAGGAAGGCCACTCAGGGAGCCAACCTTTAACACTACCAAGAATTCTAAGGAGGTGCAGATTCACCCGATAGATCCAAAGAAAACGACGTCCATCGCAGCAGACATGGATCTCGCATAGGAAAGCGCGCTCGTCGAGTTCCTCCGTGAGCACTGGAAAATCTTCGCATGGTGTCCAGCTGACATGCCAGGAGTACCCAGGGAACTCGCCGAGCACCACCTAAGCCTGGATCCAATAGCGAGACCAATTAAACAACCTTTGCGGCGTTTTTCGGAACCAAACCGCAAAGCTATGCTGTCAGAGATTAATCGACTAAGAGAAGCTGGATTCATCAAAGAGCTGCATACAGAGGCCACGTGGGTAGCTAACCCAGTGCTGGTCCCGAAGAAAAACACGAAAGTCCTTCGCATGTGCGTCGACTTCACGTGTCTCAATAAACATTGTCCAAAGGATCACTTTCCCCTCCCAAGGATCGATCAAATTATCGACTCCACGGCAGGATGTGAACGTCTTTCCTTTCTGGATGCATATTCTGGTTATAACCAGATCAGACTAAAAGAAGAGGATGAGGTCAAGACAGCATTCATAACACCTTATGGCGTGTTTTGCTACAAAACAATGCCCTTTGGTTTGAAAAACGCGGGAGCAACATATCAGCGGATGATGCAGAAGTGTCTTGCAACACAGATTGGGAAAAATGTACAAGTATACATCGACGATATCGTCATAACAACAAAAGAGGGATCAACATTGATCGAGGACTTAAAGGAAACTTTTGACAACCTCGACAAGTTTTGCCTAAAGCTGAACCCGACAAAGTGCTCCTTTGGCCTTCCTGCGGGAGAACTTCTCGGGTTCTTAGTTTCAGCAAGGGGAATCGAAGCCAATCCAGAAAAAATTCAAGCTATTGTAACAATGAGGAAGCCAACAAAGTTGAAAGAAATACAACAATTAACTGGGCGAGTCGCAGCTTTAAGCAGATTCGTCGCCAGGCTGGAAGAAAAGGCATTGCCGTTTTACGCTTTAATCAAGCAAGGAGAGAAGTTTCAATGGAACGAAGAGGCAGACAGAGCTTTCGAGGATCTCAAGCGCACAATCTCGACACCACCAATCCTGGTGGCGCCTAAGGAGAAGGAACCTTTATTGTTGTACATCGCAGCTACGCCTCAGGTGGTCAGCACAGCACTTGTAGTCGAAAGAGAAGAAGAAGGAAAACTCCATGGAGTACAGAGGCCGGTATATTTCATCAGTGAAGTTTTATCGCCATCAAAACAGCGGTACCCACAGTACCAGAAGCTAGCATATGGAGTGATTACAACCGCAAGAAAACTGCGGCACTATTTTTCGGCGCATCCGATAATAGTGGTCAATGAGGCGCCTTTATCCAATATATTGAACAATCCAGAAGCTACGGGTCGTGTCTCCCTTTGGGGAATAGAACTTTCCCCTCGGGACATCACGTACGAAAAAAGAAAAGCAATAAAATCGCAAATTTTACCGGACTTCATCGCAGAGTGGATGGAGTTACAAAATACGGGACCCCCGGATTTATCGAGAACCTGGACTATGAACTTCGACGGGTCCAAGAGATTGGAAGGAGCTGGAGCAGGCGTGATACTAATATCACCTGAAGGCGACAAATTAAAATATGTCTTACGGATGACGTTCCCAAACGCGTCTAACAATGAGGCAGAATACGAAGCTCTTATACACGGGATGAAGATGGCGAAGGCTTGTGGCGCAACTCGACTAAAAATATTCGGCGACTCGCAATTGGTGGCTCAGCAAGTCATGAATCAATGTGATGCAGTTAATGATAGTATGATAGCATACAAAGAAGTATACAACGAGCTAGAGAAGCTGTTTGATGGATGCGAGGTAAATCACATCAGTAGGCTGAGCAATGATGAAGCCGATGTTCTTGCAAATATCGGGTCGCAGTGTCTCGCGATTCCACCAGGCGTATTCTGGGAGGAGATAGCCGAGAGATCTACAAAGTCGAAGAAGCCAAAAAAGAAGGAGAAGGACAAGAAACCCTCGGGGGGCTACAAAAGAAGCACCAGAAGAAGAAGAGGAACAGGACCTAGTAATGATGGTACAAATCCCATGGATGCAAGCGTATATATCATACATCCTACGAAAAGAAATACCCGACGATCCAGTTGAAGCAAGGCGAGTTATCAGACGTTCTAAAGCCTTTACTGTGGTCAAAGGGGAACTGTACAAACGTAGTATTTCGGGAGTGTTACAAAGGTGCGTCACACCCGAAGAAGGAAGGATGATCCTGAAGGATGTACCTGAAGGAATATGTGGTCATCATGCAAGCAGCCGTGCTATAGCAGCCAAGGTTTTCAGGGCAGGATTTTATTGGTTGACAGCAATCGAGGATGCAAAAGAAATAGTTCGTACTTGCGACGCGTGCCAGAGATTTGCCGCAAAACCTCATTCTCCGGCAGCAGAATTGATGCCAATACCGTTGTCTTGGCCCTTTGATCAGTGGGGTCTCGATATGGTGGGAAAATTGCACAAAGCTTCGCCAGGAGGATACGAATACATGCTCGTCGCTGTCGACAAATTCACAAAGTGGATAGAAGCGAAGCCGATAAATTCGCCGGACGGCGCGTCTGTCGTTAAGTTCGTGAAAAGTATCGTTTTCAGGTTTGGAGTACCTCATAGCATCGTCACGGACAATGGTAGTAACTTCACGTCCAAGGAATTCAAGGCATATTGTGCAGAGGTAGGCATCAAACTACACTTTGCATCAGTTGCGCACCCGCAGACCAATGGACAAGTCGAGAAAGCCAATCGTATCATCTGTAATGGTATCAAGAAGCGTCTGTTAGCACCATTGGAAAAAGCTCGACATACTTGGCCAGAAGAGTTGCCCAGTGTGTTATGGAGTATTCGAACAACACCAAATACAGCGACACAGGAAACTCCGTTTTTCCTGGTCCATGGAGCTGAGGCAGTATTGCCGATAGAAATAGAGCATGATTCTCCAAGAGTCACAGAATATAACGAGGAGGCTTCAAGAAAAGCATTGGAGGATGATGTTGATGCACTTGATGAAGCTCGAGATGAAGTGTTATCAAGGGTCACCAAGTACCAGCAAGACCTGAAGAACTACTACAGTCGACGTTTGCGACCAAGATCCTTTCAGGTGGGCGACTTAGTTCTTCGGCTCACACAAAAAAGTCATGAAAAACTCGAGTCGCCATGGCTTGGCCCTTACATCGTCACAGAAGTAATCGAAGGAGGAGCATACTGTATAAAGGACAAGAAGACAGGGGTTGCCGAGCAAAACCCCTGGAACGTGGCGCAACTCAGGCGGTTCTACGCTTAGAGTCGAAATATAGTCATCCTTTGTAAAACTACAATGTACTGAAACGCCCGCGAGCTTTCAGACGCACTCTTTTCCTTTTCAGGGCACCGAGTGGGGCTGGAAAGGTTTTTAATGAGGCGGGCTCGCGGTGCTGCAATATAGTAAAGATAGTGGAGATATACATCTTTTTCTTCGACAGGCTCGGGGGCTCACGCCCGGCAATTACAATATAGATCTCTAAATTACAAAAAGATAGTTTCGCCTTGGTGCAAAGCACCTCGCAAATCAATGAAGATACAAAATAGTGATCAACAAAAAGCTCGGGGGCTCATACCCGCAAATACAATATACTCAGTAACAAATGTTTGCCTTGGTTTAACCTCGCAAACACAATAAAGAAAATCGCCACCGAAACACTTGGGGGCTAGGAAAATATATATATATATATCTTTGTTTTACAACATATATATAGCCAGTTACAGTTCTTTTTGACAAAGAAGTTATCTATCGAAGAAATAAATTTAGTCGTGCCCTAATAGATCGTCAATGTTGATTTTGTCTTCTTCGGCAGAGGCACCCAGAAAATCGGCATAGTGGCCGTCTGCAAAAAAGTCGGCATCCATTCGAAGAAGATCACCAATTATTTCTTCAGCCACTGGGGTAACTACTGCATCAATTCTATCGACACCCATCCTCCGTCGCCTCAGTCTGGTATGAACTTTTTCAACCACCTTGGTCATATCAAGTTTCGAGTGGCAGATCTGAAGCATGATAAGGGCAAACCGGGCACCAGCTATTAGTTGAGCTCTTACAAAACCATGGATTTTGTGCGAGTCCTTAAACTTGACCATCAGCTCAGGAAGGGTCTTAGGCTGAAAATTATGGGGAAACATGGAGTTGTAAATCATGGACAACGTCTTGGTACAGAATTCGAGGAATTCACGAACTTGGCATGAGCGGTCCTGAAATCTGACGATTTGTCGGGTGCATTCAGGGGTAGCCCAAAAAAGGATGCCATGGTCAAGTCCCAGGTTAATAAGATAATTTGATCTTGTGTCAACTCGTTGATTTTCGGAATCAGCGTCTAAAAAGGGACCTATTTAGCGACAGTACACCAGTTAAAGGCAGAAAACAGGCAAAGAAAAAGAGGAAGGTTAAGTTTGAGGAACATACCCGCCATTTCCAGGCTTGCTTCAGTCATCAGTTCAAGCATATGATTCTCTCGGCGTGTAGCTTCAGCAGCTTCAGCAATTGCAGTTTCCTTCAACGCTATGGCCTCTTGAGCTTGTTGAACAGCTCGTTTTTCATTCTCAGATGATTTTCGAGATTGTTCCATTATCGCGAGAGCTTGTTTTTTCGTCGACTGTAGTTGTTGACGGAGATCGTCCAAGTCTTCATTATGTACAGCACTCGGAGAACCTCCAATACACTCGACTGTAGAGGACTTTTTCAAGCAAGACACGGCAGGCAAAGCAGTCGAGGAAGGCACCGCGGTATAGTTGTCAAAAATCAACTGGAAAGAAAAATTTCGATATCAATAACTCGGCAACATAGCTTTTCATTAATAAGGTAAGACATTTACATAGCTATTACAAGAGAGTTCTTAATGGACAAGTGGGGATGTTGTCGCCAAAACTATTATGGCGACAGCGTCAAAAGAAAGACAAAGCAAAACAAAGGACAAAAGTGGTCTACTTGACCTCCGGCTTCGACGAACTAGGAGCTGGAATTGGCTTGTATCCAAGGAAGGCAAGGATTTTTTTCGAGTTTGGCTTAGCAGCCTTGATCAAAGATTGCCATCTCTTCGTTTCCATCTTCTGCACATCGCCAACTTTGGCCCAGTCGACGTCTTGTTGACTGTCAGCAACCAAGGCGATGGTGCCTTCAACACCAATCTTCAAACCTTCTTGCCGAAGACCGTGCCCAAGATCTTCTTGAGAATTGAAGCACTTGGCCAGAGCAGCAAAAGTTTTGGGTTCTTCTTTCTTCGAGAAGAAGTATGGAAAAAGTCGCGACAGGCCCGAGTCAGCATCAACAATGCCTTGGCGTGCCTCATCTCCATGAATCTCCAGGAGGGAGAGTGCGTCGAGAAGGCGATCACCTTCAGGATTGTCGAGCTCATAATCTTGATGCGTCCTCCCTGATAACGCAACATACAGCTTGTCAAAAAAGCACGCCAAGAAAAGCATGGGTACTCGAAGAACAAGAAATGGTTAGAGCACTTACTAACAAAACGTCGACTCTGTGACTCTAAGCGAGAGATAATCTCTTCCTCGCGGGTGGTTTGCTGAGTGATGTTTTCACTCAAAGAGGTTTCGGCGTTGTGAAGTCTTTTTCGAAGATCTTCAACAACGACGGCATTTGATTCAGCCTTCTTGCGAGCTTTTTCGCTTTGCTCCAATTTAAGAGCAAGAGCATCAGCGCGTTTGTTGGCTTCCGCAAGATTGGCTGGAAAAACAACCGACAGTAACAACTGTCATGACAAAAAATATGATGGAGAGTATTCAACCAAAGAAAGCAGCAAGAATAGTACCTTCAAGTTTGTTCGCAAGATCACGGTACCCGACAAATTGGGTACCGAGACGGATAAATTCCTTCATCAAAGGCTGAAGAGAGAGCCAAAGAAAGAAAAATCAATATAGTGCGAGAAAGTTCGACAGCGACAAGCGAAAAAGATGCAAAACACAAAAGAGATCCGAAAAATATCGGAACAAAAAAAAAAGAGAGAAGAAAGGGAAACTTACATCATCCAGTAAAGGAGTCGTGGAATCACCAATTAATTGGGAGGGTTCCTTGGCTGGCTCAACCCTAGCTCTCTTCGGTGAAGAGGCACGGGGGCTCACAACTGGAGCAGTGAGCTCGATGTCTTGATGAGGAGTCAAGGTTTTATCCCCATCAGATTGAGCCTCAGAGATAACCAAAGTACGAGACGTACTCGTTCGAGCAGTCACGTCAATGGGGGGATTTTCATCCTCATCACCACTACAATAAACAGGCAATAATATAAGAGACAACATAGACAAAATATCGGGAGCAAACAACAAAGGGCAACAGAGAACTTACGAGCTGACAAGGGCATCCTCGTAAGGGTTGAAAGTCGTCCTTTCTTCAGTAGGAACAACTTCTTCGGCAGGAGGTGCGTCGGCCTTGGATGTGCTAGAATCGTCAACTTCATCCCTCTTTCTTTTATTCCTCGGAGAAACAGCAGAAGGAAGGGAACGAGTCGACTCGCTGGCTTCAGATTCAACTTCTCTTTCAGAGGAAGCCGCAGATTTGTGAGAATCTGCGACTTCACTTTCAGGGCGAGAAGTACCCTGGTTGTCGTCAGTGACAACAGCCTGTTCTTCGACTTCTCCATCTTCAGGAAGAGGAGGAAGAGAAGCTAGAATTGGATGATTCTACAAAGGCAAGAAATGTCAACAAGAAAGTTATGTAGGGGACATCAGTAAAAATAGCAGTCGACAAATAGTAAAGTAATCGGGAAGACAAAAAAGTCGAGAGGAAGAAAATACCTTGGGGAGAGGGTTGGAGACACTATATGGCTCCACAGGGCAAGAAGATGGAATAGGATCTTTCTTGCTGAGCGATAAAATTCTTCGGATAAGTTTCTCCAAGTCCTTTACAGAAAGGTCCTTGGAGAGCCTGTTAGCATCTTTTTCGCCAGCATACGTCCAAAGGGGATTTTTGCGAGCCTGCAGAGGCTGCACCCTAATCCTAAGGAAATAAGCTGTGATTTGGATACCCGACAGTTCCTTGCCGCGGGTATTCTGAAGCTCATGAATACGAGACATTAACGCCTCTGTCGCTGTCTTCTCTTCTTCGGTAGCTTCATTGTCCCAGGAACGGCGGCGAAGAATTTTGGCGCTCCCATCAAAAGGAGCTATGTTGTACTCCACCGAGTTAGCGCTTTCTTCGCGCACATAGAGCCATCTTTTTTGCCACCCTTGGACGGAGTCGGGGAATTTGACGTCAAAATACTCGACGTCAGGGCGAACGCAAATAACAACACCACCTATGTTGTAGGCAAGGTTGTGGGAGCCATTACGGCGGAGGCAGAAGATGCGCTTCCACAGAGCCCAGTTAGGAGGGACTCCGAGGAAGCATTCACAAAGAGTAATGAAAATTGCGACATGGAGGATGGAGTTGGGAGTTAGCTGATGCAGCTGCACCCCATAAACAAAGAGAAGACCGCGGAGGAAATCGTGAATGGGGGTAGAAAGGCCGCGAATGAGGTGGTCGACGAAACTGACCCGATACTCGATCGGAGGCGATGGATAGCTTTCTTCGCTGGGGAAGCGCAGCGCGTCCTTCGTCTTCATGAGCCCGAGCTTCTTCATCAAGTTCAGGTCTTGGTTGGAGATTTTGGATCTCTCCCACTCCAGATCTTCCGCCGCCATCTTCGATTCAGGAGTGTTGTGGCGAGTGAGCCGCGCGCGTGGTGGCATTAACAATGGCGAAAGCGCAACGTGTGAGTGTGGCTGAGCTCAGGAAGTGTTGGGCGCAATGGGGATTTTGCAGAGGAGAAGCAGAGGTGCGGCGCAGGCGAAAGTATGAACGGAGGAAGAAGAAGACCTTATATAGAGAATTGGCGAAGCGACGCACCGTTGGATGGAGTAATTCTGCGGTGGATGTTGCACACGTGGCTAAGGGGTAAAAGAGTATTTTGACTATGAGGGAATGGAACAGGCGCCACAGTGCGTGCGCCACGAAAAGCGGAGGACGTGGGTCCCCCACTTACACGACGTGTTCAATTGATGAGGATTCTGGGCCCGCAAGACAGAGCAGTACTCGCGTTTTTCCGATACAGTGGTCGTGGCCATCATCAGTAGTGACGTCACCTTGACTAAAGGAAAAATCTCGACAGTGAAGAGTAAAGAAATTGGCGACAGGGAAAAATTATCGATTATTTCAAGAGCCTTTGATCAAATACAAGTTTTTGCCCAAATGCTCGGGGGCTACTTTGAAAAACAAAAATTCGAGTATGACAAAATAGAAATTGCGAGAGCCTATGATCAAACGCAAGCATTTGTTCATAGCCTCGGGGGCTACTCCCATCGGGAGCGCTGTTCGCGCACCCGATAAATGTGAAAAGCTTGAGAAAGAATGACAATATAGCGGCATAAAGCGTTGAGCCTACAACCAAGCACAAAGTCCTTGGCTGTAGCCTCGGGGGCTACTCCCATCGGGAACGCTGTTCGCGTGCCCGATAAAATTATAAAAAGAAGTGAGCATATTTCGAGTTATGTAAATAACTCTGCATATACTCCCATCGGGAAGGCAAGATAAGTCATCCGTGACTCGATAAAATGTGCTATTCCAACAGCTGAAAAAGCACTCGACAATATATTCTCAGAGCGCCAAAGTCGCGAATAAATCTCTGAATGCCGCAAAACTTTGCGAAGGTAAGACCCTAGATCCGTTCTGAGCGGCGTGGCACCGTCTCTGACGTCGGTTTGCTACTTTTTTCCGTATCAACAGATACGAAGAAAAATCCTAACGGACGCATTAGGTACCCGATAAATATGACTGGGGCTCGACAGAATGGTAAGACCTTAAGCGGCACCTGTCGAGTTAACACCAGTATCCCGAGATCATGTCCAGGGACGTGATCTTGAAGTAGGTTTTTGCGGATTGCCACTAGAGCAGTTAACTAGTACCTGATCCGTCAGATGAACTAGCCCCAATTACCATTATCCCTGTACAATATAGAATTGCGTATCTAAAGATGTGTGATAAGCTTGGCAAAGATATTGAATTGGAGATTTTCCCTGATTCTCCGATTCAAGCAAAATCTCGGGGGCTACTGACATAGGCATCCCCAATGGGCCTGCCAAAGATGGTACCCGGGGTTTACTGAAGGCCCACGACTCGAAGAATATAAGATTCGGAAGCCCAAGATATTGTTAAGGAAAGCTAGAGTTGTATTAGGAAATATAGACTTGTAATCTTACGGGATAAGTTAGAAACCTTCCCGGACTCTGTAACTTGTGTATTACGAATCCCTCGGCTCCGCCTCCTATATAAGGGGGAGTCGAGGGACAAAGAGAGGATCGATTCATTGTTTCACGTAACCCTAGTTTTCATAATCGTCGAGTACTTTTCGGCTGAAACCTTCGAGATCTACTTGCCCTCTACTTCCAACTAAACCCTAGTCTACAATCCGTAGGCATTGATAAGTTAATCCCTTGTCAATGGGTGCCATAGCCAATGCGCAAGAGCCAAGGTCACACAAGAAGCTGAAGCATATCAAGCTACGTTTTCATGTGATTCGCGAGTATGTCGAAGATGGTGACATAAAGATTTTCAAAGTACACACAGATCTAAATGTGGCAGATCCGTTGACTAAAGCTCTCCCTAGGGCAAAGCATGACCTACACCAGAACGCCATGGGTGTTAGGTACATTACCATGTAATCTAGATTATTGACTCTAGTGCAAGTGAGAGACTGTTGGAGATATGCCCAAGAGGCAATAATAAAGTGGTTATTATTATATCTTTATGCTTATGATAAATGTTTGCATCCCATGCTATAATTGTATTAACCGGAAACATTAATACATGTGTGTTATGTAAACGGAAAAGAGTCCGTAAGCCTCTTGTATAACTATCTTGTTGATTAATAGATGATCATGGTTACCTGATCATGAACATTGGATGTTGTTAATAACAAGGTTGTGTCATTGGTTGAATGACATAATGGACACACACCCAAATAAGCGTAGCATAAGATCAAGTCATTTAGTTCATCTTGCTATAAGCTTGTGATACATAGTAACCTAGTCCTTCGACCATAAGATCATGTAAATCACTTATATCGGAAGGGTACTTTGATTACATCAAACGCCACTGCGTAAAAGGGTGGTTATAAAGATGGGATTGAGTATTCGGAAAGTATGAGTTGAGGCATATGGATCAAGAGTGGGATTTGTCCATCCCGATGACGGATAGATATACTCTGGGCCCTCTCGGTGGAATGTCGTCTAATTAGCTTGCAAGCATGTGACACGGTCACAAGAGATGACATACCACGGTACGAGTAAAGAGTACTTGTTGGTAACGAGGTTGAACTAGGTATGGAGATACCGATGATCGAACCTCGGACAAGTAGAGTATCGCGTGACAAAGGGAATCGGTATCGTATGTAAATGGTTCAATCGATCACTAAGTTATCGCTGAATGTGTGGGAGCCATTATAGATCTCCAGGTCCCGCTATTGGTTATTGGTCGGAGAGGAGTCTAGATCATGTTCGCATAGTTCACAAACCGTAGGGTGACGCGCTTAAGGTTCGATGTCGTGTAAGTAGACTCGGAATATGAGATGGATACCGAATGTTGTTCGGAGTCTCGGATGGGATAAAGGACATCACGAGGAGGTCCGGAATGGTCCAGAGAATAAGATTCATATAAGAGAAGTTGATTTCTAGGTTTCAGAAAAGTTCGGGATTTTTCCGGTGGAAGACCGGGAAGGTTCTAGAAGGTTCCGGGGGTCCCACCAGTGGGCCCACGACCCTAGGAGGGCCAACATGGGCCGAGGGGGTGCAGCCTAGCCTAATGGGCCGGGGACACATGCCCCTCAAGGCCCAGCCGGCCATCCTTAGGGTTTTCCCCAAAACCCTAGGGGGGGATCAACTTGGGGGGGAAGAAATCCCCTTCCCCCTACTTGGCCGCCGGCCCTAGCCCTAGATGGGCTTGGGGGGCCACCCCAACCGACCTCCCCCCCTATATAAAGAGGGGAGGGGGCAGGGGGCGCAGCCACGCCTTCACACCAAACCCTGGCTGCCCCCCTCTCCTCCTCCATAGTGTTGTTCCAGCTTGGCGAAGCCCTGCAGCTTTTCTCCTCCACCACCACCACCACGCCGTCGTGCTTCTGGGATTCCGAGGGGATCTACCACACCTCTGCTGCCCGCTGGAACGGGGAGAGGACGGACGTCATCGACACCGTACGCATGACCGAGTACGGAAGTGCTGCCGGATTGCAGCACCGGACGATCGACTACATCAACAACGAGATCTGATCTCGTAAGGCTTTGGATCTTCGAGGGTTAGTCTCTCATACTTCTCGTGTCTTCGATCTTTATAGATTAGATCTTGCTTCTTCCTAGATTGGATCTTGGTTTTTGTTCATGTTCACGGTAGAAATTTTTTGTTTTCCATGCAACGAACCCATCAAAGATTGCATGAGTGGTACATGCAAGCCCGTAAGGATGGGAGCATCATGATCATCGTGGCACTTAGAGATGAGCATTACTTCCGTGGACACAATGAGATACACATTGATTTTTAAGAATTATTTCAGTTATTCAATCAAGATGCCCTCGACAAATCTCTCGTCAGTTGCTATTGTCTGTAAGTGATTTATTTCTGTAATTAAGTCTCTAGCTCAGTTCGTTCATCGCATGAATAATTATCCTCACTTTATTCTTTTATATGCTATATATTATGCAGAATGAAGATGCTCGAATGCAAAGAGGACAAATCTATGACATTGGGTTCATTGACCCACATACCGTTCATGAAGTTACGGTAAGCCAATACGCCAAGGACAAAGAGGAGAAATTGCTATTTTTTAGTAAAACAAGAAACCAAAATGGAAATACTATTTCCTTACAACTTCAAGTGAGTGTTACTGTCTTGTACATATTCGATTTCGCTTACTCAATGTTAAGTGTAATTGATGAGTTATGCGTGCGCAGGTTCCACTTTATTCTACTAATCATTCAACTTGATCGAGGAGTAGTACTTGTCATGGACTCGAAACGTAAAGAACATGCGATGTGGGCGGAACTGATTGAAATGCTCCAGAGGTAATTTCAATCATTATCGCCCTATATCAGCATCTTCCGTTCATTCCTGATATCAAGTAATTAATAACTCGTTTACTCACTTTTTCTTTGCCGGGCAGGGTTTGGAAACGGTTCATCAAGATTGTTAGGGGTGAATGGAAATAGGAGCTTACATTTGAAGATTACAATGCAAGTAGTACTATAGCTAGGTCTGCGCATCTCTTTGATTCTTGTTTCAATACCATGCATTATCATGCTTGATTATTATTTTGATCGAACTCTATCCTCGTAAAGTGTTTGAGGCAGGAAGACGGGAATAATTTATGTGGCTACTACATTTACGAGTTCATTCGCGAGATGACCTGTCAAGACTTGGTGCCATGTTCTCTGGTTTCTTTGTTAATACAAAGGCAATTTCATATGCAGATAGTTTCGTCCTCAGATGCACATGAAACATTGAAATTGATTATGTAGGGTCTAGATCTCGATCACTTGTGGTTTCGTTTTTGGTAAAGATTATTTTGCCATTTTCACTTTATGATCTGATTTGGCTTTTTTTTCAAAGGACCACCACCCAAATGGCATACCAGTAGACGCCTTTGGGAATGGGGTCTACTTGAATGGAAGCAAGCAGTAATTTCATCATACCCAACAGAAATTATCTATGGAAAATTTTGCGCATATTTAGTTCAAGGGGAATATACATAGAATTTGTAGGAATTTCATGTACAACTCTTCATTTACCACAGGAAATGTAAAATGTAAAGTAGATATGACACACATCTATTACAATAGCTGCGGATTTCATTGTAATAGATTCCACGATCTCTCGCCCTCACCAAGTCTACCGCTTGTCACGGCGCATCTCACCCTTGCGAACTTTGCGCAGTGTTAGGCACATGCCAGCAAACCATTCCGAGATACTATGACAATACTCTATGCTTGCCCCGGCTGAGACACCATCGACCAGGGCACTGGGGAAAACGCCGCGGCCCTGGCGAACCCTGAGTACACACAGTGGTACCTCACCGATGAGGGCATTCTTGCCACCATACTGTCTTCTATGGCTGAAGGCGTACTTTTTCAGATAACTACCGTGAAGATGTCCACCGTCTTGTGGATAATGGCAGACCGCATATACCTCGGCATACCTTGCGGCCAGCCGTGCAAGCTCCTCGGTCGTAATCGCTGCCGAGCTGATCAAGCCGTGCTAATCCATATGTAACATGTAACATGCTTTGTCTACACTACTAGAAAAAGGGACTCTTTTCCCGATCCGTATGGGGCTTTGGTCCCGGTTGCGCAACCGGGACAGCGCAATCGGGACTAAAGACCCCCCTTTTGTCCCGGTTGTGATGCGAACCGGGACTAAAGGGCCTCCACGCGGCCGGGTCTGAGCGATCATTGTGCTGGATCTTTAGAAGCCCTCCGGGCGTTTCTGCCATTTCTCTGCCGCGGCAGAGAAATGGGCCGTTTTTTCTGCCGTGGCAGAGAAAGGGGCCGTTTCTCTGGCGCGGCAGAGGTTTAGGGTTTTACGTTTCCATTCAACTCGACGCTACTACATAAATCAATCAAGAAACCATTGCACAACATCTTCATGAATATAGACATCGTCCTGAATATAGTACACATAATTCATATTACAATATAAGTCCTCTTACGGTCCCTATTGTCTAAATAGAAATGTCTGATGGTATTCTCCGGTTGTAGCTATGACCTCCCTAACTAAGAATCCCGCAAATTCCTCTTGAATTGCTCGTACGCGATCCTTTGATAGGAGATTGTCCCGCACACTTTCGATCTAATTTAAAAAAGGGGTCAATATATATGAATGAAACTCAACACAATTGATGGTAATAAAATAAGATTGTGAGTATTGTTTACGTACATGGAGTTGTTGTAGAATTCTGTCCCCCCCCCCCCCGATGACAGGTCATCTCGCGAATGAACTCGCAAACGTAGTAGCCACATAAATTATTCCCATCTTCCTGCCTCAAACACTTTACGAGAATAGAGTTCGATCAAAATAATAATCAAGCATGACAATGCATGGTATTGAAACAAGAATCAAAGAGATGCGCGGACCTAGCTATAGTACTACTTACATTGTAATCTTCCAATCTAAGCTCCTGTTTCCATTCACCCCTAGCAATCTTGATGAACCGTTTCCAAACCCTGCCCGGCAAAGAAAAATGAGTAAAGGAGTTATTAATTACTTGATATAAGGAATGAACAAAAGATGCCGATATAGGGCGATAATAATGATTGAAATTACCTCTGGAGCATTTCAATCAGTTCCGCCCACTAAGCATGTTCTTTACATTTCGAGTCCATGACAAGTACTACTCCTCGATCAAGTTGAATGATTAGCATAATAAAGTGGAACCTGCGCGCGCATAACTCATCAATTACACTTAACATCGAGTAAGCGAAATCGAATATGTACAAGACAGTAACACTCACTTGAAGTTGTAAGGAAATAGTATTTCCGTTTTGGTTTCTTGTTTTACTAAAAAAAATAGCAAGTTATCCTCTGTGTCCTTGGCGTATTGTTTTACCGTAACTTCATGAACGGTATGTGGGTCAATGAACCCAATGTCATAGATTTGTCCTCTTTTGCATTCGAGCATCTTCATTCTGCATAATATATAGCGTATAAAAGAATAAAGTGAGGATAATTATTCATGCGATGAACGAACTGAGCTAGAGACTTAATTACAAAAATAAATCACTTACATACAATAGTAACTAACGAGAGATTTGTCGAGGGTGTCTTGATTGAATAACTGAAATAATTCTTCAAAATCAATGTGTATCTCATCGTTTCCACGGAAGTAATGCTCATCTCTAAGTGCCACGATGAGCATGACGCTCCCCTCCCCAGAGGCTTGCATGTACCACTCATGCAATCTTCGCATTTGTGTTGGTAGATGCGGGAGCTGTTCAGGTCTGACGAGAGGCTTCCCGTATGTGTATCTGTATGCTAACTCAGCCATGCGATAGTAGTCTTGGTATTGAACACTCGTACCAAAATCTGTAGCCATTCGTGTGACTATTTCCGCTGTCTCCGGATCATCATAGGAGTACACGTTGAGGGTGGGTGCCGATTGATTTTCCTGTTCTCCGAGTTGGGAAATTTTTTTCCCTCTTCTCGGTCGCTCCTCATTTGCTTTTTTTGACCATAAAATAGAGCGGTCATAGTGTGATATCAACTCATCCTTCTGTCCTCCATATATTATGTCCGCAAAGTGCTTCACTGGTCCCGGTGCTATGAACTGCTTTGGCGGGGGGCCGTTTCGGTGCGAAATGGCGTTTCACTTCCTCAGCAACGATACGGGAATTTTCCACAGGAGTTCTATCGTATGGTAACACGGCAGGAGCCTTCTTCGCAGTTGAGGATGTAGCTTTGGATTTCTTCGAAGCTGTGCTACTAGCCGCTGGAGCGGCGGTGCCCTTCCGCTTTTGCCGAGTCTGCTTAGGCGGCGGAGTGTGGTGACGTGCCGGAGAAGGCTGAGGCGCCGGAGATGGCTGAGGCACCGGAGACAGCGAACTATGCTGACACGGCGGAGTCTGCTGACGCCCCGGAGATGGCTGAGGTGGCGGAGACGGCTGAGGCGGCGGAGTCTGCCTTGGCTTCCAATTTGGAATCACGATGTATTCCTTTCGCCATAGAACAGTGCTTTTAATGGCTTCTCCCTGTTCATTCAGTTCCCCTTCACCTGCAGGGAAGTCAAGCTTCAGTTCTTCAAAACTAGGCACAACTTCATCCACCCCGACAACAGCGTAGCCATTTGGAACCGCCCGGCAATGATAAGTTGGTTTCGGTCCTAAAGGTACGACATAGCCGACCGCCACCTTCATTGATATGTTCACCACTTTGACATGCAGCTCACACATGCAGGTCTCCGTGATCTCATCCACGGGGTAGCGAGGAGCCAACATGACTGCATCATCATCGGTCGGGAGCTCCGTGGAAGCCACGCTGCTTTTCCGCTGAGATAGTGGCTGGCCGGTAGCATCGATAGCAGGATCTTTGTTGTGCCGCTGAGATGAGCCGGAACATTGCTGGCTAATTAGGTCAAGTTGCTCCTGATGCCGCCTTAATTCTTCTTCCATGCGATGCATCCGGTCTGCGTCCCTTGCCTTTCTCCTGTCATGGCTTCTATCGGGATAGCTCTTCCTGTCGTCGGCAAACCCGAACTTCCACGGAACGGAGCCTGATGTGCCTCGTGTTCGCCCTGAGTGTTCAGGATTCCCAAGAGCGCGTGTCAGCTCGTCGTTCTCTCTATCGGGAAGGAACTTCCCCTCCCGCACCTCCTGATGTGCACTTTTAAGGCCTTCGTAAGGTTTTGCAAGATGTTCTTTTGTATAAATACACTCCCCTATTTCTGGGTGCAATTTTCCACCAACCCCGTAGAACCAAGACTTTGCCCGGTCGGTCCAGTCCAATGTCTCTGGATTGATCCCGGTTGGAGCCAACAACCGGGACTAAAGGGGGATTTTCTAGTTTTTTCTTTTTCCAGATTTTTCTTCACTGTTTTTTTACATAGTCATATATTAGACATATATATTCAATATGTATATAGTCATATATATTTAATATGTATATAGTCATATATATTTAATATACATATATTCAATATGTATATAGTTATATATTTTCAATATGTATATAGTCATATATATTCAATATGTAGACAGTGTTTGAATTTAAATATCTCCTGCATACTTTCAAATCTGATAAGACTTTCAACATGAAAAGTGTTTGAATTTGGATAAGTAATCCAAAATCATTTTCTGTTTTCTAAAATAATTAGCCAGAGCTGCTGGTGAGCAGAGGAGGGACAAACAGAGTACGAGAAGGACGGCTTCATAGTTGATGATGCCGATGAAGATGAGGAGGAGGACTAAAGGGTTTTTTTCCAGTTTTTCTTTTTCCTTTTTCTTTTTCACTGTTTTTTTACATAGTTATATATTAGACATATATATAGTGTTACATATATAGGTATATATATTCAATATGCATATATTCAATATGTTATATATTCAATATGTATATAGTCATATATTCAATATGTATATAGTCATATATATTCAATATGTATATATTTAATATGTATATATTCAATATGTATATAGTCATATATATTCAATATGTATATAGTGTTTGAATTTAAATATCTCCTGCATACTTTCAAATCTGATAAACTTTCAACATGAAAAGTGTTTGAATTTGGATAAGTAATCCAAAACCATTTTCTGTTTTGTAAAAGTAATTATTCTAACTATTCAAACTATATATTAACCATTTTCTGAATTAAGGGTTTACGGTTTACGGTTAGGGTTTAGGGTTAGGGTTTATGATTTAGGGTTAGGGTTTATCGTTTAGGGTTAGGGTTTAGGGTTTCATCGTGGATGACGCCGATGAAGATGAGGAGGAAGAAGAAGAGGAAGCGAGAGCTGGTGGTGAGCAGAGGAGGGAGAAACCAGAGTATGAGAAGGATGGCTTCATCGTGGATGATGCCGATGAAGATGAGGAGGAGGAAGAAGAGGAAGCGAGACCTGGTGGTGAGCAGAGGAGGGAGAAACAGAGTACGAGAAGGATGGCTTCATCGTGGATGTGTTATAGCCAGATTTTAGCCACATTGGGAGTTGGGCCGTGATTGAGATGGGCTTAGGGGATATGCACATAAAGTGTTTCTGAATCGGCCTCCTGCGAGAGTTTGGGCTAGATTGCCTGTGTATCTGTACATTATGGTAGATTACGTTTCGGTTAGAATTAAGAGATAGAGTTTAGATCGTACACAGTTAGGTTTATTCCAAAGATAGAAAGTCCACGGACTATAAATATGTACCTAGGGTTATTGAGAAAGGAGGACGATCACGTTCACAACAAACACAATCTAGGCGCATCGCCACCCCTTGTTTCGAGGGTTTCTTCCGGGTAAGCGCCATGCTGCCCAGATCGCATCTTGCGATCTGGGCAGTATCAGTTTATTCGTTGTTTTGTGTTGCTCGTACTGAAGCCTTGTTGATGGCGAGAAACACCGTTATCATGGATGTGTTGGGGCTAACATCGATACTTTTTTTTAATATGTTTGCTTAGTTAGACTACCCCTACATATCCAGCTGCCTTTGCACCTGTCTTAGGTGTAAAGGTAGCAACTTGCTTGGTCTTTATTTATTAGATCTGATCTGTTATGGTTGTTCCTTGTTCTTCAAGGATTAGTTTGATATCCGCATGGTTAGGCCTTGCAAACGGGTTGAATGATCCAGTAGTGCGTAAGGTATGGTTTGCCGATCCTAGAGAAGATGTTCCGAGAATCGACTCTATGTTGGTTTTTAGGCCTTTTCTAGGACTAGTTTTCTGTTATCTTTCGTATCTGCCAGGCTCAACTACGTGTAGGACGTTCCAATTACGCGGTGAAAACCCTAGACTGTCGTGGGTCGATTTAACTTGGTTTTGATAAAGCAGGGCCCCCATGTTATCGTAGATCCAATACGAACCATGGGTCGATCGGTTCCTTGAACCGATTCACAGGGTAACCTGAGAGCCGATCGAGGCTCGGATTTAATGTTTACGTGTCTGCCATGCAGGAAAATAATCGAAGCAATCCATCACCTTCCTGACCAGGTATAGGTCAGGTGGCACGCCCTCGCAACAGCCAGGACGTGTGCCGGAGTTTTGCGGGCCGTTGCCCGAGGGACCAGGGCCCACCAGCAGTTCTGGGAGCCTCCCGGCTCTTCGTGTTGCTCGTCGCTGCTCGCCGGTGGGTTTTGGCAGGCAACACATTCTGGCACGCCCGGTGGGACCTTCTACAGCAACTGCGTCGACATCTGCAGCTGAGATGGCGGAGGTACCAATCACGTACGAAGAACTGCCTGAGGAGCACAAGAAGAAATATGATGAGATTAAAGCTGTCTTCGAAGCCGATCTCATCGGCTCTTTCGAGAGGACCCGTAAACATGGCATTAGGTGGAAAGGGTTCTCACCTGAAGGCGTTCTCGATGAAGTGGATCTGTCTACCCCTTCAGAAGAACGCACCAGAGCTCTACGCCAGGAAGTTAATTACATGGTGGCTCATTCTCTACACCGTCATTCTGAGAGCCTGGTAAACGCTTTCGAGCGTATCGCGGTTCGCGTGGTTCAAGAAATCATGAAACATCAGTACTCTCCGTTAGGGCCTGCCCTAGGAACTCACCAGGGAGAGATACCGTTCCAAACCAGACCGCAGCTGCCATTCGCGCTTGCAGCTCCAATCATTGATGGTTACGAACAGCAACGCTCGTAGGTCAAATTCCTACTGTTTGTGCTCATCCCACACACGTACACCGTTTACGTCCCACAACTGTAGAAGTTCTTCAACTAATGGCTTTAGGTACACATCAATATCATTGCCGGGTTGCTTCGGGCCTTGGATGA
This sequence comes from Lolium perenne, assembly GCF_019359855.2. Taxonomy (NCBI): domain Eukaryota; kingdom Viridiplantae; phylum Streptophyta; class Magnoliopsida; order Poales; family Poaceae; genus Lolium; species Lolium perenne. Next base: position 316,427,594 of record NC_067245.2, read on the forward strand.
GCACTGGCATCATAATGAACTTCCGCTCCATGCACAACCAAGGAGGAAGGTTATAGATACATAGAGTCACAGGCCAAGTGCTATGACTGCAGCTCCGCTCTCCAAAAGGATTCATGCCATCTGTACTTAGACCAAACCTTAAGTTCCTTGCGTCATGTGCAAAGTCCGGGAACTCTCTCGATTTTTCTCCACTGCGACCCATCAGCGGGGTGTCTCAACATCATGTCTTTATTACGGTCTTCTTTGTGCCATCGCAACAACCTGGAATGCCCTTTGTTTCTGAACAAATGTTTCAACCGTGGTATTATAGGAGCATACCACATCACCTTGGCAGGAACCCTCTTCGTGGGGCGCTCGTCCTCAACATCACCAGGGTCATCTCGTTTCATCTTATACCGCAATGCGGTGCATACCGGACATGCATCCAAATTCTCGTACTCCTCACCGCAGTACAGGATGCAGTCATTAATGCATGCATGTATCTTCTGCACGTCTAATCCTAGAGGGCAGACAACCTTTTTTTGCTTCGTACGTACTTCCGGGCAATTCGTTACCCGTCGGAAGTTGCTTCTTCAATATTTTCAGCAACTTTTCAAATCCCTAGTCAGTAACACCGTTCTCTGCCTTCCATTGCAACAATTCCAGTGTGCTACCCAACTTTCTCAGACCATCTTCGCAATTTGGGTACAACAATTTTTTGTGATCCTCTAACATCTGCTCGAACTTCAACCTCTCCTTTTCAGTTTCACAGTCTCTCTTTGCATCAGCAATGGCCCGACCAAGATCATCAGCGGTCTCATCTGATGCCTCTTGATCTTCATCTTCCCCCGTTGCAGTATCACGGTATTCAGGGAACATAGGATAGTTGTCATCATCCTCTTCTTCTTCATTGTCTTCCATCATAACCCCTCTTTCTCCGTGCTTGGTCCAACAATTGTAGCTGGGCATGAAACCAGACTGAAGCAGGTGGGTGTGAAGGGTTCTCGAGGAAGAGTAATCCTTCTTATTCTGACATACAACACATAAAACCATCCCGATTGTTTTCCTCAGCCACACCGATAAAAAATTTCAGGCCCGTAATGAACTCGGCATGGCGTCGGTCACCATACATCCATTGCTAATTCATCCGCATTATATATTTAAGTTTATAAAAAAACTATTAAATAACATCATGAATAGTGAAGCGATGTAAATCAACAAATGCATTTTATCAATAAAAGATGAAAGGATAAAATTGTTAACCTCGATCGAGAAGGAAAAAAGAGGTGAACGCTTAAGTGTGGCTCAGACACTTCATATCTTATTTATTTTGTGTGAACTCAAGTGGTATCATGCCCTTAGGCATTTCATCAAGCACCTCTTGTGCATAAGAAGGGAAAGAAAAGCAACATACACCTCCTGTGCTAAGAAGTGAAAAAAGCTAAGTCTGGCTCACAAGCTTGGGCAGGGCACGGTATATATAGAGATGGACCTTTAGTCCCGGTTGGAGGTACCAACTGGGACTAAAGGGTGTCGGACGCACTTCCTCATTTGGCTTCGGCAGGGTGAAATTTACCAGGAGCTTCCTAAACAACTCCTTTTTGGATCTCGTGTCGACATAACTAACTCCTTCCGTCTTTGTTTTCTTCCATTCTTGAATGGTGATCGGGATGTTGTCCCTAACATGAACTCCGCATTGACTTACAAACTTTCTTGCGTGAACCGCGGGAGCAATCGGTTCGCCATCTCCAGCGATTTCCGTGATGGTCAACCTTTCATGTGATAAACTAACTAAAATAAACTAAATAAAAATTATACAAACAAACTAACAACTAATTGAACTAACTAAAATAAACTAACTAAAAATTAAACTAACTAAAATAAAATAACTAAAAATTATACAAATAAACTATAACTAAAATAAACTAACAAATAAAACTAACTAACTAAAATAAACTAAATAAAAATTATACAAACAAACTAACTAATTGAACTAACTAAAATAAACTAACTAAAAATTATACAAAAAAAATCTCACCTTGATTAATGGCAGCTGGCCGGGCCGAATGGAGAGGATTCCGCGGACGGCGACGGCGGCGTGCGGCGTGCGGGGCAGCGGACGGCGCGGCAGCGTGCGGGCGGCGGCGGAGACCGGCGCGCGGAGAGGCCGGCCGGCGCGAATCGGCAACGGTGGCGGGCGCGCGCGGAGACGGCGCGTAACAGCGGCGCGGACGGGCGGCGCGGGCGGACGGCGGCGGCGCGAAATTTCGGCAGCCTGACGGCGTGGTTCGTCTCCTCGCGCGTCTCTGGTCCTTATCGTTTTCGCGATGTGCGATCTGGCGAAGAAGAGAGAAGGGCGCGGCTATTTAAGTGGGGGACCTTAGTACGGTTGGTGGTCGAACCGGTACTAAAGACCCTTTAGTACCGGTTCCAGCCACCAACCGGTACTAAAGGTCTTACCTTTAGTACCGGTTCTAGCCACGAACTGGTGCTAAAGGGTGTTTTTGGCTGCCACGATTGGGTTGCGGCACGAACCGGTGCTAAAGGTTAATTTTTCAAAAAAAAACTTTCAATGTTTCCCGCCTTTTTAAACTTTCAATGTTTCCCTATTTGTAACTACTAAATAAAACAACGCAACTAATAAAATTATAACTATACATTATAAGTAATAATAAAATACTATAAATTATAACTATAACTAATAAATAATTCTAAATTCTAAATTATAACTAATAAAATACTATAAATTATAACTATAACAAATAATAAAAACTATACCTAAAAACCAATAAAATTATAACTATAACTAACAAATAACTAATAAATTATAATTAATAAAGTACTATAAATTATAACTATAACTAGAACAACTAATAAATTTATAATTAATCTAAAACCATTTTATGGTTTGTAAAATAACTATTCTAACTATTCCAAAGTATTAACCATTTTTCCATTAGTCCCGGCTGGTGGGTGCAACCGGTACATGTGCATCTTGGGATGTCTTACGATGTTGCAGGAGGAAGTTTTCCTTTTCGTCGCACGAAAAAGCCATTTTCCATTTTTGAGGTGCCGAAAAGCGGGTGTTTTGTGAAGAAACCACCAAATTCAAGTTTCACATTGGTACCAACATATTTTTCAAAATACTAGACCACCTAAGATGGATAATTTCCCAACCGGTGTATCTGGAACCTTTCCTTCCACCCCTCATGAAAAAGACAAATTACTGCCGAATCGGTAGGAGGCCGGCCAGATTTGAACTACAGGTACATGATATAATGCTCAAGATTTTTTGTAAAAATATTTTTTGGGTTCACAACATGCTATTTCATCAGAGATCCAGTGCAAGTTTAGCGAGGCTCAGCCCCGAGCTAAGGATCTTCATGCCCGCCGTTTTGAATATAGTTTGAAACGAGCATAACAAATTCAAAAAACGATCCAAACAATGCGAAACCTTTGCGTGGTGTCATATTATGTGTCATAGTTGCAAGGAAAAATATTAAACTTGGAGAATTGCAGACTTCACAAAAACTCCTGCACAAAATGAGCTATCGCGTTCGAGATTTCATGGAATTTAGGTCAAACGACCAATGTTATTGATAGAGTCGCGGCATAGTTTGTGATAATGTGCCCATATTGTGCACACATGTGCATCTTGGGATGTCTTGCGATGTTGCAGGAGGAAGTTCTCCTTTTCGTCGCACGAAAAAGCCATTTTCCATTTTTGAGGTGCTGAAAAGCGGGTGTTTTGTGAAGCAACCACCAAATTCAAGTTTCACATTGGTACCAACATATTTTTCAAAAATATTAGACCACCTAAGATGGATAATTTCCCAACCGGTGTATCTGGAACCTTTCCGTCCACCCCTCCTAAAAAAGACAAATTCCTGCCGAATCGGTAGGAGGCCGGCCAGATTTGAACTACAGGTACGTGATATAATGCTCAAGATTTTTTGTAAAAATCTTTTTTGGGTTCACAACATGCTATTTCATCAAAGATCCAGTGCAAGTTTAGCGAGGCTCAGCCCCGGGCAAAGATTTAATACATTAATAACACATATGGTGACATATTTTCTAAAATGACTTGGAGGCCATGAACCTTTCTTCGCGTATGTCCCTTGCTTATGATCGCTTCGACCGTAACCATGGAGCATCTTCAGCATTTAACGCGATGGTTGGGTCAATGTTCACTGTGAAGGGCAGAATTTCACCAAACTTATTATAATCTTCTGACATGTCTGTCTTGTCCTCGACTCCCACGATGTTTCTTTTCCCTGTAAGAACTATGTGACGCTTTGGCTCATCGTATGATGAGCTCGTTTGCTTATGTTTTCTTTTCTTCGGTTTGGAGGACATGTCCTTCACATAGAAAACCTGAGCCACATCATTGGCTAGGACGAATGGTTCGTCTCTGTAACCAAGATTGTTGAGACCCACTGTTGTCATTCCGTACAGCTGGTCTACCTTTACCCCTATATCATCCAGCTTGACCCATTTGCACCGAAACAAAGGGATCTTAAAAGAAGGTCCATAGTCAGGTTCCCATATCTCCTCTATGTAACCATAATATGTGTCCTTTTCCCCATTGTTGTTTGTTGCATCAATGCGGACACCACTGTTTTGGTTGGTGCTCTTTTTATCTTGGGCGATCGTGTAGAAGGTATTTCCATTTATCTCGTACCCTTGGAAAGTCAATACAGTCGAAGATGGTGACCTGGCCAACAAGTACAGCTGATCTCCAACATCGTTGTTATTCATAAGATGTGTTCGCAGCCAACCGCCGAAAGTCTGCATATGTTTATGTGTAATCCAGTCTTCTGACTGCCCCGGGTGTTGGGAGCGTACAATATTCTTGTGTTCAGTGATATACGGGGCCACCAAGGTGGAACTTTGTAGAACTGTGTAGTGTGCTTGAGTGAAAGAAATCCCGTCCTTACATATCATTGATTTCTTTCCTAGCGTGCCTTTTCCACTTAGTCTCCCCTCATGCCGCGATTCAGGAACACCAATCGACTTAAGGTCAGGAATAAAGTCAACATAGAACTCAATGACCTCCTCTGTTCCATAGCCCTTGGAGATGCTTCCTTCTGGCCTAGCACGGTTATGAACATATTTCTTTAAGAATCCCATGAACCTCTCGAAGGGGAACATATTGTGTAGAAATACAGGACTGAGGATGGCAATCTCTTCGACAAGATGAACCAGGAGATGCGTCATAATATTGAAGAAAGATGGCGGGAACACCAACTCAAAACTAACAAGACATTGCACCACATCCTTCTATAACCTTGGCAGACTAGCTGGATTGATTACCTTCTGAGATATTGCATTGAGGAATGCACATAGCTTCACAATGGGTATTCGGACATTTTCCGGCAGAAGCCCCCTCAATGCAATCGGAAGCAACTGCGTCATAATAATGTGGCAGTCATGCGACTTCAGGTTTTGGAATTTTTTCTCTGCCATATTTATAATCCCCTTTATATTTGATGAGAAGCTAGATGGCACCTTGATACTGTACAGGACTTCAAAAAAGATTTCCTTCTCTGCTTTGGTAAGAGCGTAGCTGGCAGGACTTAAGTGACGCCCTTTATCCGTCTTGTTCTGTTGTTGCTTGTTTTCTGGGTTTTTCATACGTTGCTGGTCCTCCCATGCTTCTGGTGTATCTTTTGTCTTCCCATACACGCCCATGAAGCCTAGCAGGTTCACGCAAAGATTTTTCGTCACGTGCATCACGTCGATTGAAGAGCGGACCTCTCGGTCTTTCCAATAGGGTAGCTCCCAAAATATAGATTTCTTCTTCCACATGGGTGCGTGTCCGGTAGCGACGTCATTCGGAACAGATTGACCGCCAGGACCCTTTCCAAAGATTACTTTAATGTCTTTGACCATATCAAGTAAAGCATCACTAGTACGGAGGTCAGGCTTCTCCCGGTGATCTGCCTCACCTCCGAAATGCTTGCCTTTCTTTCTCACGGCGTGCCTCTTTGGAAGAAATCGACGATGCCCCAGGTATACAACCTTCTTACATTTATCCAAATATGCACCTTCTGTCTCATCTAAACAGTGCGTGCATGCATTGTATCCCTTGTTTGTCTGTCCTGAAAGGTTACTAAGAGCAGGCCAATCATTGATGGTCACGAAAACCAACGCTCATAGGTCAAATGGCTCCTGTTTGTGCTCATCCCACGCATGTACACCTGGTTTGGCCCAAAACTGTAAGAGTTCTTCAAATAATGGTCTTAGGTATACATCAATGTCGTTGCCGGGTTGCTTTGGGCCTTGGATGAGCACTGGCATCATAATGAACTTCTGCTTCATGCACAACCAAGGAGGAAGGTTATAGATACATAGAGTTACAGGCCAGGTGCTATGACTGCTGCTCTGCTCCCCAAAAGGATTCATGTCATCTGTACTTAGACCAAACCTTAAGTTCCTCGCGTCAGCTGCAAAGTCCGGGAACTCTCTATCTATTTTTCTCCACTGCGACCCATCAGCGGGGTGTCTCAACATCTCGTCTTTCTTACGGTCTTCTTTGTGCCATCGCAACAACCTGGCATGCTCTTTGTTTCTGAACAGACGTTTCAACCGTGGTATTATAGGAACATACCACATAACCTTGGCAGAAACCCTCTTCCTGGGGGGCTCGCCCTCAACATCACCAGGGTCATCTCGCCTGATCTTATACCGCAGTGCAGCGCATACCGGGCATTTTTCCAAATTTTCGTACTCCTCACCGCGGTAGAGGATGCAGTCATTAATGCATGCATGTATCTTCTGCACCTCTAATCCTAGAGGGCAGAGAACCTTCTTTGTTTCGTACGTACTGTCAGGCAATTCGTTATCCTTTGGAAGCTTCTTCTTCATTATTTTCAGTAACTTCTCAAATGCCTTGTCACATATACCAGCCTCTGCCTTCCATTGCAGCAACTCCAGTGTGGTACCGAGCTTTGTGTTGCCATCTTCGCAAGTTGGGTACAACTTTTTTTTGTGATCCTCTAACATGCCCTTTAACTTCCGCTTCTCGTTTGCACTTTCTGCTTCTCTGTGTGCATCAGCGATGGCCCAACGAAGATCATCATCAGCGGGCTCATCTCATGCCTCTTCATCTTCAGCTTCCCCTGCCTCTTCATCTTCATCATACCCCGTTGCAGTATCACCGTATTTAGGGTACATATCAGCATCCTCTTCTTCTTCTTCATTGTCTTCCATCATAACCCCTCTTTCTCCATGCTTGGTCCAACAATTATAGTTCCGACAAGTGGGAGTGAAGGACTTGCCATTTAGAGTGTTTCTTTAAGTTCCGACAATCAACACATGGACAACACATAAAACCATCCGCCTGTGGGTTTTCCTCAGCCACATGGAGAAAATCTTTCAGGCCTGCAGTGAACTCGGGTAGGCGTCGGTCAACATACATCCATCGCCGCCGGTTCATCTATATCATATAATTATGTTTATCAAAAAACCAATACAAAACATCATAAATAAAACAACACAACTTTTGCATGGGAAAGGGTAAAGTTGCTTACCTTGATCGAGGAGGAAAGAAAGAGGAGAAAGCTTAAGTGTCGCTCCGGCACCTCATATCATTTTTGTTTTGTGTGAAATCAAGCGGCATAATTCTCTCAGGCATTTCATCGAGAACCTCTTATGCATAGAAAAGAAAAACAAACAAGCACACAACCCTCACACCTTCCACCAAGAAAAATGATATGAGGAGAGGGCTGGCTGGGGTGAGCTGAATATATAGGCTGGGGAGCTTCACGAACCGGTGCTAATGTTTATCTTTAGCACCGGTTTGTGACACGAACCGGTGCTAAAGGTTTCGAGCCTGCCACGTGCCTGGCGACAAACCTTTAGCACCGGTTCGTGACACGAACCGGTGCTAAAGGTCCATTACAAACCGGTGCTAAAGCTCTGCTGGTCCCTTGCGACGTCCTGGCCGCACGAACCGGTGCTAATGCACCCTTTAGTCTGGGTTCGTAGCACAACCGGTACTAATGCTCTTTGGAGCTAAAAATATTAGCCCTGTTTTCTACTAGTGCTACCTCTTCGCGGAGACCCTCATTCGGTTCTCATCTGGGTCCAGTCGGCCTGGATTGGACTCCGACCACCACCAGCTCACCAGCAACCCAACTGAAAGTGCATGGAGCCTTCATGTGTGGTTTTGGTAATTGATGACAATCCCTATGAACTAATGTTTGCATTGAGTTATATTTGTAGGGGTTGTCCATAGGCAATGCTTGAACCATATGTTGGCTTCAAGGTTGCAATAAGAAGAAATTGATGAAGATCAAGTGATAAGTGTGTCCTGAAGAAGAAGATTGAGTGAGCTCTCATGTGTATCTTCAAGATATCAACAAGATGAAGAAAGAAGAAATGGTGTGCAAGTTCAAGATGAGCCATCTCGAGGAGATCATGAGCTTGAGCTTGCCATCCATATTGTGTTCATGGATATATGAAGATGCGCCAAAGAAGAAGCTTCCCCATAGTGAAGTATGGGGGAGCAATTCGCAAGACTTCATCAAGCAAGCACAATCAAGAAAAGTGTTCCATCTTGTTGCGGTCAAGATCGTCATCATCTAGCTCAAGTGGAATGAGCAAGGTTAAGGTTTGCTCTTGATAGGGTTTCCTTCTTCCGGTCTCTTGGTTTAGTTGGAGACCGGTTTATAGGTTAGTTGCCGTACTATCAAGAGGCTCTCGAGTGAGTAACTCGATCATATCATTTGGAGAGTGCTCAAACCTTTGCATCCTTGCATCATATTTCTTGGTTGTTATTTGGATCTTAGCCATGTGGTGTTTTAGAGCTTGTGCTTATTCTCATGACAAGCTCTAGTTCATCGAAAACGGATTCCGCATGTGACATAGGTATGCCTAGCAGGCATGCCGAATAAAGTACCGTGGTCTTATTAAGGAGCTTGAGGCCCATGGACTCGAGGAATTGAAGGCCCATGAAGTCAAGAACGTGCGGCTTGAGGAATTTTAGTCAATATAGGAAATATATGTAATATAAGGAAAGGTCGAAACCGACCCGAGGTAGAACTCCTTGTACGACACGATATGAGCCTCGGGTTCTCCTCCTATATAAAGGAAAAGTTGAGGCAGAAAGAAGGGATCGAATCATTGTGTAATCTAGCCACCGTAATTTGTTTTACCGGATGCCTTTGTTCGTCTGAACCTTCGAGATCTACTTGCCCTCTACTTCTTACGAAACCCTAAGTCTACAATATGTAGGCATTGACAAGTTAAACCCTTGTCAATTGGCGCCGTCTGTGGGAATTAGGGGTTGCAAGGTCCTGATCTCGATGGCATCGTCAACATCGTCAACATCATCGTCAACAGCAAGCAACAACATGGAAAGAGGTAAACGAGTGCAACCCGATCTCGTCGATTTTGTTCCTCAGAATCCTGCTTGTATGCATGCATATGCGCATCTGGAGAACTCGACGAAGATGACGTTCGGGAGCTTTCGCTTCCTCGTCGGGAAAGAAGGATCACACCGTCTTTCAGCACCGATTTTTTCAGGACCGTTTGCGGCCAAGCCCAACTTCTCGGAATCGTCGGCAACATCTGTCGAATCAGGCGATGAAGAAGCTTCGCAGCCACGCTGCATCAAACCCGCCCACAGCGGGGCACTCGAGGATCTGTTCGGTGGCATGACTTTCGGGTCGTTCACGGAAACTGACCTGTCTCAAGATAGCGACTCGGAGAGCTTTACTAGCTTCGACTCCGTCTACGACAACAACTCCTTCGACAACAAGGCCTTCACCGATATCTCTGACGGTGTCACCTGCCCTGCGTTCGAGGGAAGTACAACACATCAAATCTGCGTAATCACGGGAGAAGGCCGTGAAGCTGATGAGGATTCTGAGTCTTTCGATGATTTAGGCAATCCTTACATCGATCCCGCAGATCTCACGCGTGGAACAGGAAGAAAATACATCGGGCCTGAACCACGAGAAAAAGTGCGCCTACGACAAGAAGCATGGGACAGAGCAACAAAAGCCATGGACGGCACATAGCCAATGACTACGCAAGTTTCGGCGGCAGCACTTCAAGCGTATCAATATAAAATCAGCCGCTCCAGACGTGAGTTAGAAAAACTTAAGCAAAAAATTGATGCAAGAAAAGCTGCGGCGGATGCTTCCAGCGAGCGCAAAAACAACCAGAGTCGACATTCGGGAAGTTCGGCAAACAACCAGGAAGCTCACCGGGGAAGAGCAAGATCTAGGCTGGCAAATATACCCGAAGGAGAATGGGAAAACTTAATCCAAAACCTCGACATGTCTTTCATGTCAATAGATTCGAGAGGGAACATAATCCCGAAAACGCCAGAGGTAGGATATATGGCGGCACACACTTTCATGCTGGCGTCCAAACCCTAGCCACCCCCAATCATCACTGTACCAGATGGCCATGGCAGGAGTCAATGTTATGGGCGCAGCAATAGCAGGGCGAGAAATCGCACCACAACCTGAAGTTTCTCCGCATCAAAACAATCCAAGGAAAAATAGTCCTCGACACATCGCGGTGGCAGCACGAGATGCCCCAAGAGAAGGCGACGCGAGAAACACGCTAGCTCAAGCTCGAGTCGACAGAGCACGCGTGGAAAGGGGTCGTGAAACCAGAACACAGGAACGTCGGCATACACCGGAAGATAGTGACGAAGAAATGTGTGGACTCCCTTGCTTTACCCAAAGGGTTCGCAAAACTCGAGTGCCCACCAGCTTCAAGTTACCCGACAACTATAAAAAGTTCGACGGGCTGCAAGATCCAGAGGATTGGCTAGTCGATTATCTGGAGACAGTAAAATTGATGGGTGGAACAAAAGTAACGGCCATGCAAAGCATCCAGGTCCACCTAAGTGGAGCCGCAAGATCCTGGTTGAAGAAGCTGCCAGAAAGATCCATAGATAGCTGGGAAAATTTTGAGCATTTGTTCGTAAGAAATTTTAGGCCTACCTGCAAAAAACCAGCATCAATCGAACAGCTAAGAACTTGCAAACAGAAGTCGGATGAATCAATGAGAGCATACATCCAGCGGTGGAGCATCATCAAAAACTCGGCTGAGCATGTGTCCGACGAAAGGGCAATCGACGCATTCGTTGCTGGCGTACGAAGGAGAGACTTAATCGAAGAATTGGGGAGATTCAACCCAAGAACAATAGCAGAACTCATGGAAATTGCGAATCGGTGGGCTGACGAAGAAGATGCTGTCCACAATAAGCGACAAAGGTCACCCGAAGAAGATCGCAATAGAAACAACAATCAAAATAGGCGACGTTATCGCAACTATGCAGGAAATCATCGAGAGGATTATCACAGGAGCAATGACCAGCGAAGCGATCACAGGGACGCACCAAGTTCCAGCAGACAAAATAGTCGACCAAGGTTCCCAAGGCCGTATAATGTATCACCCGAGGATCTGCTGAACGGGCCTTGCCAGATGCACTTTTACGTCGACAATGAAGGAAGGAGACAATCGGGTCACCTCCAGAAAGACTGCCGAACTTTTCAGGCTTTGCGACGGGCGACAGAAAACACACATGCAGAAGCAGTAAACAGAGGATATGTGCAAGGACCAAGGAGCGAAGTACATGTACCTCCGCCGCCACCACCCGCAATTACGAGCGCAAACTAGCATCAACTACAAATTGCGGGAGCTCCAGGCACCAGTGGAAACTTCACAGATACAAGAGGAGCGGTATCGATGATACAGAAGGGCAAATCTTCGAATAGGTCGCAGAAGTTAATTTCTCGACAGGTGTATATTGCAGTAACAACACCTCCACCAACCACTGAGTACCTCAACTGGTCGGAACAGCCAATAGGATTCACCATAGAGGACCACCCACCTCAAGTTCCGAGACCAGGGCATTCAGCGATGATATTGCCAGCTGTTATCGAAGGATATGACGTCTCCCGTATATTCATAGATGGAGGAAGCAGTTTAAATCTCATATACGCGGATACATTGCGAAAGATGAACATCTCGCTGGCCAACCTGTTACCAACATATACGCGTTTCAATGGCATTGCACCTGAGAAGCCGAATTATCCCTTAGGCAAGATTGCACTTGACGTTCAGTTCGGAACAAGAGAAAATTTCAGAAAGGAGAAGCTAGAGTTTGAAGTCATCGACTGGCCTTCGCAATATCACGCCCTCTTGGGACGACCCGCATATGCCAAGTTTATGGCTGTGCCGCATTACATGTATCTATTGTGGATGATCCCTGGACCTAAGGGCCCAATAACAGTCAAAGGAAGTTTCGCTCTGGCGGATAAATGTGACAAGGACTTTCATAAGCTCTCTGAAACATTCGGAATGCAAGCTGAATATGCGGCATCGAAGTTAACCACTGATCATGATGTGTTACCAGACGGGGGTAGATCCTTGCAGGAGCAAGCTTTCGACACCTCCAAGGATTCAAAAGAAGTATAGATCCACCCAACGGATCCTAAAAAGACGACATCAATCGCCACCAACATGGATGTCGCATAGGAAAGCGCGCTCGTCGAGTTCCTCCGTGAGCACTGGAAAATCTTCGCATGGTGTCCAGCTGACATGCCAGGAGTACCCAGGCAACTTGCCGAGCACGCCCTCAATCTAGACCCAAGAGCTAGACCTATCCGACAACCTTTGCGGCGTTTCTCCGAGCCAAACCGCAAAACCATGTTATCTGAAATCCATCGACTCGAAGAAGCTGGTTTTATCAAAGAACTAAAGACGGAAGCAACTTGGGTCGCCAACCCAGTGTTGGTCCCGAAGAAAAACACTGAAGTCCTTCGCATGTGCGTCGATTTCACGTGTCTCAACAAACATTGTCCAAAGGATCACTTCCCCCTCCCGAGGATCGATCAAATTATCGACTCCACGGCAGGCTGTGAACGTCTTTCCTTCCTGGACGCGTATTCTGGTTACAATCAGATCCGCTTAAAAGAAGAAGATGAAGTCAAAACAGCTTTCATAACCCCCTATGGCGTATTCTGTTACAAAACAATGCCCTTCGGGTTGAAAAACGCGGGAGCCACGTACCAGAGGATGATGCAGAAGTGCCTCGCCACGCAGATCGGCAAGAGCGCCCAAGTATATATCGATGACGTTGTCATCACAACAAAGCAAGGTTCGTCTCTCATTGTTGATCTGCGAGAAACTTTCGACAACCTCGACAAGTTCAGTCTGAAGTTGAACCCAATGAAATGTTCCTTTGGTGTTCCTGCGGGAGAACTCCTCAGATATTTGGTGTCAGCTAGAGGGATTGAAGCCAATCCGGAGAAAATACAAGCTATCCTCACGATGAGAAAACCAACCAAGCTCAAGGAGATCCAACAGCTAACAGGGCGAGTCACAGCGTTGAGCAGATTCGTCGCCAGGTTGGGGGAAAAAGCGTTGCCTTTCTACGCGCTCATTAAACAAGGAGAAAAGTTCGAGTGGAACGAAGAAGCAGATAAAGCTTTCGAGCATTAGAAGCGGACTATCTCGACACCACCAGTACTGGTAGCACCACGGGACAAGGAGCCGCTCCTATTGTACATTGCGGCCACACCTCAGGTGGTCAGCACAGTCCTCGTCGTTGAGCGGGAGGAAGAAGGAAAGATACATGGAGTCCAGCGACCCATTTATTTTCTCAGCGAGGTTTTATCACCATCAAAACAGAGGTACCCGCATTATCAGAGACTGGCATATGGAGTCTTTATGTCAGCAAGAAAATTAAGGCACTACTTTTTGGCACATCCGATCGTAGTAGTCAATGAAGCGCCTCTTTCAAACATTTTAAACAATCCAGAAGCTACAGGACGTGTCTCCCTTTGGGGAATCGAACTTTCCCCTCGGGACATCACATATGAAAAAAGAAAAAAAATAAAGTCGCAAATTCTGCCGGACTTCGTCGCAGAGTATGATGAAGAGATCTCGCAAAAAGCACTCGAAGATGATGTCGACGCAGTCGACGAAGCAAGAGATGTGGTGCTGTCAAGGGACGGCCATGAGAAGTTGGAACCACCATGGGTGGGACCCTACATCGTCACAGAGGTAATCCTAGGAGGATCTTATCGACTAAAAGACAAGAAGACCGGCAAGGATGAAGGAAACCCGTGGAATGTCGCACAATTGCGACATCTCCACGCATAGAAGGAAGCAGTCGAAAGATTCATGTCAACATACAATGTACCTGAATAGCTCGCAAGTTCTCAGACGTACTCTTTTCCTTTCAGGGTACCGAGTGGGACTGAAAGGTTTTTAATGAGGCGGGCTTGCGATGCTGCAATATAGTATGATGAATAAAAAATAGTGATGAAAAACTCTATTCTTTCTACCCTGTTGCAAGCACGCTCGGGGGCTCGACCCGCAAAAATCAATATAGTCAACTCGATAGAGGAAAACAATATATTCGCCTTGGTTTTACCCAAAGCCTCGCAAAAAAACAATATTCAAACACCGCCCAAAACACTCGGGGGCTGAGAAGGTTACAACTCGTGACTCGAGGTCTCAAAATATCTTACAACAAAGACACGACAACATAGCGCAACGAGAAATCGTCTGTACAAAGATTTGACAAAAAAGTGGCAAATACATATACATCAAATTGCGCCCTGGTCAAAACCTCGCGCCTCAAGCAATATAAGGAGTTTCTATATCAGCTTATCTATATTCTCTCTCGCAGAGCGTATCTGCTGCGTTGAATCGTCATATCGGTATTCTTGGACAAAAGCGGCATCTACTTTAAGTAGCTCATCAATCATTCTTTCAGCAATAGGTGACGCGACTGCGTTGTGCCGGTCAATATTCACCCTCCTCTTCGAAAGCCTCAGGAGAACATGTTCGACAACCTTGTCAAGATCCAATTTCGAGTTGCAAATACGCAGCCAGATCAAAGCAAACTTTGCGCCAGCCACCATCTGAGCCTTCACAAAGTCGTGAATATTGCGCACGTCCCTAAACTTGCCCATAAGTTAAGTAAGATTATCAGGTTGAGGGTTGCGAGGAAACATGACGTTGTATACCATGGCCAAGGTACTACTGCAGAAGTCAAGAAATTCTCGGGTTTGGGCAGCACGATCCTGAAATTGAACAATACGTCGACACCGCGTCTCGTCTGCCCAAAAATCAACATCACTGGCTCTGGCAAGGCGAAGAAGGTTGTCAACCCGTAGATTTACCCTCTGTTCTTCAGCAGCAGTATCAATAAACGCACCTATGAAGGGCAAAAGAAGAAAACACCATGACAAAGAGAAACACAGGCAGGAAAAAGGGAGGTGCCAGAATACGGATGACGTACCGGCCATATCTTGGCTCGCATCAGTCATAAGGTCTAGCATGTAATTTTCTCGCTGAGGGGATCGAGAAGCATTAGCAGTCGCAGTTTCTTTCAGTTCAAGAGATTCTTGCGCCTGACGGAGAGCCGCTTGCTCCCGATCCGAGGATTTCCGCGATTGCTCAAGAGCAATCATGGTTTGTTTTTTCATCGACTGCAGTTGTTAACGCAATTCGGCCAACTCTTTTTGGATCGAGCCAGGACACAACGAAGCATCCAGGGAAGCACTTTCACGTATCTTCGTGGAATGAGAGGTAGCAGGAGAGGTGTCGGAGTATCCAACCTCTGTATAGTTGTCAAAGATTAAATGGAAGGCAAAAATTATCGACATCAATCATTCGGCAAGGCATAATTTTCATTGATATTCGTAGCACATTACACAAGAGTTTTCTAAAAAATATTGGCCCATAAGGCGCTTACATAAGTGGTTGGGAACAGCAAAAGGCGACAGCATTTACAAAAAGAGAAAAAAGAAAGGGGGGTGCAAGTTGTTCTACTTGACCTCCGTTTGAGCAGTACTAGCAGAGGCTGAAGACTTTGGGTCAATAAAGGCGATAAGTTTCTTCGAGTAGAGCTTGGCATTCTTCACCAAAGTCTTCCACTTCTCGGCGGTTAAACCCTTGACAGCAGCGGCTTTCGACCAGTCGACCTTTTGACCGCTGGCCGCGGCGAGGGCGATGGTACCTTCGACTCCGATCTTCAAGCTTGCTTGGTGATGCGCCAAAGCTGGATCATCCTTCGCCAGGAAGGGCTGGACAAGCTGGGAGAATATCTCGGGTTGTGTAGCCTTCGGGAAGAAATGGGGGAAGATACGCTTAAGCGCATCCCGCGCGGACGATAGGCATTCGCGTGCCAGATTGCAGTTCAACTCAAGAATGGTAAGAGTGTCCAGGACACGGTCCTCATCCGATTCCTGGTTCTGGGTATAATGTTCACCCATTTTCCCTGCAGAAGACAAAGAAGGGTTTCATCAAACATCAAAAATAACTTTAGTTCGGCACATAAAGTAGGACAAGATAATATTACTCGAAAATCTTCTGGACTGCGTCTCGAGGCGCGTAATTATATCATTATCGCGCTGGACAAGCTGGGCCTCTCTTTCGCTCAAGGCACTTTCAGCGGTTTGAATTCTTCGGCGAAGATCTCCGACGCTAGTAGCATCCTTTTCAGCCTTTTGGCGAGCTTCCTCGCTGGCCTTGAGTTTCTCTTCCAAACCATCAGCGCGTTCTTCGGCACGACGTAAGGCCTCTGGAAGGAAAAAATGCGTGAAGACACAAAACAAGAGAGAAATGTGTCAAGCTTAAAATGCAGTGAATCTTACCCCTCAAGGATTCGGCTTCGTTGCGGAACCCGATAAAACGGGAGCCTAGGTTAACTATCTCCTTCATCAAGGGCTGCCAAAAAAGTCGACAAACCAAAAATATAGTACCAAGCAGAAAACTATTCGAGTAAACAAGAAAAAATGCGACAACAGAGGAGAAAATAACTTACATCGTCAAGGAGAGGAATCAACAGATTACCGGCGAACACCTCTTGCTTGTCAGCAGCACCCGTCCTCGCCCTCTTTTTCTTCGGTGCTCGGGGGCTGGGCGCTGGAGTCGATGCTTCTGGATCAATATGCGCTGAAGGCGAAGGTTCTAGCGCGGCTTGTCGATCCTCGGAAAGGACCATTGTTTGGGACGTGCTTGCGATTGCTGGCCCATGAGTCTCGGGTTCCAGTTGATCTTCGCCGTTCCTAACAAGGTAGCAGCAATGTCAATATATGCAAACTAAAAGACAAAATAGTTCAAGAGTAAAGAAGAAACAACATACGAGCTGACATCGCCAGTAGTAGCAAAGGGGTCGAAGTTTTCCTGATTTTCGGGAGAAAATTCTTCGGCAGCTGTTCAGAAAGTTTGGATGTGCTGGAATCTTCTTCGTTAATGTCTCTTTTCCTCTTGCGCTTATCCGGAGAAGCAGCAGGAGGAGGAGAAATTGATTGAGCAGAGTCAGAAGGTTGTACTGACTCCGAATTTCCTTCAGAAGAACCCGCGTTTTCTTCAGAATCTGCGGGTTCGCTTTCACGAACAGAAGTTTCTAGCAAGTCGTTGGTAATGATGGCTCGCTCAGGTACATGTCCACCTTCAGGTAGAGGAGGAAGAGAAGAAATGGATTGGTGGTCCTGCAAAAAGAAAGAGACAACATGGCAAAATTAATAGACCCGAAGGAAAAATAGTCACAGTTCAAAGTCAAAAGCAAAATTCAAAGAAAAACACTTACGGCATGGAGTGCATGGTCACTGTCGAAGGGCTCCACGCGGCAGGAAGAAGGGACTTCATGATTTTTGCTCAAAGAGGTGAAGCGGCGGACAAGCTTCTCCAAATCTTTCAAGGGAAGATCGGCGGAAACTCTATCAGCATCTTCAGCACCTGAATACATCCAAATGGGATTCTTGCGAGCCTGAAGAGGCTGTACTCGAATACGCAGAAAGTGCACAATGATTTGCACACCCGATAGTTCCGCTCCTTTGGTGTTTTGAAGTTCTTGGATGCGAGCAATCAGTGACTCAGTGGTGGCTTTTTCTACGGCTGTAGCTTCTGCGTCCCAAGATTTACGCCTCTGGATATCTTCGGAAGCATTAAAGGGAGCAAGGCCATAGTTTTGGGCAGCCGAAGATTCGTCCTTGACATAGAGACATTTTTTGCGCCAGCCTTGAACGGAGTCGGCAAACTTCACGTCAAAGTATTCGGCTTCTGGCCAGACGCAGATGCAAACACCACCTACATTGTAGATGATGTTCTTCGAGTTGTTGCGGCGGAGGTAAAAAATGCGTTTCCACAGGGCCCAGTGAGGGTGGATGCCCATGAAGCATTGGCAGAGGGTGATGAAGATAGAAATATGGAGGAGAGAATTAGGGGTCAGCTGGTGAAGCTGAATTCCATACATGAAAAGGAGGCCGCGGAGGAACTCATGAACGGGAACGGAAAAGCCGCGAATGAGAAAATCAACAAAGGTTACCCGGAAACCTGGAGGAGGATGAGGGGAACTTTCATCTCCTGGCATCCTCATAGCCTCCTTCTTGAACAAGCCCAATTTATTGAGCAGTTTCTTGTCCTGTGCGGAGATCTTGGACATCTCCCATCCGGAGATCTTGTGTTTCCCCACGCGCTCGTCGGTGCCAGGAGCAATGTGCTTGGTCAGCTTGGTCCGTGGAGGCATGGTGGATTTGCGGCGGAGCAAAGAGAGGAAGCGGGAGGATGAGCGCACGAGGTGCTTGAGGTGGAAGAACAGAGGCAAGCGAATGAATGTGCGGCGCAGCGAAGGGGAAAAATGAGGCATAGGGTAAAATTTTATAGGTGGAAGACGATGAGGCACAGCCGTTAGATGAAAAGGAGAGGATCATGGGCCTTACACGTGGATCTGCAGTAAAAAGTTTTTTACGGAAAAAGGAAGTTACTGAGAACGTGCCAAAAATATAGGAGGACATGTGTAGCCCACTTGTGCAACGTGAGCGAAGGGTAGAAAGGATGGACCCACAAAAAACAGCGGTTCACCGGAGGTCGTGGTTTCCATCAGCATTGACGTCACTCTTATCAGATGCATTGAAAATTTCCAAGTTAAAAACAGTCGAGTTAGAAGAAACATTCGAGTTGGAAAAATATTATGCGGCAAGAAGTTAATTCGGAGCCTATGGTCAGCTACAAGTACATGTCCATATGCTCGGGGGCTACTCTTAAAAGATGAGTTCTCGAAAGAAAGACAATATAGAAAAAGGAGTTGAAGAAAAACAATGTGAGCCTACAATCAAGTGCAAACACTCGACTGTAGCCTCGGAGGCTACTCCCATCGGGAGCGCTGGTCGCGCACCCGATGAATTTGAAAGAATCTTCGACAAGAGTTACATAAGATTTATTACAAGAGACAAGATAGCAGAAGTTGAGCCTACACTCGAGTGGAAACACTCGATTGTAGCCTCGGGGGCTACTCCCATCGGGAGCGCTGGTCACGCACCCCATGAAATATATTCATAACAAGATAGAAAGGCAATATAGTATTTACCCGATGAAATTCAGCGATTGGCATATATCTTCGAGTCTTACAAACTCGTCATATACTCCCATCGGGAGCGTAAAAATATTGATACCTCAACTCGAAAAAATGAGGTATTCCATCAGCCGAACAAAGGCACTCGACAATATATTCCCGGAGCGCGTCCGCCGCGGTAAAAACTCTAGATGCTGTGATTCATAAAAGAATCATGAAGGTAAGACCCCAAAATCCGTCCTGCGTGGCGTGGCATCGCACCCAAATGCGCTCTCCCACTTTATCCACATCAACAGATGTGAAGAAAAATCCCGACGGACGCATTGGGTACTCGAAAAATAAAACTGGAATTCGATTCATAATAAGTCACGAAGCGGCATGAGTCGAATTACACCAGTATTCCAAGCTCGAGTCCAGGGACTTGAGCTTGAAGTAGGTTTTTGCGGGTTTGCCACAAGAGCAATTAACTGGTACCTGATCCGTCAGATGAACCAGCCTCATTTACCGATATCCCTGTGCAAAATAGATATTCAACACAGAATTGATGTAATCCGATGATTTATTATACATATGTACGATGGAGATTTTACTCGACTCTACGACTCAAGCAAAATCTCGGGGGCTACTGACATAGGTATGCCTAGCAGGCATGCCGAATATATGTAATATAAGGAAAGGTCGAAACCGACCCGAGGTAGAACTCCTTGTACGACACGATATGAGCCTCGGGTTCTCCTCCTATATAAAGGAAAAGCTGAGGCAGAAAGAAGGGATCGAATCATTGTGTAATCTAGCCACCGTAATTTGTTTTACCGGACGCCTTTGTTCGTCTGAACCTTCGAGATCTACTTGCCCTCTACTTCTTACGAAACCCTAAGTCTACAATCTGTAGGCATTGACAAGTTAAACCCTTGTCAGCATGTATCACTTGTTTCGTTTTCGAGTTTGGTGATTTTCTCGGTTTCTCGTATTGAGAGGTTTCACCTGTAAAATTCATATAAAATACTCCCCTGCTTGTTTCCATATTTGTGGGGGGTAGCTCTTGTAGTCCTCTTTCCAACAAAATTGGTTTCGTGTCATTCGGAGTTCTCAAACTCAAGATATTGCAGTTTTGGTTTCAGCAGTTGTTGCAAGTCTCCAGACCGGAGACTCCGGCCCCTTGGGCCGGAGACTCCGGTGAAGTCCCCGGCCTCCCATTCTCGAGTGTTTTGGCACTTGTGCCTCACGTTCTGATGGTGGGTCCGGAGACTCTCTGGCAGACCGGAGACTCCGGTGTCGGCTCGCCTAGGGCCGGAGACTCCGGTCCCTCTGACTGGAGTCTCCGTTCTAAGTAACTGGACAGACCGGAGACTCCTGTGTCTGACACCGGAGACTCCAGCCTCAGTGGTACTGCAACGGCTCTATTTTGTGAAGGACTATTTAAAGCCTTCTTCTTCCCCAAAATCTGGTTGCTTCTGTTGCTCTCTCTCCTGCATTGTTGTCTTTGAGAAGCTTCCTCTATCTCTCAATCCCTCCATGATTCTTGCCCCCATTTGAGGGAAAATAGAGAGAAGATCTAGATCTACATTTCTACCAATCAAATCCCTCTCTAAGTGAGGGAAACATACTAGATCTAGATCTTGGAGTTCCTTTGTGGATTTCCTATTTGTTCTTCCTCTCTTATTCCCCCAATAGCTTCTGTAGCTTTGGTGGAATTTGAGAGTGAAGGAGTTGAGCATCTTAGTGGTGTTCTTGCCATTGCATTTGGTGCATAGGTTTGAGTTCTCCACGGTGATACGTGGAGGTGAAAGTTCGTGAGATATTCACTTTGGGAGCTTGTTCCTCTTTGGTCTTTGGACCCTAGATGGCTTAGTGGTCTTTGTGGTGCTCTTGGGGTCTCCAATTAGGTTGTGGAGATTCCTCAAGGGCAAGGCCTTTGTGGCGGCATATTGGGAGCCTCCAATTAAGTTGTGGAGATAGCCCCAAGCTTTGTGCAGGTTCGGTGACCACCCTTAAGGTTCCATAGTGGATCGAGGGTTTCCCTTTTGGTGGGAAGGCTCGAGGAGAATACGGTGAGGCCTTCGTGGCGTTTGGAGTGTTTTGTCCACCACACCGCTAAAACGTAGAGTAGCACTCGCAGGAGTGTGAACTTCGGGATACATCGCTGTCTCCGCATCACCTCGGTTATTCCTATACCCGAGCCCTTTACTTATGCACTTTACTTTGTGATAGCCTTCGTGCTTGAAGTTGTATATCTTGCTATCACATAGTTGCTTGTCTTGCTTAGCATAAGTTGTTGGTGCACATAGGTGAACCATAGTCATATAGGTTTTATTCTTGACAAATTAAACGCTAGTTTTATTCCGCATTTGTTAAGCCATAATCGTAAAAGTTTTAAACCGCCTATTCACCCCCCCCCCCTAGGCGGCATCTGTGTCTTTTCACCAACGCTCCACCGTCACGTGCAAAACATCAACTGGAACTACATCACCGGCCTCGGCATCTCGCCTGGTGGAAGTTCAACCACAACATCCACATCCACGTCCACCCGGACCTCCAACGCGGTAGTGCCTACTACTTTTGCCATTCCCAGCAAGCTAAGCTTTGTAGCAACTTTTGGTCAGTCTACAAAGAACGCACCTTGGCGTTTGATGTTGTATCCTATTATTCGTCAGCTGCCGACGCTCTTTCATGCAAAGCACGCCAGTCGCCGCGCCTACGGAACAAATGTATAGGCCTTAGTTTGTTTTGAAGCCTAACTGGCCTTATTGACAAGGTTATATTGTTTTTTTAAACATCAGGCTCGAGCAGAGCCCGGCTTTAAATTAATAAAGCCCCAACGGCAGCATCCAACAAAGTAACACACATAACACATCACGATGAAAGATGAAAGATGGAGGGAAGCTCCACCAGCCCAGAATATAGTAGGAGAATAGCAAGATAAGGGAACACACAGACACGTGCCCCAACGCAACGCCTATGGCACCATAGAGTCTAAAGAACAATAAGAAAGATACAAACAAGGGCTAGTCCCTATCCCTGATGGTCGCATGGAGAGCTCGAATCTTGCCGATCATCAGCTCCACCGCCTCGCGGTCCTGACTCCTAGCCAGAAGCTTCCACACCTGCAAATACATGATCATTTTGTATAGTCCATCACCCGGTTGTGTCGAAAACACGCCTTCAATTGTGAACTGGTTTCTAAGATTCCACAGGGTCCAACAAAGGGCGGCACACGCTAGCCAAAAAACTCACCTAGTTTGACCAACGTGGACGTGCAAGATCCTAAAGATGTCGGTACAACACGAGGGGTTCCAAGAGCAGTGCAGTAATTCCCTGACTGCACTCCACATGAATTTGGCTAGAGGGCAAAGGAAGAAAATCTGGTTGTTGTCTTCCACCTCCCCGCACAAGGCACAACAGCCATTGGAAGGGCCCCTACGCTTCCGAATGTTGTCATTAGACGGCAACCTTTTCTTGGCTAAATGCCAAAGGAAAATGCGCACTGTAAGTGGGACCCTGATCCCCCACAGAACACCGAAGTACTTATAAGGGATACCCTGATAGATTCGCTTATACAAGGAACGCACCGAGAACCTCCCCGAAGGTTCTAGGGACCACGAGATCAGGTCTTGAGGCTCAGAAAGGGTTAGCCCATCCACCAAGCGAGACAAATTGTCCCATTCAACACGTTCCCCAAAGCCAAGTTCGCGGCGGAAGGCCACCCTGCAAGCATTACTCGGGAAAACCGCCGCCACCGTGGCATCCTAGTCTGCGGCAATAGCGAAAAGCCCAGGGAATCTGTCCTTTAGAGGCCCCCTCCCCTACCACCAGTCAAGCCAGAATCTGGTGGCCTTACCATTGCGCACCGCGTGCTTAGCTCCCAAGCTAAAGACGTGCTTAATCTTTTGGATAGCATTCCAAAAATGCGATCCCGGTCGGTGAGCGTCCGTAAGCAGATCCTTATCCCTGAGGTATTTGTTGCGAAGGATATCTGCCCAGAGACCCTGCTCCCCAGAGTAGAGTGTCCAGATCCACTTAGCCATCAGGCATACATTCATGATGCAAACTAATTTATATCATTTGGATTTTAATTATATAATTTAAAAGAAGGGAAGTTAGAGTACTGAAGCTTTTCTGACTTTTCATGCAAGTTAGAGGATCCGGTTCCAATGTTTGGGGCGCAGTATTGGACGAGCGTCGACAACAACCATGTCAAGATTGTGCATACCAAGAAGAAGGACAGATTGCATAGTACTACCACGTGGCGAAGGGCATGAAGGTTCCTCTGGTTTCTTTTATTTGTGAAAAAGAAGGTTCCTCTGGTTGCTCGGTCTCCCGTCGATCTCAGGTCTCCCATTTATACAAGTATATACTGCCATATATACTGGTAGTATATTGTACTAGTCTACCACATGTGTCCTAACGACTTGTATTATTTTTCCTTGGATTTTTTTTGTGAAGAGTCGAGACCTGGACCACTGGTTTGTTTGTTTCTTTTCACGGAGGCCACCGGCCAGTTGGCAGATCAATCTGAAGCAGGAAAGTATCCCCTAGAGGTTAACCTATGTACTTTGTATATGATTAAGCTAACAATTTGGTCTTTGTGAAAGATATTTTGGGCCAATGACAGTAGGCTATAGAAATGCCCATATGGTTGCCTCTACATCTGACAGCTAGGTTTGATCTTGATCAGTTGGTGAGTTATTCACAGTGGTTGAGCCCATGTTTTATTTTACAAGTGGAGTTGTTTATTATCTCAATTACAAGTGGCACTTTTATTAACATAAAAAACGTGGCAGTTTTATTTTACAGAAGTACAACTTTGGCTGTTAGATATGTTTTGTTGAACTTGCCAATCAACAAAGTACATAGTATTCAAAGTTCTATAAAAATAATTGTACATTTGCTATTGTCTTTGTTAGTACGAGAGGCAATTTGCCAATTTCATATACAGGTAATGCCGCCCTTGGATGTAGCTTTCTATCACATAAAGTTTGGTTTATGACCTTGGAATTTTGGTTAGAATACTCATCTCAATACGGTAGCTTTTCTCAAAAGACATTATCCAAAGGAAAAATCGGGAACCGTGTTTCGAAATGGGATCTACTTCGTGGAAAGTGGTACATTCTCATCAAGCGCAAGAGAATCTGAAATTCAGCCTACAATTTGGGCACCTTTTTCGAAAAGGGGAATAAGACCCCGATATCGGCATCAATTGATGCACACAGACTTTTATTAAATAAGTTTGGTCATCATTTAAAGTTTGGGCATCATTTGTTTGCAAAAGGTTTGCATGAAATTGTTCATTTAGGGGGTGAAATATCAAAGCATGCTTATAGCCATATAAGAAAACTAACAATTTGGTCTACGCAAAAGACAGTTTGGAGGCCGAACTACCAAGAAACACTTTATTTTTTAAAAAAACACATTAAAATGTTTCAAAAAACTGCGAAAAAGTGTGGGTGTAATCAATGATGTATCCTGCAAGCATGCAAAAACTGAGAGTAGAACTCTTTTATTCTAAGCTACACAAATTAGATAAAATCTAACAAATTTAGTAATTTTAAATGTGTGCTATTCATTATTCTCAGATTTACACTATTGTCCTTTTTGTGTACCATGTAAAACAAATTATTTCGCATTGAAATTTTGCTTACTGGTCGTATACATCAATACCTACATTTAGGTTTATAGATTATTTTTGAAACATTGAAATATGACTTTTGAAATTTTGAAAATAAAATGACTAGGTGGAGCTCGTCCTCCATTTGGGGTTTCCACAATGATCACGTGCTAAGAAAATTCCACAGGGTTTGTCGAGGGTACTCCTCGGCAATGCCCTCCGTATGGGGCTTAGGGTAGATGGAATCCTATAGGCTGACACGAGACAGGCTTGGGGCCCTCGATGAGGCAAAACCCTTACGTCCTGCCTGTCTGATCTTGATTATGAAAATATCGAATTACAATGGGGTGCCGAAGGTTTCGGCTGTGATCTCGTCGAGAGACTAAGTTCTGTAATGACCTAGCCCTAGACTTGCGGTGGCTATGATTGCTATGATTGCGTGTGTCCCTCGGCAGCCCCTCTCCTGGCCCTTATATTGGGAGCCAGGTCTCGAGAGATCTGTCCGGGTACGACTAGGTTACAGAGAGCCCTAGATCTAAACTTTACTTGTATTCTTCGTCTTCTTGCCTTGTGCTTCAAGAATCCTTCTTCGGAACCGACGCTACGGCCCACCTGGTCGTCGAGTGTCTTCATGGGCCCCTAGCTGGGCCGTAGGAGGTAGTACAATAATAGTTACCCAAAGGGTAATGCCCACATCAGTAGTCCCCGAGTGACTGGCCGAAGAAACTTCGGGCAGGGAATAAAAGACGCGTCTTCTGTTCGAGTCTTCATTCTTGCCGGAAAAAACTAGACTTTCTTGTAATAGTAGCATCTTCTTTATCGGGTGTGCGTCCAGCGCTCCCGATGGGAGTAGCCCCCGAGTCTAGACACGGATGCTGGCAACCGTGTGTAGATTCAAGTTGTTCTACTCGAGTACTTCCTCTGTCGAAACTGTTATGGTCATCCGATATATCTCCTTTCATCGGGTCTTCATTTTTTTCAAGCAAGATTTAGTACGTAAAGGATATTGAGTAACGTGCCCGGTTTCTACCGGTTAACTGCCGATGGCAAAACAACGTTACCCTACACAGAATCAAGTCTCCGGGCATGATTCTGGGCTAAGCCAAAAATCTTCGAGTCTATAACTTTTATGGGGTGTGCATTCAGCACTCCCGATGGGAGTAGCCCCCGAGTCTGGGCGCGGATGCTTGCAACCGAGTACAGACTCAGTCCAAACCACTCAAATATTTCAGTTTTCTTCGGATGCTTCCGATGCAATCACTAGTGCAAAAAGTCTTCGAGACCAAATTATATCGGGTGCGCGTCCAGCGCTCCCGATGGGAGTAGCCCCCGAGTCTAGGCACGGATGCTTGCATACGTGTGTAGACTCAAACCGATCCAGTCGATAGTTTTTAATTTCCTTAGGATGCTTCACGCGAAGTCGATACTTCTCGTGACATCATTGATGACGTAATCACTACTGCGATCTGACTGACAGGACATGACCAGGCGGGCCCGCCCTACTTCTGCGCAGTTCAGTTTGGGGAATGACCAGTGTTTGTACAGTTACCAAGACGTCTCCTCGGTTTCCGCGCACAACGATGAAAAAGATCCTTTAATAAATTAGAAACAACGACACGTGGTCGCCTAATCCCAAACTTCCTTTAGTTTATAACCGCAGGGGGCAGATTTTACCCTTTCCACCCTTTCTCCCGCAGCCCTTCTCCCTCGCTCATCCTTCTTACTCACAACCTCTGCGCCGCCAGCGTCGCCGTTCTTTAGATATCCTTCAGATCTCCCTCACGATGGTGAAGAAGAAGAATCTCGCTCTTTCCGCCAGTGCTACGGCTAGCGGTGCCGCCACTAAAGCTTCGCCAAGCGCACCGAGGAAGGGTGCATCGGATACCTCTGCCCCAGCTCCTGCGCCGCCCGCGCCGGAGAGCTCCATGGTTGGACCTGTACCTGGTGATTGGCCGGCTTCCACAACCACCAAACGTGACGAGAAAAGGGCTCGGAGCCTCGGCATAATCTCATCGGACGAGGGGAACGTCATTCTCCCAGGTGCGGCTTCACGCCCCAATCCCCCCGCCGGTTTTACTGTGATGTTCTTGTCTTTCCTTTATCGTGGTCTTTCCCTTCCTGCTCATGAATTCCTCCGGCGCCTCCTTCGTGTGTATGAGATCCAATTGTGGCAATTAACCCCCAATTCGATCCTCCATCTCGCTATCTTTATCACCTTATGTGAGGCTTTCCTGGGCATCGAACCTCATTTCGGTTTATGGAAAAAGATCTTCTTTGTGAAGAGATACAACTGTAGTAGCGGGTCCTTCGTCACCGGCGGAGTTGGATTCGCTGTCCGCAAAGAAGTTAATTACTTCAATTTTCCAATGAGGGAATCTGTCCAAGGATGGAGATTGAAGTGGTTCTATATCAAAGACTCATCAGCAGCCGACACGCAACTACCACGATTTGCCGATGTCCTCGAGGCCGTGCCCAGGAGATCTTGGAAGAATATTCTATCACCCGAAGAGAAACCAACAGTCGACAAATTATTTGAGAGAGTTCTTCGAATCAAAGAATCCGATGGCCAAACCATGATAGGTACAGAGATAGCCGCCGTTTTCCTGAAACGTCGAGTCCAGCCAATTATGTCCAGGGCCCACCCGATGTGGTTGTATTCAGGCCCCAAGGACGAGACCAGAGTGAACGTTGCCGAACTATCCGAGAAAGAACTGCTTGATGAAGTTAGGCGCTTGACCCACTTTAGTCAGGAAGACTCGATTCCGCTTCTATCTCTTCAATTGCCTTTCGATGCTGACATCCACCGAACGAGGTAATTCCCCCTTTGTATTTGTGTTAACTTATTGCTTCCAAACTTTATGTTTTTCATTATTCTTACTTAATTCTTTCAGTAGATCCTGATAGCTCCCGAACATTTTCAAGACATGTCGGATGACAATCTTGAAGAAAGAAATTCTTCTATTCCCGTAGAATCCCGTACTGAAGAAAATATAGATCCAGAAGATGAAGACAATGATCCGATGAATCCCGAAGCTTTTTCCATAGATCCTAAATCCCTTGCTGATGATACAAGTGATACGGCGGAGTCGATCCATGACGACGATGCTGATCATGCTGCCTTTGTTGATGCAGCTGCGGAAAAGGTGAATGTGATGCCTTCAAAGAGGTCGTCTGGCGGGTTCGCCGATGAAGACGATCTGTTTGATCTGTGAGTGTTTCCCATTGCTCCAGTCTTCGAGATTTTCTCTTGTATTAATGTTCTCATTTTGCCTGGTTCATATGTTTTCAGTGATGAGGGCTTCATAGAGCCTCCCCCAAAGAAGGCCAAGTCAAGTTCTATCAAGCCAACTCTGGCAGCTCCTGAAGCTTCAGCTCCCGCAACAATTCCTGCAGCTCAAGTTTCGACAACTTCTTCCCTTTCTAAAGGGAAGGAGCTTCCTTCGACTGCTGTTACAACTTCTCCACCTCCTGAAAAGCCTGTAAGCTTTCTTATTAACACGCCTGCTATTGACAGCTTCTGAGTCTTTATAAATTATAACTACTTATATTCATTTCTATTAATAACTACTTATATTCATTTCTCCAGGATATTCGATCAATCATTTCTTCTTTGGAGGCCTTCGCCTCTCAATTCACCTCACTCGAAGCTGACAAGATTCGGCTTCAGGAGGAAATTGATTCAACTTCCTCTAAGCTTGATAATGCAATCAAAATGGCTGCCGAAACTCGTCAGAACGCTGATTCTCTGAAGGGAGAGCTTGAGCAGCTGAAGAAGAGACTGAAAGACGAAGAAGCTTTGAAGGCCGCTGCCGAAGCTCAAAGAAATGAAAAGGACAATCTTCTTCGCCAATCCATTTTAGCCCTGCTCAGTAATTCTTATCGACTTAGCCTCTCTCTTTTTTTTTTAATTTTTCCTCTCCTGGCTTAATTACAACTAACAAATTTTTCCTTTTCGTTTTTTGCAGAAGCTGCCGATATCCCTGCTGACGCCTTAGAGAAGCTCCAGGATAACTCCCCTGTCGATGCTTTGTCATTGACCCTTGAATCTCACAAACTCATTCAGGCTCTTCTCCAGAAGAATAAAGGAGTCATGCTGAGGATGCACTCGATGATTTTTCCCAAGGCCGACCAAAGCAAAACTCTGGAGCAACTAACAGATGCTTTTGTTGTCGACACAAAGGAAGTTATTGAGGTATTCAAACGCACTTCACGCACCTACGACGCTCTCCTAGCTTTTCAGCTTATGATGGGTCATGGCTTCAAAGCCGATATTAAAAAAATGTCCAAGGAGCTGCCAAAGGAACAGGATGGGCGACTTATTGACTTAAGTGTCCATAAAACTTCAGCGCTCAAATGTGCTCGTCAGCTTCTTGAATTGGTTTCGTCGAACAAATCGGCTACTGGCCCAAGCTTGTCGACTCAGACTCAAGCTCCTTGACTTCTTTTTATGTTGGATTGTAACCTTGTTCGTTTTAAAACAATTTCCCGTCGTAAGACCTTTTTATTGTAATGAATTCCGTATCGGCAATGTTGCCAATACCCTCTTGCTGTAATACTTTCGATACTTTTTAATCGCACGCTCCCGATGGGAGTGAGTCCAATTGATAAGCTCATATATTCCATTGTGTCCTTAATGGTGTAACTTCGCAGGTAGTTCCTGTACCTTCCTTTACTGAAGTTTCTTCGGATGGTTCTTCTGAAAATGATCGCCTCCAGCGCATGAAGGCTCGAATCGCCCAGATGGAAAAGGACATGCGTGGTATTCATGTCATGGCCGCTGTTATAAAGAAGAAGGGCGAACTAGCCGCCGACGCAGAACGATATGCCCTTACTGAATTGCACAAGGCCACAGAAAGTTTGAATTGTAAGTATCCTAACTTCCTGTTCCTTAACTTCTTGAATAATAAAGTTAATCTCTTGACTTGACTTCCTTCATTGCTTCCTATAGTCATAGCTCTGAACTTATCGGAAGAGAACAAGCGTATCCATGAACGCATAAATGCCATCACCCATCTTGCATCTTTGGATGAGGTTTTTTGGAGGAATCAATCAAAAGCTTCCACTGTCGCGAAGTTTCAGGATTGGGTGCAACAAGTGCACCGATTTTTCACCAAGTGCTATACTGTCTTGAGAGTAATGTGGAAGATAATGTTCCCCCTGAATAAGGTTCCTCCTACATTACTAACTTTGATGTCTCAATTCGATAATGTCAGGAAGATCCGAAGCTTGGTCCGTGCGCAACTTGTTGCTGGAGCTCAATCTGCTTTCGCTTTTCTTCTGTCGAAACACCCATCAATATACCTTATGGCCATCGCAAATGCCGATGGTGATGTAGGACATCTCCTTGCCAAGGATCATATTCCTTCTACCATTGTAGTCGATAGGCTGGAACATAGTTCAAAGGTAATTGAAGAAGCAAGGGTTCTAGAAGAAGAATCCTGAAAAACGTTTATGCTCCTGCTGTAAAGTAAATACTTCAATGCTTGCTGTATCCGATTGTTCGGATGCTTTGGATTTAAACTGATTCATCGTAAGGTATATATATGTACCTCCCTTTTGTAATTTTGTAATGCCGTTGGCAAGCGTTAGTATGAATAGAGTAAATCTTAATTACTCGTTTTACATCTGTATTATGATGTATATGTGTGTTTGTTGGCAGTAAATTTCTTGAGTGATCAGCTCATGTTGTGAGTTTGTGAAACCCGATGTAAGTGCAACTTTGCTTTCAACCGACGTATGACTTGACAGCAGCTCCCGAACAAATCGATGGAACTAAACCTGCCGATGACTCCGTCGCTCTTTAGTACTTCTGTAGTTTAAAGTACCGGTCATGGGTCGTTTTGTATGTGTTTATTATCCTTGCAATCCGCAGCACTCTCGTATTCTTGAGGCTTTTGTAGCAAAGGATAAAAGCAAAACTCCCGCCAATTTTGCATCGTAGCACTCGTATTTTCAGAGGCTTTAGAGTGCAATCTTGGGTATATTTTCAAGTAAACCAATGTTCGCTATAGTATACGAAAAAAGGTCTTGATAAACTTTGTTCGGGTGTCCCGAATTACTGCAATACTTCAGACAAAACGAAACTTGAGTCTTTATGAAAGTAAGCAAAGACTAAGTGGCTAAAAAAGCCTTATTGAAAGAGAAAAAACTAAATGTATATAATGCTACCCATCTTCTTAAACAAGAGGAGGGTTCTTCTTATCTTCGATCTTGTCTAATGTGCCGGTGGCTTTGGAGGCGTCGTTGATTTCATCAGGGGTACTTGCAGCAAGTGCTAGAGCTTTACTGTCTTCGATAGAGGCCTTGCTGTCAGGTGCCGAAGGCCCAACTGCCGAAGCTTTCGGAGCAGGATCATCCGGTTTCTTCTTTGTTTTCTTGGCGCGCTCGTCTTCCTTATCGTCGAGTGCTAATGATTTGGAGGGGAAGTCGACAGGTTCTTGTTTTATTCCAAACTTGGCAGCAATCCTCTGAAACTCGCGATCACAGTTATCTGAGCGTGAAAAACTTCCATAGACTGTGATGTTTGTTCCATTGTTCCCTGGCATCTTGAGATGACCAATCGAT
The DNA here is from genome assembly GCF_019359855.2 of Lolium perenne. NCBI lineage: Eukaryota > Viridiplantae > Streptophyta > Magnoliopsida > Poales > Poaceae > Lolium > Lolium perenne. Next base: position 316,459,081 of record NC_067245.2, read on the forward strand.
GTATTCTGGAATATTGGCCATAATACTCTCTGCCAGGTTGATTTCTTGAGTTATCTTCTTCATTTCCCTTCTCGAAACACCAGTTCTGTGAATCATGCTCATCTGTCCCCGTGGTGGAGGGAAGGGCTCATTAGAGTTGCGAGGCTGCACTTGCTGAACTTGGTGCTGAGGTGGTGGCGGTGGTGGTGGTGGACTCGGCTGCTACTGCTGGATAAACTTCTGCATCTCAATGAACTGTCGACAATCCCTGAGTAGGTGACTTGATTTTTTCTTATCATCCTTAGAGTCAATGTACGCATGTAAGTAACAGGGAGCGTTTATCTTTTCAGCAAAAGGCAATTCAGGGATCCTCGAGGGTCGTGGTTTATAGTTGTCACGATTCCTTGAGTTATTGCGATTGTTATCGTGCCGATCATCTCGCCTGTCGTCGTACCGATCATCCCGTCGATCAGAATATCCTGCGGCTACCATGTTAGTATCATCGTATCCGCGATCCTTCCTTTTCTTACGGCGATCTCTTCGACTGCCTGAATCATGCCTCGGCTGGTCGTCATCTTCGTCGTCACTGCGTGGGCGAGGTTTTCGTACGTTATCCTCACCATCAGCCCAACTATTGGCGATTTCCATTAACTTGGTGATGGTCTTCGGCTTCTTACGCCCCAGCTCCTCTATGTAAGATTCGCGTCGAATACCGTTGCTGAAGGCGTCGATTGCCCTGTCGACAGAGACATCTTCGGCAGCGTTCAAGAGTTTAGTGAATCTCCCGATGTACGTACGCATCGACTCCTTCGGCTTCTGCTGGCAATGACGTAATTCATCGATTCCAATAGGCCTTTTATACGTTGCCTGGAAGTTTTTAACGAAAGTGTCTACCAGATTGTCCCATGATTTGATAGATCCCTTTGGTAGACCTCTTAACCAGGCTCGTGTTGAGTCCTTCAGGTAGAGCTGCAGGCACTGCATCGCCGCTATTTGGTTTCCCTTATGTAAGATTACAATCTGCAGATAATCGTCTATCCAAGACCTCGGCTCCTGTTGCCCATCATATTTAGCGGCATCAGTAGGAGTAGGTTTGAACCTTTTGGGCGGCATTGTTTCGCGGATCTTGTAGCTTAAACAATCAGCTCCCCTCATCTCGCCGTCGTACTCCTGACTTTCCTCGGAATCATCACTGTCGTATTCTTTCCTTGCCGCTCACCGTCGCCTGGCTCTGTCGATCCTGCTCTGAGTAATTTCATCTCGAGCGTCCCTCGAACGGTGCCTTGAACCGCTAGCTTGAAGTGTAGATTTTTCTTTCCGCGGAACCAGCTTATCTCCAAGGATTGCGAGGCTTTCCAGGTCACCCCGATGAGCTTGAGCCATTGGACCTTCGGGTGCTGGTTGCTGGTTGATCAAATATGCCGCGAGATTGGCGGTTGCTCCTTCGACGGTCTTTGGCCTCAACATACCCGCAGTGTCGGTGGTCATGAAGGATTTCGATAGGTTTGACGTTATTTCTCTAGCATCATCTTCCGAAAGTCGAGACAATCTTGATCGATGCTTCCCTGCACCTTGGCTGCTTCGAGATGCACTTCCTCGCGAGGCCCTCCGTCGTTCACTAGATTGATCTGCTGCAAGTAGACGTCGATCGAGGGTGGCCTGCTCGTTTGATAGTCGCTCCCGATTCTTTTCCAAAATAGAACGATATGCATTGAGAGTTCCAACCGAAGTTCCGGCAGGAAGCGGCGTATTGTTGATTACGGCAGCTCGGGCTGCTACCCACTCTTCCTCCGCGATAGTATAATCGCTATTGTTGTTACTGGCGCTGTTTTCAGAGTTACGTCGCCTGCTAGAACGGGGGGTGTGGTCTCCTCCTCCTCCTCCGTTCGCTGCGTTTCCTGCGTTGAGGGTAGCGTAGACTTGATGACGCGCCATCTTCCAAGTGGTCATCTTGATGGCACTGTCGATGCTTTCCTCTCCCGATGAGTATCTGGCGCTGCATATGAACGGTGTATCACTCGATCCCAATCCGTGCCTAGTATCACAGTTTAAGCAGTAATATGAAGTCATATCGGTTGACATGGAATCATCGGATCCAATCGACATAGAGGACATTGACCGGGTGATCGATGGTGAAGAAGAGTTCATCGAGTCCGTCAAACCGGCCGATAGGTCGACTGACGAGGTCGCAATCGATCTTGCGACTGATGGAGATGGTTTCCTGGCTGTTCTGGAGACAAACGGTTCGGGCAGCCGAAGGATCCCTTCTGCGTTGACGTTGTAATGAAGCTTCCGAACGTCACGCCCAAACCTCCTTGCAGATCCGAAAAGGTCGAGCCAGACGAGTCACTGTGCGGGGTAAACTCGAAGGAACCGAATCGAATTGAATTCCCCGAGTTTGGCGACGAAGGGGCCGGTGGTGATGCCGGCGGTGTAGATGAAGCTGCCGACGACATGGCCGAATCTGCCGATGACGGATCTTGCGCCAACAGGTTTCCCACAGATAGCGCCAATTGTCGAGGGTACTCCTCGGCAATGCCCTCCGTATGGGGCTTAGGGTAGATGGAATCCTGTAGGCTGACACGAGACATCGGTTATCAAACAAGCGGGGAGAGCGATTTACCCAGGTTCGGGGCCCTCGATGAGGCAAACCCCTTACGTCCTGCCTGTCTGATCTTGATTATGAAAATATCGAATTACAATGGGGTGCCGAAGGTTTCGGCTGTGAACTCGTCGAGAGACTAAGTTCTGTAATGACCTAGCCCTAGAATTGCGGTGGCTATGATTGCTATGATTGCGTGTGTTCCTCGGCAGCCCCTCTCCTGGCCCTTATATTGGGAGCCAGGTCTCGAGAGATCTGTCCGGGTACGACTAGGTTACAGAGAGTCCTAGATCTAAACTTTCCTTGTATTTTTCATCTTCTTGCCTTGTGCTTCAAGAATCCTTCTTCGGAACCGACGCTATGGCCCACCTGGTCGTCGAGTGTCTTCATGGGCCCCTAGCTGGGCCGTAGGAGGTAGTACAATAAATGTTACCCGAAGGGTAATGCCCACATCAGGGTTGCTTTTGTAGCTGACCAACTAGAGTACTAGACTATATCAAGATCAATTTTTGAGTATTTATATTACCTCTGTTGCGTAAAATAAGGCGTTTTTTCAAACTCAAACGATGTAAAGTTTGACAAAGTTTTTAGAAAAAACTATCAATATCTATCATGCTAAATCAATGTCATTAGATATATCATGACACACTTTTCATATTATATTTATATAGTATCATAGCACTCAGTAGATTTTTCTATAAACTTGATAAAATTCTACCTTGTTTGACTTTAGACAAAATTATACGCCTTATATTATGGAACGTGTAGGCAGTAGTTGTTAACTACTCCCTCATTACCATAATATAATGCATATACGTTTTTAAAAAAATCAAACTTTACCAACTATAACCAAATTTATTGAGAAAATTATCTACCTCTCCAATACCAAATGTATATCATCCAAAAAAATATACATCATTATGAATTTAATAACTACTATATTAAACCTTAACAGATTCGATTTTTCTCAAATTTTCAGGTTTATTTTTTGACTATGTCATTTGCTGACACGTGTGGTGGTTTGCATCCGTAATGTTCTGTGTTTACCTGGGGGACGTCTTGCTTATGTTTTTTATTCCACTTTCATCTGGTTACTCATTCGTTACTTCCTTTCGGGTGTCTCTAATATTTTTCTGGTTACTGTGCCGCTGTTCACCCGTGGGTCCATAGAACATGCAGCAAAGCGGTGCGGTGGTGGGCCGTGGTCACTTCCAGAGGTCTCCTATATTCTTCTTCCTTCGATTTAGTATTCTCCGGTCGTCTCTTCCTGTTCTTTCTTCCCTCTTTCTGCCGTCGGATCTCCTTCCTCCTTGTCAGCTTGGATTTTTCTATGATGGTTCGTGGATTGGGCCGTTGACGTCGATCCGTCCGCCCGGCTGACGTGCCGTGCTTCTGTTCCTGTTGATGAAGGGGCGGTTGTTTGGGGGGCGTCAGCTGCTGGTGGGCGTCCAGGTGGTGAGGTGGCTGTTCGTGGATGGCCCCGTGCTGTGCTTCGACCACTGGGCGGAGACGTCAGCAACACGGACGGGCCCGGGCGACGGGTGGCCGCCACACCGAAGAACCACACGTGCAGGCCGAGGACGACGCGCCGACGGCCGAGGCGAGGCTCCGCGGCGGCCGAGGCCGGCATGGTGCCGTGTCGTGTCGGCGACCAGCAGCCGGGCGGCCGCCACACCGGAGAACCGCGGGTGGAGGCCAAGAACGACGCGCCGGCGACCGAGGCGAGGCACCGCGGCGGCGCGGCATGGCGCCGTGTCGTGTCGGCGACCAGTAGCCGGGCGGCCGCCTCACCGGAGAACTGCGTGTGGAGGCGAAGGACGGCGCGCCGGCAGCCGAGGCGAGGCTCCGCGGCGGCGGAGGCCGGCATGGCGCCGTGTCATGTCGGCGACCAGCAGCCGGGCGGCCGCCGCACCGAAGAACCGCGCGTGGAGGCCGAGGGCGACATGATCTGTTAAGTGGCTGCTCGATGGCCAGCGGCGCCACCGCCTCTTCTTGATCTGAGATCATGGCCTAGAAGCCGCCCTGCTGCCACCAGACGACGACGGTGTCGTGGGCAGCATGAACCGCCGGGGACCGTGATGGCTTGCTGCCGCGCGAGGTTGGGAGGGAGATGGGTTCGCAGAGCCGCTTTTGGTATGGAGGTTCCTCTGCCTCCGACAAAGGGACGGCAAGTTAAAAAAAGATGACGGGGAGGTCGGCCACACAGTTTCGAGTGGAGAGGCGGTGCCCTTTTCCCCTTAGGCAGAAGCGGATGCGGCGAGGACTGAGATGCCCTTTTCAACGGCGGGTCCGGCGGCGGCCAGCGGTATGCGCCTGATCGCTCCCTCTTCTGCCCCTACTCTCTCTTTCTCTCTCCCACCTCACCTCCTCTCTCTGCCTCTTTCAGCCAACGGCGGTAGCAAGCGTAGGACTCCACAGAATACCTCGCGGGGATCTAGATCTTTGTCGGTGTATTCTCGACTCGACAACTAACGGCACGGGCGTCATCTAGCCGCCAGTGCATCCTCAACTCCACCAGCTTCGGGCAGCAGAAGGAGGGGAGGCACGCCACGGCCGAGCAGCAGCAGCTGCCGACCATGGCTAGGACGGAGAGCAGGTGTCCACGGCTGAGCCTTCTGCTCCTTCCCCCATTCGTTTCTACCTTCAGTTTCTATTTCCTAAGGTGGGCCAGTTTTAATGTACTCCAGATCTGGGCAGTGGGAGGTGTATATGCTCTTTCTTTATTTCATATTCATGTGATTCGAATGTGTATAGCTGGATGTTGTATTTTTTCCGGCTCGCTAAAATGATTGAGTTTTTCTTCTGGTTTCCTGCTATTTCTTGCAGTTTGGACATGGATTTAGTGAGGAAAAGAATCACGGGAATACAGGTGGATTGGAGAAGTCAGGCGACCATGAAAGGAAAGATTGTTTGGACGCACACTCCTATTTGGTGAAATGCAGGTACTTGGATTCTCTTTATTTTCTTCTTCCCCGTAACCTTTTGTGCAATCCATTCATCTTGGTAACTGTATGGAGTTTGGAGAGAGGGAGCTATCATGTATTAGCTTGGATAGTGGGCTTATGCGGTATTATGTGATAAGGCTGTCGCTTAACTTTTTGTGCAGCGACCATGCTACTGTCATGACTATGGTCTCTACATTGTACTTGCACATTATGTTTTCTCTTTGTTTTCCCAGTTGGGTGGTATTTTCTATGTAATTATATATTGGTTCCAGCATGGTAATTATCACCGCGTGATTATTTTCTCTATAATAGATCTTGCTGAACCTGGTAATTGTTCCTGTATGCTTAAGACATTCAGAAAAGAATAAACTATAGGCTGCAGTCCTAAAAGAAACTAGACCCTTCAAGCCATTTGTTCTTACAGGTGGAGCCAAATACTTTGTTCAGTAAAAAACATCTTTTATCTATGTTTCGATTTTCAGCGTGTTCAAAAATAATGTGTTCCGGCTTCGCAAAGGAAACTTCTTGCATGACTGTTATCATATTACTGAGAGTGCAACCACATGATTTATCGAGAGTGCGGAATACACAGACCTTGCTGAAAGCTACCCTGCCGCCACCCGAACAACTACTAGACTGTGAGTGTTGAAGTCGGCAGGGCAGAGCGCTGAATACCGTCGAAGCGGAGGAAGCACGTAGTAGGAGCTGGTATCTTGGTTTGGCCTTTCTCATTCTGTTTTAGTACGCATGAGTGCAGCTTATAAATATGTAGAAATAGAAATAGTGAAATTCGACATAAATGCCTCTGACGAGGGCCCCTCTTGAGTTTCAGATTATTTCTATGATGCTTAAAACTGTCAATATAATGTGCAAAAGCATCTTCAAAAAGAGAAATTAATGAAGAAACTAATGAACTACAGTCATGTTTCAATTTCCATTGGGTATTGGGTGGGGGAGGAAGCAAGATGGGATAATAATATTTTTGCATGACATACCTGTGGCAAGAAATTTTATAACATGCAGTAAAATAATCAAAATTAGGAAGATGCACTTGATATCATGCCCATAGTCAAATGTAAAAACTAAGAATAAAAGAAAGGAGTAAATTAAAATTTTGCCTCCGGCTTGAGCGTCCTGATATAGATGCCATAAAGGGCATCATTTTCACGAATGCACTCATCTGCATTCTCAATCAACTGATTGATAGCAAGAGTAGTATTGTAAAGCTCAAGCGCAGTATCAGATACTTTTGATTAGAGGAAAACAGAGAATGTTAGCATCATATATGCAGCCTGTGGGTACTCCTCCCTGATTCTCTATGTCACCAATCCAGCACCAACAGAGTGGCACTCTTGGAAACTTGAAAACACAAGATATTGCAAATTATGCCTACTGTCCCAAGTCGTAAATCCTCTGTCCCAACTGAATTTTATTGTAACACATGAAAGTAGATTTGACTTCACATGTTATAAGCTTATAATGATATCTGTGTCGATTGATATAACTTTGTTCATCTGCAGTCTTATACTGTACATAATAGAGCACAAAAATCTGAGTTGTATCTTCAGAATCTGGTGGACTGCCGCTGTAAATGTGATTATTTTGTACGTGTTTATAACTTCTGCATAGCTATTTTAAGTACTTGAGTGACTGCCCAAACAAGGTTGTTTCATTGCAAGAGAATTGTGCTACAACTAATCTTGACGCGGCATGTTTTGCAGATTGGAAGATGGGAGCTTGCTATCTGAACAGAGTACTTTTACCTCTCACTATTAAGTTATTCCTTTTTTCCTATTCTGCTTTGGTATAATTGAGACAATATTTCATCGTTTATTTGGTGTTTTATTGACTGAAGTTTGATCTTCTCTTCTTAACTGCAAACATGATTTTAAAATCATATTGATACAGTAAAACAGTTCGAGCATATTGTGCTTTAAATCTGTGGTGACAACTAATAGAGATTACATACTAATTATCGTTGACCTTTTCAACACACCCTTTTGTACATTGTACTTACTTACCATGTTATAAGCCATATTTGGGTGATAATTGCTGAAACATAGTTTCCTTGTAGATACGAGAATGGATATCGAAGAGTGAGACAACTTGCTGATAAAATGATCAAGTACAATACCTTGAAACCTCCTGGATTTTCTTTGGATTGCCACGTTGTTCCCTTTCACATAGGGATTGATAATGGAACACTAGACGGTGTTCTTGCACTGGTTTTATCATAGTGTATCTTGGATGTGGAATTTGGAGAATCGTCGTATTTGCTTTTAGTTCCTAGCTCGCATCTCTTCCTGTCGTTCCTACGCGCTGTGTGTTATAGGCTTAGTGGTCACAAATATTTGCAGTTTAACAGTCAGTTTCACAACTTTCATGAATGCATCAAATAAATTTCAATGTTGGCATTAACTTTCTGTTAAGATGAATTACCTACTGTACATTACAATGGGGGCTGCTGATATCAGGTAATTGTATTATTACTTTTGAACCTTGCTTACTGTTAATTGCAGGTTTTGCAAAGAAAAGGAAAATAGGGAATCAAATAATGGCTTAGCATATATTTTGTGGAAGGTGATCCGGGCTACATATCTTCATCTAATGAACATGAAATGTGTGGTATGAACTTGGCGAAACAGATTTATGATATAAGTTTATTATTGCTTTTCTCTGATTCTTTGTTGCTCTATATATTGTCCCTAAACTAATCTGTTTGGCCAATTTCTGTTAAGCTACTGTAGAACATTACTCTTTTGTGGTAGCAATCTGATATATGTTTTCTCTCTATGAAAATAAAAGATCGTCACTGGAAGATCTGATCTAGAGAGATCTTCAGAGAGAATACAAATGAGAAGGAGATAGAAAATGCATGATCAGGAGAGAACATCCTATAGTATACCTATTCTGAAATTCAAGATAGTATATTATTGGTTCTTTGTCTCGATGTATATTTTTCTGCCATCTTTCAATGGTAGTGTTTCCCAACTCATTTTGTGTTTGGTTCTCTGCCTCAAGGATATTTGGTTCTCTATTTTGATGCAACCTTCTTGCTTTTGTGCCAGGTCCTGATGTTGATAAGCTGAATAATGTCCTATCAGATGCATCGAGAGCCTCCAACATTGTTGCATTGTTGTACTGTGCTCTCTAAATTACATGAAGCTGAAAGATCAAATTGGTAGAAGTCATTTCCGTATTGGTACTACATAAGCATGGGCATGGGTCATTGATGCTTGGAAGAAAACACACTCGGACGCATTTGTGTATTTTATTTAGTTGTTTTGTCATCCTATGTCCTACAAAGGAGCTTGCTCAGTATAGTTATATATTTTTTCGGTCATGGTAGTAATATTTACATTTGATTCCGAGGAAGATTTATAAATTTACCATAGGTTCTTGCCCTGGGTGGAAGTACTAAAATACTAACAACGCTAGGATTATTGGCTTCACAGGAAACAATCTTTAGGGAATACACACGTATAATATCAGTTAGGAATCTCTTTCCACTATTGTTATATGTACTTGGCTAAGTCTCATGCAAATTCTCTATTTTCCATATATTGGCAAAGCTTCTGCGTGAGTGTGAAGCATGCAAGCTAGAAGTGGCACTGAAAAATGATTCTAAAAAAACCTAATTAGCCCTAACCCCTTGGAAATGCCCAGGTCTCTTATGTTTTTGCCTTCCAGATATCATCCAGGCTAATCAATTCTCAGAAAAGGCAAAGGTTTGTAGTTTGTTGATATCAGTTGTATGAAAACAGTGATGAAGTCAATATATATCACTTATTTTAACATTTGGCTACCGAGGTCTTTGTGCATAACACAAGCATCTATTCTCTTGAAATCATCATGTTTTCCTGTGTTTTCTACTTAGTCGGTTCACCAAGAACTCGCCCATGGCCCAAAGAAGACCGCTCACCACTTCCATCCATGGCCCAATGACATTCTGTAGAGACTCGCATGCAACTAAATAAAACTTCTGTCACACATGTACAATATATTGAGACTTGCCCTCACCTTTGTAACACACAATCTATTGAGACTCGCCCTCACCTTCGTAAACGTTCAAGAAGACTAGCCAACAACTCAATGATCATATATAGAAAGAATAGTAGTATTCAGCTATCATAATAAACACAAATGACGCGACAAATGAGTTTTAAATAAATGGAAGCACCCACGCCTATGCATTGGTCAAAACATTATTCACACACAACAGAAGCCCACAACTATCTCAGCAATTCTTTTGCATTGTTTCTCCAAGATTGCCGATTACGGCTTTACCTCTAGCATGGAGATTGAGGTACTGAACGCTTTTCCTATCTATAGCTGGTCCGTGTGACCTACATATTGCTAATTTGTTCCTAAACGTTGCTTATAGGACAAATCAGAGTATATACGTAAGGCCTAGCATTCTATCCTGTGGAGGAAAGTCGACCTGCTTGCCAGCTGCACTTTCTTACTTCAGGTTGGCTGTTGTTGCTCTAATACACCAGACGTTGTTGCTCTATTTCCTTTTGATTCAGATTGACTCCACTAGAACATCCCACATGACGTCGAATGAATGTTTAAGCCAACTTTGTCCACTATCATATCTGAGAATTCAAAGTAGGTAATATGCTACCATTTAAGTATATTACCTGATCTCAATTTCATAGAGTTCCCATTGTTTTATCTTTGCTGCTGCAGATAGTGAATGTGTGTACTTTTCTTATCTAACTTTCTTTTGTGCTTCCGCAGGAGCAGGGCATGGTGGGTTCGACAAGATCGGCGGCTCTCCTGCTGGTGATTATGCACCTCAATATTTTTGGTGAACTGAGTTCTTTTCATGGTCTTCGTTGTTTATCTAATTTCTGTGCATTACTTGTTCTTATTTTCGTTGCCTCCTAATTTGTTTATGACTTCATTCATTTTTTATACTTTTTTCATATTTGCATCGGGGTCCGAAGTGTTCTTACATCTTTGTCTTTAACTGACGGGTATGGTTCGGCCACTGGTTGGCCTTCACTGGGATGATGATGATTCCCTATGCAGAGATGGAGTTTTTCGGCTCCTTTGCCGCTAGCGTATCCATCAGACCCTGATTGTGTTGCATCTGTCTCTTTAGTTGGTACACCCTGTTAGGTATGATGTGTTTCTCTTCTTTGGTTTTATTTTCGTTCTTTAGCGCATGGTTTGGCTGTGCACTTTTGCCTTCCAACTTACCAGCTAATCAAGATGTCCCACTTAACCCGCTGCCTAATTGATTGTATATTTTGTGCTTTTACCTAATTGATTGTGTATTTTATGCTTTTCTCCTTTCCCTTCCAGCACCAAAGAAGGAGATTATCAGCGACGGAGGTCAATCCATCTCCTCTACGCTACCTACCATTGAAGAGAGCTACCCTAGCTATATATCTTAGGATACCGTCAGCTATATATGCTAGCAGCAGTGTGGATTAAATTTGCTAGCCAATGCATTTATTCTACGTTGCGTGATGCGGTCATATCTACTATGTGGATATGTACCGGCACCAATGTCTAATGGGCAAGCATCATGTCAACTAGGCGCATCTGTATCTTGTCGAAATTGAACAGCTAGCTCAATCTAATTCACAATGTAATCCAATATAAACATCTATTACCTGGACCAACTATCTGAAAATAGCTTCCCTTCCGTTAAATACATATCTATCTGAAGAACAGCCACTCTGCCCAACCATCTACCACCCACAGTAAAAACACCGACACCACTACAAGCTCAAAAAATTCTCATCAAGTACAAAAATTAACAAGATTATTCCCACCATCCGGCGCGGCGTGCCGCCGCGCCTTTCTTTGCTAGTGATATTAATTGGGTATTCTACACATTGATATTTTTTTCTACATAATCTGTCCTACTTTACATGGTTTGATTTCTGAAAGAAATATTGTGGAGCATTTTTTTTAGGTGGCATTTGTATCTCAATTCCAAGTGGCGCACTTCTAGTTTACACAAGAGGCACTTGACTATCATACGAGCCATGTCTATTTTGAATGAGAGTGGTGTTGAGGGAGGTCCTCAGCAATGCCCACCATGAGGGGCTTAGGGTTGACGGAATCCTGCAGGCTAACACGAGACATCGGATACCAAATAAAAGGGGAGAGAGATTTTACCCAGGTTCGGGGCCCTCGATGAGGTAAAACCCTTACTTCCTGCTTGTCTGATCTTGATTTATCGAGTAAAACAGGTTACAATGGGGTAGCCGATAGACTACTGTGGTCAACTCGCCGGGAGGCAAGGTTTCTAGGGTTTGTGCTAAGTTGTGGTGGTTCTGATTATTGTTCTTCTTCTGAGTTCGACAGGCCCTCTCCTGGTCTTTATAAAGTAGGTCAGGTCTCGAGAGTCCTGTCCGAACTCGACTAGATTACATTGAGATCTAATCTAAGCTTTTCTTAAATGATGCCTTCTCGCCTTGTTCATCAAGAATTCGTCTCCTGGTAGGTCTTCTCCGTTGCAACCAACGTTCGGGCCCACTTTGACCTTGAATAATCTTCATGGGCCCCAGTTGGACCAAGGGAGGTAGACTAATGTCGGGTACCCGAAGGGTAATGCCCACATTAAGCGGCCCTTTGCAACACGTGCGAAAGGAAGATCATTTGTTTTGGAAATTTCGATGTCTTAGAATTAAAGTTTCAAAAACATCCTGGATGTAGTTAACGATGTAGTTATAATCTTCTGCAAAAAAATCAATATGAAATACATTGCATTATAGGCTCAAGAAAAATGGCAAAATTTATGCGTCATTGTTCTTGATCCTAGAATATAATTAATGCATTTCACATTGAAAATTTGCATGCTTGTAATTTTGGTCGTTGGCTACATCCATGACTTTTCTTTTGGACTTTTTTGAAATTTTAAATTCAGTTTTAATTTTTTTTCGAATTTTGACCTGCCTATAGCCCCAAGTATAAACTGAATAGTTGTTTTTGAACTTGCTATTTTGGAAATAAGTACACAATATACACATATTTATTAAATGATTGTCTATTTGACATCAAAATAAATAAGAGTTGTTGAATGTTTTGGCGCTTTTGACTATCCACGTATCCCCGAAAACAAAGTGGCATCTGATGGCACCCCAGGATGAGAAGCGAAGCCATCGGGACGGTGCAAGCGCCTACCAGATCCGTCTCACCGCACTACTGATTACCTTCAAGTGCATGGATAGTTGTAGCACCTCTCAATGTGGAAGTATACAATATAGATGTACTACAGGAGCATAAGGTAAAAACTTATATTCCCTCGGTTATATATATATCACTTATGTAACCTTCTATGTAATTTAACACAACAATGTGAAAAAACAATAAGGTGCAATGTATCAAATAAACTTCAAAAAAGTATTAAAACGAGGGTTCTCTTATATAGAAAATTGGACTGGAATTCGTGAGTTCAGTTGATCTTCCTCTCCATTAAACGTGGTAGTATAAAATGAAGCACAACTATGAGTGACGACTTTTCCATACACAAGCATCATGTTATAAAGTGAAACATCCAATGAGCCGCATGCCAGAATATGAAAACACATTTAGAATTCTAAGCATGTATTGCTAATGCTCCCCAATCAAGTGGGTTGGTCAAAAAAATTAAGACTAAGTTGTAAAATAGAGTATTGCATCAAGTTTTATGGCATGAAGTTGAGAACTACTTTACCCATAAATGAATGATCGTCATCGCCTCCACCGTCGATCTTATTGCTATCGTTGCACCTTTCGTCAGAGCCCTAGCAGCCGTCGCAACTATGCCACCTTCGAAAGGATTCTGGGATGCGCCGAACATGATGTCTCCCAAGACCGCACGCCATGCTCGGGTCGAGGTCCCCGCAGCAAGAGGGAACGAGAGCCCACCACCACAGCCCACCAAACGGGCTTTGCCCATCGGCATCCTCCGATTATGCTTGGTGGGCGGGAGAGAGGGGAGATGGCCGCGGCTACAGTTTATACCAGTATACCACGTGTTCAAGTGACTCGGCTTCTACTGCGTACTATTCTTTATCTTTTGGCCTGTGTGTGTGCGTGTGAAGGGTCGAGACCTGGGCTCCTGCCTTGTGATTTGTTGGTTTCGTCGTTGGCCACCGGCCGGCGACACATGGCAGACCATTCAAGATCCTGCGGGTCCGACAGATGGGATCGATTGGCCGCCGCGGCGATATGATGTGACGCGTTTCTTATCCAGCCCGAAGTTACGTGGAACAAACAGGGAGCAGATCAGGTCGATCGCCGGAGGCTGATGGAGGAGTAGATTATTCCCATGGTCTTTGTGAAAGCTACTCGCAGGCCGGCCACACGTACATGGTTTGATTCTGCCGCCCAAATGGAGGTGACGTGGAGACTAATCATCCTGTGAAAGCTCATCATCTTGGTCTCTGCATCTCCGGTTGGCCAACTACTGGGATATGAATTATGGATCTTTATCAGCTGATGGATACCGGTATTATCTGTTACATATATAACCGCCGTGGTGGACCGGAGTTTATCTTTCCGGATGTCACCTACGTACCTATCGCACGGTCCCGTCCTGTCTGCCTGAACTTGCCAGTAACAGGAGCTCAATTACTTCATTGTTTAAAAAAATTGATTTGATTGCATGGAGTTACGTGAAAGGAACTACGACTGTGAAGCTTCTGAGATCAGCAGGCACTTATCCATGACTTCCGGTAACAAACTTGTATAGTGATACGGCCTGATGTGAACCATGTTTGTTTGCTAGCTCAGCTAGGTAGCCCGTAAGCAACAAACTCTATGAGGCAACGCTTAAGCAACAAAGAGTGTATAGGTCCCATGGGATGTAAATTTGCATGTGCAGCTTGGTTTATTATTCAAGTTGGGTTAAACTTGTATACCAATCATAATCCGTTGCAGATATGTTCCGTAATGGGCAACGGAGAATTCCTTCATAACATAATACTAACAATATCTTTGTTAAATCGGCAACCTTATGTTGGTCATTACGGTTTTATAGGATTATGCATATTTCATAAAAATGAAACCGCCTTCTTCATTGCAGGTTATCTACTCGTGAACACGGTGACTACGCAGTAGCTGAACACTTGAAGCCCAGCCACCGGAGCAAAAGGAATTCTTCATGACAGCATGTTCTCAGTGGAGGGAGTAGCTAAGGAGGTTTTCACCTAACACAGATGTTGGCGTAATCTATATACTGATCCCTCCGTCCACTTAGCTCCTTTATCCTTTATGGTGCACCTGAAGAGGTCTGTGTTAAAAATTTATGAAGAGGTCGGGTATAACACTTTTGGTTTTATCGCCTTGCCGGAAACTATTGAGTTTTAAAAAATATCGATAGTAACTCATAAGAAGATTTATCATCTTACCTATCCTAGGATGAAGAGGCATCACACGAAGAGGCCATGGCACCGAATTTATGTACTCCAACATTGTCTCCCTTTATGGAAATTGTAAAGTTCTTATAGAGTAAAGAAAATATCATGGGACCAGTTACAGTTTGGTCCCTTCATATATAGAAAGTGTGACTACTTTTGGTGTTGCTTTCTTGAGTACCTTTTCTTGAGATCTGGGATGAAAGTCCTAGGTCTGAATTTTATTGGTTGTACCTGGCAATGATGATATTTTCAAATTGTTTCTCCTGTGAAGGCATTATTTGGAGTTTTTTAAGAACTAATATTTGGGGAGAAAACACACGATCTGGCCATAAGTGGTTTGATTCGTCAATGGTTGAAATTGCGCATCACTCCCTTCATCGAGGTGTTTTTTCTTGAAGAACCATTCTCATATTCAATGTGTTGTAAATGTTGGTCGGTTGTTGCTTTCCATGGAACGCCCTTGTTCTAGACACCATGCTGTTGCAGAGATCTATTATAGTAAGTATTATCTTGATATTAATATATTACCCTTTGTCAAGAAAAGAATATCTAACATCTTGTATTCTTGTACTTTTTTGCTTCCTGTTCAGAGAAGACTCCGGGATTTTCTATTTTCTATAGTCTTTTTTAGTACGCCAGAGACGATTTCAGATGCAAATAATGCAGCCCACAGATGCACATGGAATGATGAAGTTGACGTCACGGAATCCAGACGCGATCACATGTAGTTTAGTTTATCATGTTTTTTTTTGTTGGAGTTCTCATTTCTATATCTGATATGGCAATTTTCTCAAAAGCCACCGGCCAAAGGACAAACTGGGAACCATGTTTCGAAATGTATCTACTTCACTGTAAGAAAATTAATACATTATTAATCAAAATAACCATCACAAATTTAGGACATATTGATACACAGAAACATATCCATGTATTTTTATGTTTATTATTTTAATATCCATTATATTTGCGCTATATTAGAAGGTACTAATACGATTCTAAATGATTTATAGGATTTCCCACAAAATCTCATTACTTTGATATGTAACTCTTGAAAACAGGAAACCCCTATTTTTCGTATTTTTTTACTTTCATAAACCTTCTATAGGTGAAACAATTCCTGGATTTTTGTCATGTCATTATTTACGGAAAAGGAAGACTTCGAGACGAAATCGTAGACCTGGAGCCACCCGAGGCATCCAGAAGACTCCAGGGCGCAACCCAAGGGCACAGCCGCACCATGGAGGTGATCTGGAGCATCAAAATATCCGATCAACCTCCATCCAAGGTCCACACATATGTTTTTACCAAACTATATATACCTATGTTTCTAGGACTATTCAAGAAATATGATGCCAAGAGAAAAACACAGAAATAGAGACATAAATTTTTGCCATCAACGAGGTTGGAGGGGGAAATGCCGCCGGAGCTTCTCCCGGTTGCACCAATGACCTCTCCAAAATCTTCGCTATTGCTCATCATGATGAGAATAGAGAAATACACATCGGAACTGTTTTTTTAAAGATCTTCCGCCGCCGTGTGGACTCGCCTGCATGCCATGTCATCGGGAGAGCCGCTTTTGTTCCATACAAGAAATCACTATGTTTTGTTGCGTGGTAATTCGTTGTAGATTCCAAAACTTGACGAAGCTGAATAAAACATGCCAACATGGATCTTAAAGCATGGAACATAACGAATCCGAAGATACAAACATGCACGGGAGAAGGTAGAGCGTCAACCACACTCGTGTTTAGCTTGAGATTTCACAGTACTACCACGTGTTATAAGGACATGGAGGTCCCCTCTCGTGGTTGCTCTGCTGTCCCACCTCATGTCTCCAAATTTATAGGACTATTACCACACGCCCAAGCACGAAACTACGTGGTGGGTGGAGCTTGGGTTCCCCTGAACCTGATGAAAAAGAGGTCCAAAAATCAGTATTTCCGTGTCTCTAAAAATTTCAAACAAAATTTTTACCCAAGGCACTCACCTTCGATTCAGTGATATTCTTTTTTGACTGTTTGTGTGGGAAGAGTCGAGACCTGGACCGCTGGTTGTTCGTCTATTTCGTCATCGGCCATATATGGCAGATGGGAGAGGGGCCTACGCAGCCGCGGTGAGCGATGTTACGCGTTCTTATCCAGCCCCAAGTTATGTGGAACAACAGAGATCAGATCATATGAGATCCCCGCAGGCTGATAGTCTTTGTGAACCCTAGAGGTCCTCGTCCGTACTGTACTATGTAGGTTGGCCCGCTGACGATGACGTGCTGGCTGAACAAATGTCCATAGTGGCAAGTTGCTCCTGCTGCCCAAATGGGACGCGTGGATGGATCTGTTAGTTTCCCCCGACCCGCTTCTCTGCTCGCTCTCGGGCAGCCCCTTGGCCGGCGACGGCGGAGCCCCTCCCCCTTTTCTTTTCTTTCTCCTCCACCCAAAAACCTGAAGGCCCGCGGCGGGGAAAAGAGGAGCGGCGCCCCCTGGCCCTCTTGTCGGCGTGTGCGTGCACCCGCGTGTGGGAGCACCGCCGTCAAGCGGCTCAGTGGCGGCGCCCTTTGCCGGCGTCCCGAGCAGGTGAGTTCTTTTCCCCTCCCCCTGTTCTTTTCTCTGGTTAGGGTTAGGGTTTAAATCTCGTGGGATGAACTAGGGTTAGGGTTTCTGTTGTTAATCCTTTTTCTTTCTATTTCTTTCTATTCCATTCTACCCGAGGCTAGATCTACATCCTAGTGGCTCTGATACCATTGTTAGTTTCGCCATTTACATCTAGGAGTACAAATCTAGCCGGGTACTATCTATACATCAAGATCCAGAGAGGTAGACCACACCTAGGCTAGAAACGAGAGAGAGAGAGAGAAGGGGTGCACCTTCACCTTGGCTCGATGAGCCAGACGGATTGGACATGACGGCGAGGGCGAGGGCGACGGCGTGAGCGAGGGAATGGCGGCGGCGGCGGTGCTTCCTGTCGCTACATCGTTCCCTTGATCGGTAGGGTTATGTCGGTGGGGTGTGTGGCGGCGCGACCAACCTCGTAGTGCGTGCCACCGGCCCCCACCTCTTTATATAGCGCTGGCGACAGGGGCCCGCCAACCAGAAGAGGGTTGGGCGCCACCGATCAGCACACAGATCAAAGAGGCCCGGTGGTCCGTTGGGCCCACTCGGGAGGAGATCATCCTAACAGGATCATGGATGGATGGATCCTTCTCAGTTGATCTTCCCAGACAGTGGCGGAGACAGGGGGGACCAGCAGGGGCCCTGGCCCCCCCTAAGATTTAGTATTTATGCCTAGGTCCCTGCTATTTAGTGCTACATGATGCAAATTAGCTGTGTATTTTTGTGATTTGGCCCCCCAATAGCCATTTTCTCTGCTTTGGCCC
Organism: Lolium perenne; assembly: GCF_019359855.2. Classification (NCBI taxonomy): domain Eukaryota; kingdom Viridiplantae; phylum Streptophyta; class Magnoliopsida; order Poales; family Poaceae; genus Lolium; species Lolium perenne. Next base: position 316,477,342 of record NC_067245.2, read on the forward strand.
CCCTTATTTGTTTTTTTTTGCGGTAACCCCCTTATTTGTTTATCCTGCCTCCGCCACTGTTCCCAGACAGTACCACGTGGCTATCGCATGCGTATCGTGTCTGCCTCAATTTTTCGATAAAGGTCTGCCTCATTTTGCCAGCAATAATTTTTATTTTGGCAGCTCAACGATTTTACTGTTAAGAAATAAATAAATACACTGATTGCATGGAGTTACGTGAAAGGAACTAGTACAACTCTGAACCTACCCAGAGCTGCCGGAATTAGACAGGCTCTTGATCCATGACTTCCGGTAATACACTTCTAGTGATACAATATATACAAGCGAGATTACGACCTGATGTGAATCATGTTTGTTTACTAGCTCAGCTAGGTAGAGGCGTAAGCAACAAAGAGAGTTTAATACTCCCTCCGTCTCACTAAAAGTGTCTCAACTTTGTCAAAAATTGAATGTATCTAGACACTATCTAGTAGATAGATAAATTCAAATTTTGATAAAATTGAGACATTTTTGGTGGGACGGAGGGAGTACAACATTTGGCCCCACGAGATGCGCTGGACATAGAAAGATTGTGACCTTACCCTCTAGTATGCCGAGTTGTCGACACACCACATAGGGGAAGAAGTTCTACTTGACATAGTATCCTACAAGGTCGGCTGCAAAAAAGACAGTGTCTGCTAACTCTGCATGCATGAGACGATCTGTAATAAAGAGTCTGTGGCGCCAAATAGTTGAGACGAATTTGATGCAAAAAAGAGAATGTTCTCTGATGGCCTCCCAAGTCTTGTCCATGCATGCCAACAAGTTTCTAGTAGCAAGTTTAGGACTTGCCCCATGTTTTTAGGCTTTTTTCATACGGCGACAATACCGTCCTCGGATGCACATGGATTCTATTGATTCACTTGAGGTTTAGTTTTTGACTTTTGGTTTCAGGTTCTGATCTGGTTCTTGATATTAATATATACTCTTTGTCGAAAAAAGATTTTGATCTGGTAATTCTCAAAAGCCACCACCCCCAATTGACACATTTGAAAACGGGTTTGAATTGTTTTCCCCATACGACCTAGGAAATGGGTTTGGATTTTTTTTCCTTGTTTAGTTTTAGGGTCCTTTGTGCTAAATGTAAGGACTTGGCTGTAATTTCTTCTTTATTGAGGTCCTTGTTGTAAACTGTACTGCCACCGACGTTAACTGAAGCATCTCGGTCCTTCGGGACCAACCCCAGTTAAAAAAAAAACTAGGAAAGACCCGGTTCCATGATCAAAAAGATAACGGAATGGAGTAATAGGTCCAGCATCGAGGTGCAACAAAGTAAAATAGGTGGAGCCGGATTTAGAAATGGGATCTATACTTCGCTGCAGGTGATACCTTTCTCCTCCAACGCATAATGGACTGAAATTTCGCCATCCTACTTGTTTAAAGTCTGAACATACTTTTTTTTTGGAAGCTCAATAATTTTATTCATTAGAAACAGCAACGAGTTGCGTCAAAAGGAACTACTCTGAAGCTTCTGAGAGCTGACAGGATTAGGCAAACTCTTTAGCTATGGCTGCTAGTAATACAATTCAAGAGAGATTACGGTCCAGATGACATATACATTTGTTTTTATGGCTCTGCTAGATTTCGCACTAGCAACGGATATCCCAGGAGAAGTGTTGGACAGAGCAATTCTGCCACTTCAGCATGTCGACATAAAACTGATAAAAGTCATCCTAACAAGCGCAATTTGACCTATCGTAGGAGCTCGTCTGCAGAAGGAGAATGCCTTCTACAGTTGTCCATGGTTGGGACGATCTTAAAAGTGAAGAGTCCAAGACGCAGAGTTCGTGTAGCATCATCTTATGTGTGTCTCTTTCTCCCTCCTGTGTGCAAATGTGCGTTTTTCTCATGTTGAGAAAATTCATGTAACATATTTTTGGAAACCAAATCAACAAATTATTCTGAGGAAAAACTGTAACAGTCTACATTTTGGACCTAGTATCTAGAAAATGCTGGCCTAGACAACTTTGGACCACACATCTCTTTCTCCCTCCTTGTGTATGTGTTCACGTTTTTCTCGTTGAGAAAGTCCATATGTCGCATCTTAAAAAAAGATTTGGTAAAACAAATTTGGTAGAAAGAATGTCACGGTCCGTGTTAACAGTTTGTCCCCTTAATTTCAAGAAAAAGCGTGTCAAAACGGCCCAACTAATTTTTTTCTGCTTCATGTTTGAAAAAGATTCCTAGATGAATAGCTCCTAAAGTCGTCTCCGGGTCGCTAAGTATATTGCACATATAAGACTTGTCGCCAAGTTCTGAACATTATTATTTCTAGGATAACAAAAGAGAACCTGGATGATGAAGTTAAATCGCGTTTTCAGCATCTAAATTACGGTAACATGTCGGTTGGTTTCTGGCTTTTGATTTTATAGTATATGATTTTTTTTCACCCCTCAAATGTACCGCCAAAACGACAAATTAGTGACCGGCCTTGGAATCACATTCAAGTGCTACCTTCTCGTCCGGTGACAAACTAAATTGGAATACAGTTGGCAACTCAAATCTCTTTTATTTGCAGGATTTGAAACGAAACATATCATTTTAAACAGAGGACCAGCAATATATTCCGAAGCATCAGATTGGTCTTTAGATGTTAATAATGGTGACATATATAAATGAGGTTGCTTATAGTCATATGCCCGGACTAACAATTTGGTCTTTGTGAAATATATTTTGGTTCAATGATAACACGCCACACAAATGTCAATGAGGTTGTTTGACCTAATCAGTTAATGAGTTCTTCTAGAAATTGTCAGTTTCGGTGGAGCTTACTTTCATTTTACGGGCGACGACTGTCTTTATCGCAAATACAGGTGGCACTTGGCTATTACATGTGTCGTGTCGTTTCTTGTCTGAAGTTACTATTCAGAAATTTACAAAGTACTTGGATATTTATTAAATGGTCGTCTATTTGCTATTGCATATGTTAGCACGCGAGACAAAATTTCATATGCAAATAATGTCTCTCTCGGATTTACACGGAATGATGGAATGGAGTTTATAGGGTATAGATTTCGATCATTAGTAGTTCAAATTATGGCCTAGGTTTTTCTTTGGGTTGGAGTTCTCATTTCAAGATCCGATTTGGAGTTTTTTTCCCCTCAAAAGCCACCAAAATCAGGAACAGTGCTCGGAAATGCGAAACGATGCCTTCTCAATCAACACAAAATGACTATCACACATTTAGGGTATTTCGTCCATGTGGTTTCTACATAATATGCGGGAATTCCATGTGCTGCTCATTTACCTTAGTAGTAATAATCTGTAAAGAAGAAGAACCTAAAGGTTTCACAGTACTACCACGTGTTAGAAGGACATGAAGGTTCCTCTCGTGGTAGCTCTGCAGTCCCGCCTCAGGGCCACATGCCCAAGCGACCCAGCCTTCGATTCGTCACTATTCCTTCAAGATGCATGGCAGACCAATCAAGATCCGGCGGGTCCAGCAGATGTGACTGGGATCAAACGCCGACGCGGCGCTGCTGAGCGATGTGACACGTTCTTATCCAGCTGGATGTAACGTGGAGATTCATCGCGGATCAGATCCTCTCAGGCCGATGGCGAGGCTTCGGACTTACTATTCCTTATGGTCTCTGTGCCTCTGTGAAAGGTGCATGTAGCTTTGCGCAGATGACGCTTCTGTGGCTGTCCGGCTAGGATGGATCTTGGCCATTTGATGAATCCCATCGGGATTTGTTTACTCGCCGCTACGGTGGACTGAAGTTTATCTTCCTAGACAGTGCTACCACCTGTCTATCGCACGGCCCTATCTTGTCTGCCTGGACTTGATAATAGTTGTAATTTTTGTTTGGGGAGCTTAATGATTTGCTTATGAGGTGCAATTTTCGGCTTAGCTTCTCACACAAAGGTTGCAAAAAAGAGATAGGCCAAATTACGGATTATATCCTTTTTTGCAAGCAAGTTACGGACTCCGTTTATCACCTCCATCATCGCTTCACTATCCGCCTTTAGCAATCTATAAATAGTTGGATGGGCATCCACGATGCCCAACCATTCCAATGGAAGGGGCTTTCAGCCAAGAATTGGTGGAGTTTGATGACGGATGGTTCCATCCCAACCGCAAGGCCGTCACCACCCTTTCATTACTAGAGTGTTACAAGCATATTTCCTTGTAATCTTAGACAAATTTAAGAAGAAAGCTCGGTTCTGAGTTATTGCGGGGTGAAATAATGTCGGGTGAGTAATCACTTGTATCTTTTCTCGCCCGGACTTTCTTTTCAAAACACTTCTCGGTAATAGATAAGCCACCAAAGTCACCAAAGTCAAGATCCGATTTGGAGTTTTTTTTTCCCTCAAAAGCCACCAAAGTCAGGAACAGAGCTCGGAAATGGGATACTATGCCTTCTCAATCAACACAAAATGACTATCACACATTTAGGGTATTTCGTCCATGTGGTTTCTACATAATATGCGGGAATTCCATGTGCTGCTCATTTACCTTAGTAGTAATAATCCGTAAAGAAGAAGAACCTAAAGGTTTCACAGTACTACCACGTGTTAGAAGGACATGAAGGTTCCTCTCGTGGTAGCTCTGCAGTCCCGTCTCAGGGCCACATGCCCAAGCGACCCAGCCTTCGATTCATCACTATTCCTTTTCGACTTTGTGTGTGACAAGTCGACCTGGCCACCGGGAGATGGCAGACCAATCAAGATCCGGCAGGTCCAGCAGATGTGACTGGGATCTACGCCTACACGTCACATCGAGTAAATTACAGAAATCTACCACAATTAGGGCAGTATTTCACGTCAGTACCATTTCTGGTAATTTTTTCTAAAAACTACCACTTCTAGGGCAAGTAGCAACACATAGCGCAAATAGTTAGTTGATAACGTTTTAACCACCATGGCCCCATTGTCAGACGTGACGTGGCCAAACGGCTGTCACCTCTCCCGCTCCAAACCGCGCCCCTGGCGTCCGTCTCTCGCTGTGGCCGTACTGCCACGCGCGCACGTCCCCGCCGCGAGCCCTGCGGCCGGCGCCGGCCGCACCGCGAGCACCTCCGTCCCCACGCCACCTTCTCCACCCGCGTGGCGACGAACGCGCGCTGGCGTCACGCCGCTGTAGCAGGAGTCTGCTGACCACGAGGCCACTACCACACGCGGAAACAGAGCTCACGGCGCGGCCGGCTGGTGTCCAGCTAGCAAGGCGAGGACGGCCCGGAGGGAGTCACGCGGGCGGAGGAAACCGTCGCGGGCGCGAAGCCGGACGGGCGCGGAGCAGACCGGAACGGGCGTGGTGGCGACGACCGGACGCAGGGAAGATGCGCACCGTGGCGTGGCGGCAGCCAGAGGGCGCGCAGGTGACCCGTTGTTGGTTACCCTAGAAGTGGTAGTTTTTAGCAAAAAATACCATAAATGGTACTGACCTGAAACCACTGCCTTAATTATGGTAGATTTATGTAATTTTCGTGTAGCATGATCTTATCTGTGTCTCTTTCTCCCTCCTGTGTGCAAATGTGGGTTTTTCTCATGTTGAGAAAATTCATGTAACATATTTTTGGAAACCAAATCAACAAATTATTCTGAGGAAAAACTGTAACAGTCTACATTTTGGACCTAGTATCTAGAAAATGCTGGCCTAGACAACTTTGGACCACACATCTCTTTCTCCCTCCGTGCGTATGTGTTCACGTTTTTCTCGTTGAGAAAGTCCATATGTCGCATCTTAAAAAAAGATTTGGTAAAACAAATTTGGTAGAAAGAATGTCACGGTCCGTGTTAACAGTTTGTCCCCTTAATGTCAAGAAAAAGCGTGTCAAAACAGCCCAACTAATTTTTTCTGCTTCATGTTTGAAGAAGACTCATGGATGAATAGCGTCTAAAGTCTTCTTTGCGTCGCTAAGTATATTGCACATTTAAGACTTGTGGCCAAGTTCTGAACATTATTATTTCTAGTATTACTCCCTCTGGATCTGTTTAACAGGCGCGCACTTAATTTAAAACAAATTTTGACCATTAATTTAGTCAACAAAATATAAATTATATGTCTGCAAAATCTATACCACTACTAGAAAAAGGGCCTCTTGTCCCGATCCGTATGGGGCTTTGGTCCCGGCTGCGCAATCGGGACTAAAGCCCCCTCCTGGTTGTGATGCGACCCGGGACTAAAGGCTATCCACGTGGCCGGCCTCGAGCGCATCCGGGTGGAGGGACTTTAGTCCCGGTTGATAATACAAACTGGGACTAAGTCCCTCCGAAAGTTTGTGCCGTTTCTCTACCGCGGCAGAGGTTTAGGGTTTTACGTTTCCATTCAACTCGACGCTACTACATAAATCAATCAAGGAACCATTACACAACATCGTCATGAATATAGACATCGTCCTGAATACAGTACACGTAATTCATATTACAAACATAAGTCCTCTTACGATCCCTAATATCTACATACAAAGTTCCGATGGTGTTCTTCATTTGGAGCTATGACCTCCCTAACTAAGAATCCCGCCAATTCCTCTTGAATTTCTCGTACGCGATCCTTTGATAGGAGATTGTCCCGCACACTTTCGATCTAATTTAAAAAAAAGGATCAATATATATGAATGAAACTCAACAGAATTGATGGTAATAAAATAAGATTGTGAGTATTGTTTACGTACATCGAGTTGTTCTGCAGTTCTTTCTGCCCCCCCCCGATGACAGGTCATCTCGCGAATGAGCTCGCAAACGTAGTAGCCACATAAATTATTCCCATCTTCCTACCTCAAACACTTTACGAGGATAGAGTTCGATCAAAATAATAATCAAGCATGATAATGCATGGTATTGAAACAAGAATCAAAGAGATGCGCGGACCTAGCTATAGTACTACTTACATTGTAATCTTGAAATGTAAGCTCCTGTTTCCATTCACCCCTAACAATCTTGATGAACCGTTTCCAAACCCTGCCCGGCAAAGAAAAAATGAGTAAACGAGTTATTAATTACTTGATATCAGGAATGAACGGAAGATGCCGATATAGGGCGATAATGATTGAAATTATCTCTGGAGCATTTCAATCAGTTCTGCCCACATCGCATGTTCTTTACGTTTCGAGTCCATGACAAGTACTACTCCTCGATCAAGTTGAATGATTAGCACAATAAAGTGGAACATGCGCACGCATAACTCATCAATTACACTTAACATCGAATAAGCGAAATCGAATATGTAAAAGACAGTTACACTCACTTGAAGTTGTAAGGAAATAGTATTTCCATTTTGGTTTCTTGTTTTACTAAAAAAATTGGCAAGTTCTCCTCTGTGTCCTTGGCGTATTGGTTTACCGTAACTTCATGAACGGTTTGTGGGTTAGTGAACCCAATGTCATAGATTTGTCCTCTTTTGCATTCGAGCATCTTCATTCTGCATAATATATAGCGTATAAAAGAATAAAGTGAGGATAATTATTCATGCGATGAACGAACTAAGCTAGAGACATAATTACAGAAATAAATCACTTACAGACAATAGCAACTGACGAGAGATTTGTCGAGGGCGTCTTGATTGAATAACTGAAATAATTCTTCAAACTCAATGTGTATCTCATCGTGTCCACGGAAGTAATGCTCATCTCTAAGTGCCACGATAATCATGATGCTCCCATCTTTACAGGCTTGCATGTACCACTCATGCAATCTTCGCATTTGTGTTTGTAGATGCGGGAGCTGGTCAGGTCGGACGAGAGGCTTCTCGTATGTGTATCTGTATGCTAACTCAACCATGGGATAGTAGTCTTGGTATTGAACACTCGTACCAAGATCTTTAGCCATTCGTGTGACTATTTCTGTCATCTCCGGATCATCATAGGAGTACACGTTGAGGGGGGGTACCGATTGATTTTCCTGTTCTCCGAGTTGGGCAATTGTTTTCCCTCTTTTCGGCTGCTCCACATTCGCTTTGTGTGACCGTAAAATAGAGTGGTCATAGTCTGATGGCAACTCAGCCTTCTATTCTCCATATACCATGTCCGCAAAGTGCTTCACTGTTCCCGGTGCTATGTACTGCTTTGGCGGGGGCCGTTTCGGTGCAAAATGGCGTTTCACTTCCTCAGCTGAGATACGGGTGTTTTCCTCATCAGTCCTATCGTATGGTAACACGACATGAGCCTTCTTCGCAGCTGAGGATTTAGTCGCAGCTTTCGATTTCTTCACAGCTGTGCTACTAGCCGCCGGAGCGGCGGTGCCCTTCCGCTTTTGCCCAGTCTGCTTAGGCGGCGGAGTGTGGTGACGTGCCGGAGAAGGCTGAGGTGGCGGAGACGGCTGAGGCGCCGGAGACGGTGAACTATGCTGACGCGACGGAGTCTGCTGACGCCCCGGAGATGGCTGAGGTGGCGGAGACGGCTGAGGCGGTGGAGTCTGCCTTGGCTACCAATTTGGAATCACGATGTATTCCTTTCGCCATAGAACAGTGCCTTTAATGGCTTCTCCCAGTTCATTCAGTTCCCCTTCACCTGCAGGGAAGTCACGCTTCAATTCTTCAAAACCAGGCACAACTTGATCCAGCCCGACAACAGCGTATTGATACGTCTCAAACGTATCTATAATTTTTGATGCTCCATGCTTGTTTTACACCAATTTGCACATGATTTGCTTACACTTCGTTTCACTTTTATACATTTTCCGGAACTAACCTATTGACAAGATGCCACAGTGCCAGTTCCCTGTTTTCTGCTGTTTTTGGTTTCAGAAAAGTTGTACAGGAAATATTCTCGGAATTGGACGAAACAAAAGGGCAAGTTCCTAATTTACCGAAACGAAGACGAAGTCCAGAGGAGAGTCGGAGAGGCGCCAGGAGGCGGCCTCACCTGCCCTAGGCGCGGGCCCCCCTAGCCGCGCCTAGGGGTGGTGTGGGGCCACCCGGCACCCCACCGACCTCTCTCCTCCGCCTATTTATTTACGATCTCGGGAAAACCCTGAATACCCGAGCCTCCATCCACGAAAAGTTCCGTCGCGGCCGCCATCGCCGACCCTAGCTCGGGAGGGTTCTGAAGCTCTTCCCGGCACCCTGCCGGAGGGGGAAATCATCACCGGAGGCCTCTACATCGCCATGTCTGCCTCCGAAGTGATGCGTGAGTAGTTCATCCCTGGACTACGGGTCCATAGCAGTAGCTAGATGGTTGTCTTCTCCAATTTGTGCCTCATGCTTAGATCTTGTGAGGTGCCTATCATGATCAAGATCGTCCTTATGTAATGCTACATGTTGTGTTTGCTGGGATCCGATGAATATTGAATACTATGTTGAGATCGTTTATATACTTGTCATATGTTACTTGTGATCTTGCATGATCTCCGTTGCTAGTAGATGCTTTGGCCAAGTATGTACTTGTGACTCCAAGAGGGAGTATTTATGCTCGATAGTGGGTTCATGCCTCTAGTTTTCTGGAAGAGTGACAATAACATCTAAGATTGTAGATGTGTTGTTGCTACTAGGGAGAAAACAACAATGCTTTGTCTAAGGATAATTCTATTGTTTACTTTACACACATTGCTTAATGCCATAATCTGTTGCTAGCAACTTAATACTGAAAGGGGTGCGGATGCTAACCGGAAGGTGGATTATTAGTCATAGACGCAGTTGGATTACGGTCTATGTATTTTGTTGTAATGCCCAAATGAATCTCATAGTAATCATCTTGTCATGTATGGTCTTTATTCTGTCAATTGCTCAGCTGTAATTTGTTCACCCAACATGTTATTTATATTTATGGAGAGACACCTCTAGTGAACTGTGGACCCCGGTCCTTTCCTTTACATTGATAAAATCATCCTATTCTGTTTACTTACTGCATGCACTGTTCTCATACTGTTCCACTGCAAACATCTCTTTCCACACCATACGGTTAACTCTTTGTTATCAGCAAAACCAGTGAGATTGACAACCTCACTGTGAGTTGGGCCAAAGTATTGCGATTGTGTTGTGTGCAGGTTCCACGTTGTTGCTGACGCCGGTAGTGCGCCCTGCCACAAGTCAGCTAGCAACACCTTCAGAAGTCACTCCTTTCTCCTACTAGTCGATTAAACCTTGGTTTCTTACCGAGGGAAAACTTGATGCTGTGCTCATCACGCCTTCCTCTTGGGGTTTCCCAACCGCTTCCACAACCGCCACCAAGATTGTCTGGCGCCGTACCTGGAGCACCATCACGTATCCATTTGGAACCGCCCGGCAATGATAAGTTGGTTTCGGTCCTGAAGGTACGACATAGCCGACCGCCACCTTCATTGATATGTTCACCACTTTGACATGCAGCTCACACATGCAGGTCTCCGTGATCTCATCCACGGGGTAGCGAGGAGCCAACATCACTGCATCATCATCGGTCGGGAGCTCCGTGGAAGCCACGCTGCTTTTCCGCTGAGATAGTGGCTGGCCGGTAGCATCGATTGCAGGATCTTCGTTGTGCCGCTGAGATGAGCCAGAACGTTGCTGGCTAATTAGGTCAAGTTGCTCCTGATGCCGCCTTAATTCTTCTTCTATGCGATGCATCTGGTCTGCGTCCCTTGCCTTTCTCCTGTCATGGCTTCTATCAGGATATCTCTTCCTGTCGTCGGCAAACCCGAATTTCCACGGAACGGAGCCTGGTGTGCCTCGTGTTTGCCCTGAGTGTTCAGGATTCCCAAGAGCGCGTGTCAGCTCGTCGTTCTTTCTATCGGGAAGGAACTTCCCCTCCCGCACCTCCTGATGTGCACTTTTAAGGCATTCGTAAGGTTTTGCAAGATGTTCTTTTGTATAAATACACTCTCCTGTTTCTAGGTGCAATTTTCCACCAACCCCGTAGAACCAAGACTTTGCCCGGTCGGTCCAGTCCAATGTCTCTGGATTGATCCCTTTCCCAATCAGGCCATTCTCAGCTTTCTCCCACTTAGGTCTACTGGTCTTGTAGCCACCTGTCCCCATAACATGGTGATATATCTTTTTCTTAGCATTTTCCTTATTTTTTGCCGATTTTTAGAGCTTCATCAGATTTCTTGTACACCATAAATACATCCCAGTGATCTTTCAGCTTCTCATTCGATCCAGTGAACTCCGGAGTCTTGTTTTTCAGGATATAGTCCTTATGTAATCTTTTCTTGTGGTTCTTGAATTGTGTGGCCATCTTCTTAAGAGTCCAGGCCTTGACTTTTCGCTCTATAACTCTGTTATCTGGATCCACCTCTTCCGGTAGGGTGAAATTTGTCATTAGCGTATTCCAAAGCATATCTTTGGATCTATCCTCGACATAAGTAACTCCATCCGCCTTTGGCTTATTCCATTCGCGAATGGTGATCGGGATGTTGTCCCGAACAATAACTCTGCATTGACTTACAAATAATTGTGCGGTCTTCTTGGGAGCAATCGGTTCGCCATCTCCAGACACTTCTTCGATCTTGAACCTACAATTCTCGCCCAACTTTTTGGCCGGGCCTCATTTCTTTACAGAAGATTGGCTCGATCTGGAGGGCTAAAAGAAGAAAGAATTAATCGTCAATATATATATACAAATTAGTTAATGCATCTAGTGAGCAGCGGCTTAATTTATATACCTCGTCGGACTTTATAACTAAGGTTCCGGAGCCATCATCTTCTCCCTCCATTCCCTCACCGGAGCCATCATCTTCTTCCTCACCGGAGTCGTTCAGATACGTTGAGGTGATATCATCTTCACCAGCTATGATATTCGCCATAACCTCTTTTTGTGATTCGTCTCTGTCGGGGTCCATAGTTTCTACATGAAAAACATATATATGATATTCACTAAGTATGATATTCACTAAGTACATGAAAAACCTATATATTGAAATTCACTAAGTATGAAAATCACTAAGTATTGAAAAACCTATTATGTCATAATAACTGCGACATTTATTTGAACAACATCATTGTCATAGTGTTATGTGAAATGAAATCTTCAACATTATCATCATATAACACTTTGTTCTTCATGGTTGAATGGAGGAATATAACACGTTGTTCTTCATGCTATATAACTACAAATCACACCGGTATTTTATTTATTCTTAATGTATATTATAGTGGATCAAATGGTATCACTTTTTATTTGGAAAAGGAATATTGGTGGAAAATAGGAAAGCTATATTTTATGACGAGAGTGCGATAGATTTCGACATGACCCCTTTGCAACTAGGGTTTGAGGAGGAAGAGAATTTAAATTGAAATAGAAACCATCACTTTGAATTCAAAATTGTAAGTGCATTTATGAATAGCATTTGAATTTAAACTTCTACATAGAATTTGATTTCAAACAAAAAATTTGAATTCAAACTTTAATATCAAACAAGAATTCAAATATAACTCAAACTTAAACATCTCGCACTCATTACAATATGCTCAAATAGGAAAATTTTGAGATTTATTAATAAATAAACATATTACATTGTCTTTAAAATATTCTCTAATTAATACAACAATGAATAATTGAATAAATATAAAATTACAAGGCTTTGTTAAAATAGGAATAAAACCTAGACTGCATCCATCTACCTACCTACATCCATCTATCTACATTATAATATCCATCTAACAATGACATCTATCTAACATCCATCTATCTACATCCATCTAACATCCATCTATCTACATCCATCTATCTACATTACAATATCCATCCATCTACATTACAATATGAAAATAGGAAATATGCAATTATTATAGCATACATAACACTAACCATTTTTACAGTATGCAATTATTATAAAAATAGGAAATATGCAATTATTATATCTACATTACAATATGAGATTATTATCAAAATAGGAAATATGCAATATAAAAAACAGAGGTGGCGGCGGCTCCCGAGCTCACCGGCGGGTCGAGGTGGCGCGGTGGGTTGAGGTGGCGGCGGCTCCCAAGGCGGCGGCGGTGGCCGGCCCGAGGCAGCGGCGTCGAGAGGTGGAACGGCGGCGACGACGACGCGCGGAAGTGGCCGGGCGACGACGACGACGCGCGACGACGACGGCGGCGGAACGGCGGAAGAGCGGCGGACGGCGAGCTCTCCTCTACTGCGGCGGTCGGGCAGCCTGACGGTGTGTGGTTTCCTTCTCCGCGCGAATGATCTGCGCGGAGAAGGAGAGGAGATGGTTATACCGAAGGGGACCCTTTAGCCCCGGTTGGTCTCTCCAACCGGGACTAAAGACACCAACCGGGACTAAAGGCCCCCCTTTAGTCCCGGTTGGTAACCCCAACCGGGACTAAAGGTCTTTTTTCGGCGCGCCCCCAGCTTCCAGCGCGCACCACCCTTTAGTCCCAGTTGGCCCTTTAGTCCCGGTTGGCATCTCCAACCGGGACAAAAGGGTTTTTTCCAGTTTTTCTTTTCCCTTTTTCTTTTTCATTGTTTTTTACATAGTTATATATTCAATATGTATATAGTCATATATTCAATATGTATATAGTCATATATATTCAATATGTATATAGTCATATATACTCAATATGTATATAGTGTTTGAATTTAAATATCTCATGCATACTTTCAAATCTGATAAAACTTTCAACATGAAAAGTGTTTGAATTTGGATAAGTAATCCAAAACCATTTTCTGTTTTGTAAAATAATTATTCTAACTATTCAAACTATTAACTATTTTGTCATTTTCAATTAAAAATGTATGAACTCATATCTTTTGCATATTTTTGAATCTGACATAACTTTCAACATGAAAAGTGTTTGAATTTGGATAAGTAATCCAAAACCATTTTCTGTTTTGTAAAAGTAATTATTCTATCTATTCAAACTATATATTAACCATTTTCTAAATTAAGGGTTTAGGGTTTACGATTAGGGTTTAGGGTTTAGGGTTAGGGTTTATGGTTTAGGGTTAGAGTTTACGGTTTACGGTTTCATGATGCCGATGAAGATGAGGAGGAGGAAGAAGAGGCAGCGAGAGCTGGTGGTGAGCAGAGGAGGGAGAAACATAGTACGAGAAGGATGGCTTCATAGTGGATGATGCCGATGAAGATGAGGAGGAGGAAGAAGAGGAAGCGAGAGCTGGTGGTGAGCAGAGGAGGGAAAAACCAGAGTACGAGAAGGATGGCTTCATCGTGGATGATGCCGATGAAGATGAGGAGGAAGAAGAAGAGGAAGCGAGAGCTGTTGGTGAGGAGAGGAGGGAGAAACAGAGTATGAGAAGGATGGCATCATCGTGGATGATGCCGATGAAGATGAGGAGGAAGAAGAAGAGGAAGCGAGAGCTTGTGGTGAGCAGAGGAGGGAGAAACAGAGTACGAGAAGGATGGCTTCATCGTGGATGATGCCGATGAAGATGAGGAGGAAGAAGAAGAGGAAGCGAGAGCTGGTGGTGAGCAGAGGAGGGAGAAACAGAGTACGAGAAGGATGGCTTCATAGTGGATGATGCCGATGAAGATGAGGAGGAGGAAGAAGAGGAAGCGAGAGCTGGTGGTGAGCAGAGGAGGGAGAAGCCAGAGCTTTTTTTGTCCCGGTTGGTGGGTGCAACCGGTACTGAAGGTGGTTTTTTTGTGCCATCTAGCAAAACTGTCGGCAGGATAAGGACGCGTGGGCAACCGGGACTAAAGGGTAATACGGCCCCCACTGAGAATGCGCGCGAGGCCAAGATTTAGTCCCGGTTGGTGGGTGCAACCGGGACTTAAGGTGGTTTTTTTTTGCTATCTAACAAAACTGTCGGCTGTATAAGGACGCGTGGGTGGACCCGCACTTCTCCGCGAGATAAGGCATGTAGCGCACGACGGCCTGTCGGAGGAACAAGACGAAGGAGGAAGCGGCGCCGGGCCTATAAAAGGAGCATCGCTAATCACAAGCAACTCAACAAACCAACCAAGAAGTGTGTACACCCATGGCCGGAGGAAAGGGTTGGGAAATCTCCCGTGGCGGAGCTTCTCAAAGATGTCGTTGGTGTGAACCCTACGACATCTGCGAGGAGCTCGCCCTGGGAAAATTTCCCCGCAAGCCCGTGAATGCCTCCATATTCATTCTTGGTCTATTCCTATCAGCAGCCTCTTCCCTCTCCTGCAAACTTCTTCTATGGTAGGTCACTTTGTTTAAATCAATGTCACTTTTGTTCAAATCAATGTCTCCAAGCATGCTTATCTAGTGTTAATACATTACATAAAGTAACATTATTGCACCAAATGAAATGGGACATTGATTGCCATGTTGAGATACACATGTGTGCCAAAAATTGGCTCATTTAATATACATATAGTCACTTGTTTCCTAAAATGCCTTGGAGGACATGAACCTTCTTCGCGTATGTCCCTTGCTTATGATCGCGTCGGCCGTAACCATGGAGCATCTTCATCATTTAACCGGATGTTTGGGTCAGTGTTCACTGTGAAGGGCGGAATTTCATCAAACTTATTATCATCTTCTGACATGTCTGTCTTGTCCTCCACTCCCACGATGTTTCTTTTCCCTGAAAGAACTATGTGGCACTTTGGATCATCGTATGATGTATTCGTTTGCTTATTTTTTCTTTTTCTAGGTTTGGTGGACAAGTCCTTCACATAAAAAACTTGAGCCACATCATTGGCTAGGACGAATGGTTCATCTCTGTACGCAAGATTGTTGAGATCCACTATTGTCATTCCGTACAGCTTATCTACCTGAACCCCGCCTCCTGTTAGCTTTATCCATTTGCACCGAAACAAAGGGACCTTAAAAGAAGGTCCATAGTCAAGTTCCCATATCTCCTCTATGTAACCATAATATGTGTCATTTTGCCCATTGCTGTTTGTTGCATCAATGCGGACACCACTGTTTTGGTTGGTGCTCTTTTTATCTTGGGCGATCGTGTAAAATGTATTCCCATTTATCTCGTAGCCTTGGAAAGTCAATAAAGTCGAAGATGGTGTCCTGGCCAACAAGTACAACTGATCTCCAATAGTGGTGTTATTAATGAGATGTGTTTGCAACCAACCACCGAAAGTCGCCATGTGTGCACGTGTAATCCAGTCGTCAGAATGCCCCGGGTATTGGGAGCGTACAATATTCTTGTGTTCATTGATATACGGAGCCACCAAGGTGGAACTTTGTAGTACTGTGTAGTGTGCTTGAGTGAAAGAATGCCCGTCTGTACATATTATTGCTTTCTTTCCTATCGTGCCTTTTCCACTCAGTCTCCGTTCATGCCGCGGTTGAGGAACACCAATTGGCTTAAGGTCAGGAATGAAGTCAACACAGAACTCAATGACCTCCTCTGTTCCATAGCCCTTGGAGATGCTTCCTTCTGGCCTAGCACGGTTATGAACATATTTCTTTAAGACTCCCATGAACCTCTTAAAGGGGAACATATTGTGTAGAAATACAGGACCGAGAATGACAATCTCTTCGACTAGGTGAACCAGGAGATGTGTCATAATATTGAAGAAAGATGGTGGGAACACTAGCTCAAAACTAACAAGACATTGGACCACATCATTCTGCAACCTTGGTAGAATTTCTGGATCGATTACCTTCTGAGAAATTGCATTGAGGAATGCACATAGCTTCACAATGGGTACTCGAACATTTTCCGGTAGAAGCCCCCTCAATGCAACCGGAAGCAATTGCGTCATTATCACGTGGCAGTCATGAGACTTTAGGTTCTGGAATTTTTTTCTCTGCCATATTTATTATTCCCTTTATGTTCGACGAGAAGCCATACGTGACATTGATACTTCTCAGGCATTCAAAAAAGATTTCCTTCTCCGATTTGGTAAGAGCGTAGCTGGAGTAATGACGTCCTTTATCTGTCTCGTTCTCTGGATGCACGTTGTCTCGTTCTTTCATATGTTGCTGGTCCTGCCGTGGTTCCGGTGTATCTTTTGTCTTCCCATACACGCCCAGGAAGCCTAGCAGGTTCACGCAAAGATTCTTCGTCACGTGCATCACGTCGATTGAAGAGCGGACCTCTAGGACTTTCCAATAGGATAGCTCCCAAAATATAGATTTCTTCTTCCACATGGGTGCGTGTCCGGCAGTGTCATTTGGAACAGATTGTCCGCCAGGACCCTTTCCAAAGATTACTTCTAGATCGTTGACCATACCAAATATATCATCGCCAGTACGATAGACAGGCTTCTTCCGGGATCTACCTCACCTTTGAAATGCTTGCCTTTCTTTCTTACGGGATGCTTCTGCGGCAGAAATCGACGATGCCCCAGGTACACGACCTTTTTACATTTATCCAAATATATACCTTCTGTCTCATCTAAACGGTGTGTGCATGCATTGTATCCCTTGTTTGTCTGTCCTGAAATGTTACTAAGAGCAGGCCAATCATTGATAGTTACGAACAGCAACGCTCGTAGGTCAAATTCCTCCTATTTATGCTCATCCCACACACGTACGCTGTTTACGTCCCACAACTGTAGAAGTTCTTCAACTAATGGCTTTAGGTACACATCCATATTGTTGCCGGTTGCTTCGGGCCTTGGCATCATAATGAACTTCCGCTTCATGCACAACCAAGGAGGAAGGTTATAGATACATAGAGTCACATGCCAAGTGCTATGACTGTAGCTCTGCTCTCCAAAAAGATTCATGCCGTATGTAGTTAGACCAAACCTTAAGTTCCTTGCGTCATGTGCAAAGTCCGGGAACTCTCTCTCGATTTTTCTCCACTGCGACCCATCAGCGGGGTGTCTCAACATCATGTCTTTATTACGGTCTTCTTTGTGCCATCGCAACAACCTGGCATGCTCTTTGTTTCTGAACAAACGTTTCAACCGTGGTATTATATGAGCATACCACATCACCTTGGCAGGAACCCTCTTCGTGGGACACTCGCCATCAACATCACCAGGGTCATCTCGTCTGATCTTATACCGCAATGCGGTGCATACCGGACATGCATCCAAATTCTCGTATTCCTCACCGCGGTACATGATGCAGTCATTAATGCATGCATGTATCTTCTGCACGTCTAATCCTAGAGGGCAGACAACCTTTTTTGCTTTGTACGTACTTTCGGGCAATTTGTTACTGACAAGGGATTAACTTATCAATGCCTACGGATTGTAGACTAGGGTTTAGTTGGAAGTAGAGGGCAAGTAGATCTCGAAGGTTTCAGCCGAAAAGTACTCGACGATTATGAAAACTAGGGTTACGTGAAGCAATGAATCGATCCTCTCTTTGTCCCTCGACTCCCCCTTATATAGGAGGCGGAGCCGAGGGATTCGTAATACACAAGTTACAGAGTCCGGGAAGGTTTCTAACTTATCCCGTAAGATTACAAGTCTATATTTCCTAATACAACTCTAGCTTTCCTTAACAATATCTTGGGCTTCCGAATCTTATATTCTTCGAGTCGTGGGCCTTCAGTAAACCCCGGGTACCATCTTTGGCAGGCCCATTGGGGATGCCTATGTCAGTAGCCCCCGAGATTTTGCTTGAATCGGAGAATCAGGAAAAATCTCCAATTCAATATCTTTACCAAGCTTATCACATATCTTTGGATACGCAATTCTATATTGTACAGGGATAATGGTAATTGGGGCTAGTTCATCTGACTGATCAGGTACTAGTTAACTGCTCTAGTGGCAATCCGCAAAAACCTACTTCAAGATCACGTCCCTGGACATGATCTCGGGATACTGGTGTTAACTCGACAGGTGCCGCTTAAGGTCTTACCATTCTGTCGAGCCCCAGTCATATTTATCGGGTACCTAACACGTCCGTTAGGATTTTTCTTCATATCTGTTGATACGGAAAAAAGTAGCAAACCGACGTCAGAGACGGTGCCACGCCGCTCAGAACGGATCTGGGGTCTTACCTTCGCAAAGTTCTGCGGCATTCAGAGATTTATTCGCGACTTTGGCGCTCTGAGAATATATTGTCGAGTGCTTTTTCGGCTGTTGGAATAGCACATTTTATCGAGTCATAGATGACTTATCTTGCCCTCCCGATGGGAGTATATGCAGAGTTATTTGCATAACTCGAAATATGCTTACTTCTTTTTATAGTTTCATCGGGCACGCGTACAGCGTTCCCGATGGGAGTAGCCCCCGAGGCTACAGCCAAGGACTTGTGCTTGGTTGTAGGCTCAACGCTTTATGCCGCTATATTGTCATTCTTTCTCGAGCTTTTCACACCTATCGGGTGCGCGACCAGCGCTCCCGATGGGAGTAGCCCCCGAGGCTATGAACAAATGCTTGCATTTGATCATAGGCTCTCGCAATTTCTATTTTGTCATACTCGAGTTTTTCTTTCTTCCAAAGTAGCCCCCGAGCATTTGGGGAAAAACTTGTATTTGATCAAAGGCTCTCGAAATAATCGATAATTTTTCCCTGTCGCCAATTTCCTTAATCTTCACTGCCGAAATTTTTCCTTTAATCAAAATGACGTCACGACTGACGATAGCCACGACCACTGTATCGAGAAAACGCAAGTACTGCTCTCTCTGTCTTGCGGGTCCAAAATCCTCATCAATTTGACACGTCGTGCAAGTGGGGGACCCACGTCCTCCGCTTTTCCTGGCACACGCACTGTGGCGCCTGTTCCATTCCCTCATAGTCAAAATACTGTTTTACCCCTTAGCCACGTGTGCAACATCCACCGCAAAATTACTTCATCCAACGGTGCATTGCTTCACCAATTCTCTATATAAGGTCTTCTTCTTCCTCCGTTCGCACTTTCGCCTGCGCCGCACCTCTGCTTCTCCTCTGCAAAAATCCCCATTGCGCCCACACTTCCTGAGCTCAGCCACACTCGTACGTTGCGCTTTTCTCCATTGTTAATGCCACCACGCGCGCGGCTCACTCGCCACAGCACTCATGAATCGAGGATGGCGGCGGAAGATCTGGAGTGGGAGAGATCCAAAATCTCCAACCAAGACCTGAACTTGCTGAAGAAGCTCGGGCTCATGAAGACGAAGGACGCGCTGCGCTTCCCCAGCGAAGAAAGCTATCCCTCGCCTCCGATCGAGTATCGGGTTAGTTTCGTCGACCACCTCATTCGCGGTCTTTCTACCCCCATTCACGATTTCCTCCGCGGTCTTCTCTTTGTTTATGGGGTGCAGCTACATCAGCTGACTCCCAACTCTATCCTCCATGTCGCAATTTTCATTACTCTTTGCGAATGCTTCCTCGGAGTCCCTCCTAACTGGACTCTGTGGAAGCGCATCTTCTGCCTCCGCCGTAATGGCTCCCACAACATCGCCTACAACATAGGCGGTGTTGTTATCTGTGTTCGCCCCGACGTCGAGTATTTTGACGTCAAATTCCCCGACTCCGTCCAAGGGTGGCGCAAAAGATGGCTCTATGTGCGCGAAGAAAGCGCTAACTCGGTGGAGTACAACATAGCTCCTTTTGATGGAAGCGCCAAGATTCTTCGCCGCCGTTCCTGGGACGCTGAAGCTACCGAAGAAGAGAAATCAGCGACAGAGGCGCTAATGTCTCGTATCCATGAGCTTCAGAATACCCGCGGCAAGGAATTGTCGGGTATTCAAATCACAGCTTATTTCCTTAGGATTAGGGTGCAGCCTCTTCAGGCTCGCAAAAATCCCCTTTGGACGTATGCTGGCGAAAAAGATGCTAGCAGGCTCTCCAAGGACCTTTCTGTAAAGGACTTGGAGAAACTTATCCGAAGAATTTCATCGCTCAGCAAGAAAGATCCTATTCCATCTTCTTGCCGTGTGGATCCATATAGTGTCTCCAACCCTCTCCCCAAGGTATTTTCTTCCTCTCGACTTTTTTGTCTTCCCGATTATTTTACTATTTGTCGACTGCTATTTTTACTGATGTCCCCTGCATAACTTTCTTGTCGACATTTCTTGCCTTTGTAGAATCATCCAATTCTAGCTTCTCTTCCTCCTCTTCCTGAAGATGGAGAAGTCGAAGAACAGGCTGTTGTCACTGACGACAACCAGGGTACTTCTCGCCCTGAAAGTGAAGTCGCGGGTTCTCACAAATCTGCGGCTTCCTCTGAAAGAGAAGTTGAATCTGAAGCCAGCGAGTCGACTCATTCCCTTCCTTCTGCTGTTTCTCCAAGGAACAAAAGAAAAAGGGATGAAATTGTCGATTCTGGCACCTCCAAAGCCGACGCGCCTCCTGCCGAAGAAGTTGTTCCTACTGAAGAAAGGACAACTTTCAACCCTTACAAGGATGCCCTTGTCAGCTCGTAAGTTCTCTTTTGCTTTTTGTTATTTGCTCCCGATATTTTGTCTATGTTGTCTCTTATATTATTGCCTGTTTATTGTAGTGGTGATGAGGATGAAAATCCCCCCATTGACGTGACTGCTCGAACGAGTACGTCTCGTACTTTGGTTATCTCTGAGGCTCAGTCTGATGTGGATAAAACCTCGACTCCTCATCAAGACATCGAGCTCACTACCCCAGTTGTGAGCCCCCGTGCCTCTTCACCGAAGAGAGCTAGGGTTGAGCCAGCCAAGGAACCCACCCGATTAATTGGTGATTCCACGACTCCTTCACTGGATGATGTAAGTTTCCCTTTTTTTTGTTCCGATTTTTTTTCGGATCTCTGTTTTGCATCTTTTTTGCTTGTCTCTGTCGAACTTTCGCGCACTATATTGATTTTTCTTTCTTTGGCTCTCTCTTCAGCCTTTGATGAAGGAGTTTATCCGTCTCGGTACCCAATTTGTCGGGTACCGTGATCATGCGAACAAACTTGAAGGTATTATTTTTGCTGCTTTCCTTGGTTGAATACTCTCCATCATATTTTTTGTCATGACAGTTGTTACTGTTGGTTGTTTTTCCAGCCAATCTTGCGGAAGCCAACAAACGCGCTGATGCTCTTGCTCTTAAATTGGAGCAAAGCGAAAAAGCTCGCAAGAAGGCTGAATCAAATGCCGCCGTTGTTGAAGATCTTCGAAAAAGACTTCATGACGCGGAAACTTCTTTGAGTGAAAACATCACTCAGCAAACCACCCGCGAAGAGGAAATTATCTCTCGCTTAGAGTCGCAGAGTCGACGTTTTGTTAGTAAGTGCTCTAACCATTTCTTGTTCTTCGGGTACCCATGCTTTTCTTGGCGTGCTTTTTTGACAAGCTGTATGTTGCGTACTCAGGGAGGACGCATCAAGATTATGAGCTCGAAAGTTCTGAAGGTGATCGCCTTCTCGACGCGCTCTCCCTCCTCGAGATTCATGGAGATGAGGCACGCCAAGGCATTGCTAATGCTGACTCGGGCCTGTCGCGGCTTTTTCCATACTTCTTCTCGAAGAAAGAAGAACCCAAAACTTTTGCCGCTCTAGCCAAGTGCTTCAATTCTCAAGAAGATCTTGGGCACGTTCTTCGACAAGAAGGTTTGAAGATTGGTGTTGAAGGCACCATCGCCTTGGTTGCTGACAGCCAACAAGACGTCGACTGGGCCAAAGTTGGCGATGTGCAGAAGATGGAGACGAAGAGATGGCAATCTTTGATCAAGGCTGCCAAGCCAAACTCGAAGAAAATCCTTGCCTTTCTTGGATGCAAGCCAACTCCAGCTCCTAGTTCGTCGAAGCCGGAGGTCAAGTAGACCACTCTGTCTTTTGTTTTGCTTTCTTTCTTTTGACGCTGTCGCCATAATAGTTTTGGCGACAACTGCCCCACTTGTTCATTAGGAACTCTCTCTTGTAAGAGCTATGTAAATGTCTGATCTTATTAATGAAAAGCTATGTTGCCGAGTTATTGATATCAAAGTTTTTCTTTCCAGTTGATTTTTGACAACTATACCGCGGTGCCTTCCTCGACTGCTTTGCCTGCTGTGTCTTGTTCGAAAAAGTCCTCTGCTGTCGAATGTGTTGGCGGTTCTCCGAGTGCTGTACATAATGAAGACTTGGACGACCTCCGTCAACAACTACAGTCGACGAAAAAACAAGCTCTCGCGATAATGGAACAATCTCGAAAATCATCTGAGAATGAAAAACGAGCTGTTCAACAAGCTCAAGAGGCCATAGCGTTGAAGGAAACTGCAATTGCTGAAGCTGCTGAAGCTACACGCCGAGAGAATCATATGCTTGAACTGATGACTGAAGCAAGCCTGGAAATGGCGGGTATGTTCCTCAAGCTTAACCTTCCTCTTTTTCTTTGCCTGTTTTCTGCTTTTAACTGGTGTACTGTCGCCAAATAGGTCCCTTTTTAGACGCTGATGCCGAAAATCAACGAGTTGACACAAGATCAAATTATCTTATTAACCTGGGACTTGACCATGGCATCCTTTTTTGGGCTACCCCTGAACGCACCCGACAAATCGTCAGATTTCAAGACCGCTCATGCCAAGTTCGTGAATTCCTCGAATTCTGTACCAAGACGTTGTCCATGATTTACAACTCCATGTTTCCCCGTAATGTTCGGCCTAAGACCCTTCCTGAGCTGATGGTCAAGTTTAAAGACTCGCACAAAATCCATGGTTTTGTAAGAGCTCAACTAATAGCTGGTGCCCGGTTTGCCCTTATCATGCTTCAGATCTGCCACTCGAAACTTGATATGACCAAGGTGGTTGAAAAAGTTCATACCAGACTGAGGCGACGGAGGATGGGTGTCGATAGAATTGATGCAGTAGTTACCCCAGTAGCTGAAGAAATAATTGGTGATCTTCTTCGAATGGATGCCGACTTTTTTGCAGACGGCCACTATGCCGATTTTCTGGGTGCCTCTGCCGAAGAAGACAAAATCAACATTGACGATCTATTAGGGCACGACTAAATTTATTTCTTCGGTAGATAACTTCTTTGTCGAAAGGAACTGTAACTTGCTGTATATATGTTGTAAAACAAAGATATATATATTTTTTCTAGCCCCCGAGTGTTTCGGTGGCTATTTTCTGTATTGTATTTGCGAGGTTGAACCAAGGCAAATATTTTTATATTGCGGGTATGAGCTCCCGAGCTTTTTGTTGATCACTATCTTGTATTTCCATTGTCTTGCGAGGTGCTTTGCACCAAGGCGAAACTTATCTTTTTGTAATTTGGAGATCTGTATTGTAATTACTGGGCATTAGCCCCCGAGCGTGTCGAAAAAAGAAGATGTATGTCATCAATATCTTTACTATATTGCAGCACCGCGAGCCCGCCTCATTAAAAACCTTTCCAGCCCCACTCGGTGCCCTGAAAAGGAAAAGAGTGCGTCTGAAAGCTCGCGGGCGTTTCAGTACATTGTATTTTTACAAAGGAGGGACTATATTTCGACTCTAAGCGTAGAACCGCCTGAGTTGCGCCACGTTCCAGGGGTTTTGCTCGGCTACCCCTGCCTTCTTGTCCTTTATCCTGTATGCTCCTCCTTCGATTACTTCTGTGACGATGTAAGGGCCAAGCCATGGCGACTCGAGTTTTTCATGGCTCTTTTGTGTGAGCCGAAGAACTAGGTCGCCCACCTGAAAAGATCTTGGTCGTAAACGTCGACTGTGGTAGTTCTTCAGGTCTTGCTGGTACTTGGTGACCCTTGATAATACTTCATCTCGAGCTTCATCAAGTGCATCGACATCATCCTCCAATGCTTTTCTTGAAACTTCCTCATCATACTCCGTGACTCTCGGAGAATCGTGCTCTATTTCTATCGGTAATACTGCCTCGGCTCCATGGACTAGGAAAAACGGAGTTTCCTGAGTCGTTGTATTTGGTGTTGTTCGAATACTCCATAGCACACTGGGCAACTCCTCTGGCCAAGTGTGTCGAGCTTTTTCTAGTGGTGCTAACAGACGCTTCTTGATACCATTGCAGATGATACCATTGGCTTTCTCGACTTGGCCATTGGTCTCAGTGCAAGAATCGACGCAAAGTGTAGTTTGATACCTACCTCTGCACAATATATCTTGAATTCCTTGGATGTGAAGTTACTACCATTGTCCGTGACGATGCTATGAGGTACTCCAAACCTGAAAACGATACTTTTCATGAACTTAACGACAGACGCGCCGTCCGGCGAATTTATCGGCTTCGCTTCTATCCACTTTGTGAATTTGTCGACAGCGACGAGCATGTATTCGTATCCTCCTGGTGAAGCTTTGTGCAATTTTCCCACCATATCGAGGCCCCACTGAGCAAAGGGCCAAGACAACGGTATTGGCATCAATTCTGCTGCCGGAGAATGAGGTTTTGCGGCAAATCTCTGGCACGCGTCGCAAGTACGAACTATTTCTTTTGCATCCTCGATTGCTGTCAACCAATAAAATCCTTCCCTGAAAACCTTGGCTGCTATAGCACGGCTGCTTGCATGATGACCACATATTCCTTCATGCACATCCTTCAGGATCATCCTTCCTTCTTCGGGTGTGACGCACCTTTGTAACACTCCCGAAATACTACGTTTGTACAGTTCCCCTTTGACCACAGTAAAGGCTTTAGAACGTCTGATAACTCGCCTTGCTTCAACTGGATCGTCGGGTATTTCTTTTCGTAGGATATATGATATATACGCTTGCATCCATGGGATTTGTACCATCATTACTAGGTCCTGTTCCTCTTCTTCTTCTGGTGCTTCTTTTGTAACCCCCGAGGGTTTCTTGTCCTTCTCCTTCTTTTTTGGCTTCTTCGACTTTGTAGATCTCTCGGCTATCTCCTCCCAGAATACGCCTGGTGGAATTGCGAGACACTGCGACCCGATATTTGCAAGAACATCGGCTTCATCATTGCTCGACCCTGCGATGTGATTTACCTCGCATCCATCAAACAGCTTCTCTAGCTCGTTGTATACTTCTTTGTATGCTATCATACTATCATTAACTGCATCACATTGATTCATGACTTGCTGAGCCACCAATTGCGAGTCGCCGAATATTTTTAGTCGAGTTGCGCCACAAGCCTTCGCCATCTTCATCCCGTGTATAAGAGCTTCATATTCTGCCTCATTGTTAGACGCGTTTGGGAACGTCATCCGTAAGACATATTTTAATTTGTCGCCTTCAGGTGATATTAGTATCACGCCTGCTCCAGCTCCTTCCAATCTCTTGGACCCGTCAAAGTTCATAGTCCAGGTTCTCGATAAATCCGGGGGTCCCGTATTTTGTAACTCCATCCACTCTGCGATGAAGTCCGGTAAAATTTGCGACTTTATTGCTTTTCTTTTTTCGTACGTGATGTCCCGAGGGGAAAGTTCTATTCCCCAAAGGGAGACACGACCCGTAGCTTCTGGGTTGTTCAATATATTGGATAAAGGCGCCTCATTGACCACTATTATCGGATGCGCCGAAAAATAGTGCCGCAGTTTTCTTGCGGTTGTAATCACTCCATATGCTAGCTTCTGGTACTGTGGGTACCGCTGTTTTGATGGCGATAAAACTTCACTGATGAAATATACCGGCCTCTGTACTCCATGGAGTTTTCCTTCTTCTTCTCTTTCGACTACAAGTCTTTGTCGACCACCTGAGGCGTAGCTGCGATGTACAACAATAAAGGTTCCTTCTCCTTAGGCGCCACCAGGATTGGTGGTGTCGAGATTGTGCGCTTGAGATCCTCGAAAGCTCTGTCTGCCTCTTCGTTCCATTGAAACTTCTCTCCTTGCTTGATCAAAGCGTAAAACGGCAATGCCTTTTCTCCCAGCCTGGCAACGAATCTGCTTAAAGCTGCGACTCGCCCAGTTAATTGTTGTATTTCTTTCAACTTTGTTGGCTTCCTCATTGTTACAATAGCTTGAATTTTCTCTGGATTGGCTTCGATTCCCCTTGCTGAAACTAAGAACCCGAGAAGTTCTCCCGCAGGAACGCCAAAGGAGCACTTTATCGGGTTCAGCTTTAGGCAAAATTTGTCGAGGTTGTCAAAAGTTTCCTTTAAGTCCTCGATCAATGTTGATCCCTCTTTTGTTGTTATGACGATATCGTCGATGTATACTTGTACATTTTTCCCAATCTGTGTTGCAAGACACTTCTGCATCATCCGCTGATATGTTGCTCCCGCGTTTTTCAAACCAAAGGGCATTGTTTTGTAGCAAAACACGCCATAAGGTGTTATGAATGCTGTCTTGACCTCATCCTCTTCTTTTAGTCTGATCTGGTTATAACCAGAATATGCATCCAGGAAGGAAAGACGTTCACATCCTGCCGTGGAGTCGATAATTTGATCGATCCTTGGGAGGGGAAAGTGATCCTTTGGACAATGTTTATTGAGACACGTGAAGTCGACGCACATGCGAAGGACTTTCGTGTTTTTCTTCGGGACCAAGACCTTTGGGTTAGCTACCCACGTGGCCTCTGTATGCAGCTCTTTGATGAATCCAGCTTCTCTGAGTCGATTAATCTCTCGACAAAGATAGCTTTGCGGTTTGGTTCCGAAAAACGCCGCAAAGGTTGTTTAATTGGTCTCGCTATTGGATCCAGGCTTAGTTGGTGCTCGGCGAGTTCCCTGGGTACTCCTGGCATGTCAGCTGGACACCATGCGAAGATTTTCCAGTGCTCACGGAGGAACTCGACGAGCGCGCTTTCCTATGCGAGATCCATGTCTGCTGCGATGGACGTCATTTTCTTTGGATCTGTCGGGTGAATCTGCACCTCCTTAGAATTCTTGGTAGTGTTAAAGGTTGGCTCCCTGAGTGGCCTTCCTACATCTGGTAACACATCATAATCAGTTGTTAGCTTTGACTCCATATATTCTGCCTGCATCCCGAAGGTTTCTGATAGTCGATGAAAATCCTTGTCGCATTTATCAGCTAACGCAAAACTGCCCTTGACTGTAATTGGTCCCTTAGGTCCAGGTAACCTCCATAATAAGTACGTGTAGTGTGGTACCGCCATAAACCTGGCGTATGCTGGTCGTCCCAATAAGGCGTGGTATTGCGACGGGAAATCCACAACTTCGAACTCCAGCTTTTCTATTCTATAATTTTCTCGGGTTCCAAACTGAACGTCGAGATTGATCTTTCCCAGCGGATAACTCGGCTTCTCTGGCGTGATACCATGGAAACGTGTGTCCGTAGGTTTTAAGTTTGCCAGGGATATGTTCATCTTCCTTAATGTATCTGCATACATAAGATTTAGACTGCTGCCTCCATCTATGAACACTCGAGATACGTCGAATCCTGCGATTACTGCTGGTAAGATAAGTGCTGATTGCCCTGGTCGAGGAACTTGCTGCGGGTGATCCGCTATTGTGAAGCCAATGTCTTGTCCCGACCAATTTAGGTACTCAATTGTTGGTGGAGGCATCTTCTCTGCCATGAACACTTGTCGCGAGATCACTTTCTGAGCCCTGTTAGATGGCCTAGCTTTCTGTATCATCGAGACCGCACCATTGGAGTTGGGGTCGACATATGGAGGGGGGTGTGGTGCTGCCGCTATTCTGAGCTGGTGCCGATTTTCGTCCGTAATTGCAGGAGGAGGTGGTAGGTGGATCTCACTCCTAGGTCCCTGGGGATTTCTACTTGCTGCCTGAGCATTGGCTTGCCCTGCAAACCTCAACATTGCTTAAAAGTTTCGACAATCCTTCTGCAGATGTCCGGATTGCCTCTTCCCGTTATTGTCGAGATAGAAATGCATCTGACATGGCCCGTTCATCATATCCTCAGGAGATACATATGGTCTCTGGAACCTTGTTCCACTATTTTGCCTGTTATTTCAGGAATCCTCTCTATTGTCGCCTCGCTGCTCGCTGCTTCTTTGATATTCATCTCTATTGTTTCCTCCAGTATTTCCTCGAAAACCAGCCGATATTTGGCCAGGAACATCATAACTCGAATACTGCCGAGGAAAACGTCGCCTATTTTGAAAATTTCGACTACGGTCCTCCTCTGGTGACCTGTGCCGTTTATTGTGAACAGCATCTTCTCCATCTGCCCACCTGTTTGCTATCTCCATTAATGCTGACACTGTCCTCGGGTTGGTTCTCCCCAAGTCTTCTACAAAATCTCCTCGTCGAATTCCTGCCACGAACGCGTCTATTGCTCTCTCGTCAGATATGTTCTCTGCCGAGTTTTTAATGATATTCCACCTCTGGATGTACTTTCTCATTGATTCATCATGCTTTTGTCGACATGCCCTGAGCTCTTCTAGCGACGCTGGATTTTTGCAGGTGGATCGGAAATTCTTGACGAAAACATCCTCAAAGCTTTCCCAGCTGTCGATGGAACCCAGAGGAAGCTTCTTTATCCAAGATCTTGCGGCTCCGCTCAGGTGTACTTGAATGCTTTGCATGGCTGTTGCTCTGGTTCCGCCTATCAGCTTCACCGTTTCGAGGTAATCAACTAACCAATCCTCGGGATCTTGCAAACCATCGAATTTTTTGAAATTATCAGGTAACTTAAACCCTGAAGGAACTCGAGTCTTCCGGACCCTCCTTGTGAAGCACGGTAACCCACACATATCCTCGTCATCTATCTCTGGGGAATGTCGATGTTCCCTTCTATTTTGTCGTGCTCTATCCACCCGTGCTTGTGCTGCTGTGTCTCGTGCTCCACTCGTTCTTTCGGGACCTTGTACTGCTGCAGTAGGTCGTGGACTATTTTGCCTTGCGGGTCCTTCGGGAGGCGAATTTATAAACGCCGTCCCCATGGCTCCAACTCCTGCCATGGCCATATTGTACAATGCTTCTCTTGGATCTCCAGGAGGTGGCTTGGATGCAAGAATGAAAGCCTGCGTCGCCATGTACCCAGCTTCTGGTGTCTTAGGGATAATATTACCCCTCGTGTCTATCCACATAAAGGACATATCGAGATTTTGAACCAGATTCTCCCTATCTGCCTCAGGTATATTTTGCAGTCGAGATCTTGCCCTGTTGCGAGCTTCCCTATGATTGCTTCCCGAAGTGCCTGATTGTCGACTCAGCTCCGCTCTTCGCCTGCTTGATGCAGAAGCTGCTTCCTGTCTCCTGTCCAGCTCGATCTTTTGTTTCTCAAGCTCTCGCCTGGTACGTGCAAGACTATATTGATACGCTTGTAACTCCTCAGGTGTCGCTGTTATGGTTATCGGCTCTGTACCATTAATAGCTCTTGCAACTCGATCCCATACTGCCTGCGGAAATCGTACCATCTCTCGTGTCCCCGTGCCGATATATTTTGTTCCTAGACCTCGCGTGAGATCTGCAGGATCGACGTACGGATTTCCCGCATCGTCGAAGTTCTCTGATGTCTCCTGTTCGCGACTTGTTTCTCCAATGGCGTAGATCTGATGATATTTTGGACTCTGAACTTTGTCGGGTTTGGTGACACCATCATAGAGATTGGTGAAGACCTTTCCAACAATGGTGGATTCGTCGATGAAGTTGAAGCTGCCTATGTTGTTCGAGTCATCGCTTATATCGGAGTCCGCGGATGACTCAAAGGACATGTCGCTGAAGATCTTGGCGAGTTTTTCGCTTGCCCTGGTGCTGATGAAGCGTGGCGATGAAGTTTCCTCGTCGCCTGACTCGATTGATAATGTCGAGCTCGAAAAATCGGGATTGACTGCTGCTAATCCCGACGAGATCGGAATCTCGAGACGATATGCTCCTTCCTTCTCGACGCGGAAGTAGAACTTTCCGAACGTCATCTCCATGGGCTCCTCCAGATACGCATATGCATCCAAACGGGAGGGCGGGTGAGGAATAAAATCGACTAGACCAGTTTCGATCTGTTTACCTCTATCCATCGCGTTGCTTGCAGTTGACGAAGTCGACGATCTTGAACGTGCCATCGAGATCAGCTCCTTGACACCTCTAATTCCCACAGACGGCGCCAATTGACAAGGGATTAACTTATCAATGCCTACGGATTGTAGACTAGGGTTTAGTTGGAAGTAGAGGGCAAGTAGATCTCGAAGGTTTCAGCCGAAAAGTACTCGACGATTATGAAAACTAGGGTTACGTGAAGCAATGAATCGATCCTCTCTTTGTCCCTCGACTCCCCCTTATATAGGAGGCGGAGCCGAGGGATTCGTAATACACAAGTTACAGAGTCCGGGAAGGTTTCTAACTTATCCCGTAAGATTACAAGTCTATATTTCCTAATACAACTCTAGCTTTCCTTAACAATATCTTGGGTTTCCGAATCTTATATTCTTCGAGTCGTGGGCCTTCAGTAAACCCCGGGTACCATCTTTGGCAGGCCCATTGGGGATGCCTATGTCAGTTACCCTTCGGAGGTTGCTTCTTCAATATTTTCAACAACTTTTCAAATCCCTTGTCAGTAACACCGTTCTCTGCCTTCCATTGCAACAATTTCATTGTGCTACCCAGCTTTCTCAGACCATCTTCGCAATTTGGGTACAACAATTTTTTGTGATCCTCTAACATCTGCTAGAACTTCAACATCTCCTTTTTAGTTTCGCAGTCTCTCTTTGCATCAGCAATGGCACGACCAAGATCATCAGCGAGCTCATCTGATGCCTCTTGATCTTCAGCTTCCCCCGTTGCAGTATCACGATATTCAGGGAACATAGGATAGTTGTGATCATCCTCTTTTTCTTCATTGTCTTCCATCATAACCCCTCTTTCTTCATGCTTGGTCCAACAATTGTAGCTGGGCATGAAACCAGACCGAATCAGGCGGGTGTGAAGGGTTCTCGAGGAAGAGTAATCCTTCTTATTCTGACAGACAACACATGGACAACACATAAAATCATCCCGATTGTTTTCCTCAGCCACACCGATAAATTTTTTCAGGCCCGTAATGAACTCGGCATGGCGTCGGTCACCATACATCCATTGCCGATTCCTCTGCATTATATAATTAAGTTTATCAAAAACTATTAAATAACATCATGAATAGTGAAGCGATGTACATCGACAAATGCATTTTATCAATAAAAGATGAAAGGATAAAATTGTTAACCTCGATCGAGAAGGAAAAAAAGAGGTGAAAGCTTAAGTGTGGCTCGGACACTTCATATCATATTTGTTTTGTGTGAACTCAAGTAGCATCATGCTCTTAGATATTTCATCAAGCACTTCTTGTGCATAAGAAGGGAAAGCAAAGCAACATACACCTCTTGTGCTAAGAAGTGAAAAAAACTAAGTGTGGCTCATAAGGTTGGGCAGGGCAGTATATGTAGAGATGGACCTGGACCTTTAGTCACGGTTGGAGGAACCAACCGGGACTAAAGGGTGTCGATCGGTGGGCGCGCCCCGCCTCAACCCTTTAGTCCCGGTTGGTACCTCCAACCGGAACTAAAGGTCCAAGCTGAACCGGGACTAAAGGGCGCCGTCGCACCGTTCGTCGTCCTGGCCGCTCGAACCGGGACCATTAGTCCCGGTTCGTACAGTGACCGGAGCAGTCCCAATGCCATTTGGACGAAAGACCTATTTTCTAGTAGTGTACCATCAGATTCGTATTCAAAAAATCTTTTCAATTATATAATTTTTGTGATATATATTACATATTTTGTTGACCAAAATAATGGTCAAAACAATTCCTTAAACAACGTACGCGTCTGTTAAACCGATCCGGAGAGTACTACGAAAGACAATTTTATATGCAAATAATGTTGTCCTCGTATGGAACCTGGATGATGAAGTTAAATCGCGTTTTCAGCATCTAAATTACGGTAACATGTCGGTTGGTTTCTGGCTTTTGATTTTACAGTATATGATTTTTTTTCACCCCTCAAATGTACCGCCAAAACGACAAATTAGTGACCGGCCTTGGAATCACATTCAAGTGCTACCTTCTCGTCCGGTGACAAACTAAATTGGAATACAGTTGGCAACTCAAATCTCTTTTATTTGCAGGATTTGAAACGAAACATATCATTTTAAACAGAGGACCAGCAATATATTCCGAAGCATCAGATTGGTCTTTAGATGTTAATAATGGTGACATATATAAATGAGGTTGCTTATAGTCATATGCCCGGACTAACAATTTGGTCTTTGTGAAATATATTTTGGTTCAATGATAACACGCCACACAAATGTCAATGAGGTTGTTTGACCTAATCAGTTAATGAGTTCTTCTAGAAATTGTCAGTTTCAGTGGAGCTTACTTTCATTTTACGGGCGACGACTGTCTTTATCGCAAATACAGGTGGCACTTGGCTATTACATGTGTCGTGTCGTGTCTTGTCTGAAGTTACTATTCAGAAATTTACAAAGTACTTGGATATTTATTAAATGGTCGTCTATTTGCTATTGCATATGTTAGCACGCGAGACAAATTTTCATATGCAAATAATGTCTCTCTCGGATTTACACGGAATGATGGAATGGAGTTTATAGGGTATAGATTTCGATCATTAGTAGTTCAAATTATGGCCTAGGTTTTTCTTTGGGTTGGAGTTCTCATTTCAAGATCCGATTTGGAGTTTTTTTCCCCTCAAAAGCCACCAAAATCAGGAACAGTGCTCGGAAATGCGAAACGATGCCTTCTCAATCAACGCAAAATGACTATCACACATTTAGGGTATTTCGTCCATGTGGTGTCTACATAATATGCGGGAATTCCATGTGCTGCTCATTTACCTTAGTAGTAATAATCCGTAAAGAAGAAGAACCTAAAGGTTTCACAGTACTACCACGTGTTAGAAGGACATGAAGGTTCCTCTCGTGGTAGCTCTGCAGTCCCGCCTCAGGGCCACATGCCCAAGCGACCCAGCCTTCGATTCGTCACTATTCCTTCGAGATGCATGGCAGACCAATCAAGATCCGGCGGGTCCAGCAGATGTGACTGGGATCAAACGCCGACGCGGCGCTGCTGAGCGATGTGACACGTTCTTATCCAGCTGGATGTAACGTGGAGATTCATCGCGGATCAGATCCTCTCAGGCCGATGGCGAGGCTTCGGACTTACTATTCCTTATGGTCTCTGTGCCTCTGTGAAAGGTGCATGTAGCTTTGCGCAGATGACGCTTATGTGGCTGTCCAGCTAGGATGGATCTTGGCCATTTGATGAATCCCATCGGGATTTGTTTACTCGCCGCCACGGTGGACTGAAGTTTATCTTCCTAGACAGTGCTACCACCTGTCTATCGCACGGCCCTATCTTGTCTGCCTGGACTTGATAATAGTTGTAATTTTTGTTTGGGGAGCTTAATGATTTGCTTATGAGGTGCAATTTTCGGCTTAGCTTCTGACACAAAGGTTGCAAAAAAGAGATAGGCCAAATTACGGATTATATCCTTTTTTGCAAGCAAGTTACGGACTCCGTTTATCACCTCCATCATCGCTTCACTATCCGCCTTTAGCAATCTATAAATAGTTGGATGGGCATCCACGAGGCCCAACCATTCCAATGGAAGGGGCTTTCAGCCAAGAATTGGTGGAGTTTGATGACGGATGGTTCCATCCCAACCGCAAGGCCGTCACCACCCTTTCATTACTAGAGTGTTACAAGCATATTTCCTTGTAATCTTAGACAAATTTAAGAAGAAAGCTCGGTTCTGAGTTATTGCGGGGTGAAATAATGTCGGGTGAGTAATCACTTTTATCTTTTCTAGCCCGGACTTTCTTTTCAAAACACTTCTCCGTAATAGATAATTGTGGCAAAGCTTTAGCCCCTGTTTAATTTTTTTGTTTACAAACTAGCTGATTTCATAGAGTTGC
This sequence comes from Lolium perenne, assembly GCF_019359855.2. NCBI lineage: Eukaryota > Viridiplantae > Streptophyta > Magnoliopsida > Poales > Poaceae > Lolium > Lolium perenne. The sequence goes on from NC_067245.2 coordinate 316,511,699, forward strand.
GTTTAAGGAACTACTCTCAAGTTTCTTTCTGTTAAGCTGCCGGAACTGGGCAGACCCTTGAATGTTCGTCTATGACTTCCGATGATACGCTTCCAGCGATACAATACAAGCGAGATTACGGGCCTGATGTGAACCATATTTGTTGTTTAGCGCTGCGAGGTAGTAGCGTGCAAGCAACACAGAGTTCTAGGCTTTAGGAGGTCCCGGGCGATGTGCTGGACAGAACAACATTGCCACGTTACCCTTCGGTATGTTGACATAGAACTTAGCATAAGAAGTTGTATTTGGCATGTATCCTAGGAGAGTAGAAGGTCGGCTGCAAAGGGAGGATGCTGTCTAATTGTCCATGGGAGCTAGCTAATTTAAAATGAAGAGACCATGTAACACGGTTTCTCCCTACCTGGTCAAGGGTCTGCGTTTTTTCTTGTTGAGAAAATTCAGCTGGCCACGACTTTTTCAGAAAAAGGATTCATCCAAACTCTCTAGAGGAAAAGTTGTCACGGTCCGTACAGTTTGGCAACTTCATATATAGAAAAAACCTTGGGCCTAACACTTGCAGTTGTGCAGACGTTCTCCAAGGTGCTTCGATTGGACGACGGTAACACTTGTATACTTTTTTTTTTCTTGGAGGCGTTATTTTTTAAGATCCTCTTTTGTAGTTTGGATGCCGTCTTTGGTGGTGGTTAGAGTGTTGTTGTTGCTGCCGGTGACTCATCATCGTGGCAGGTTTTTTTTCTTTCTTTTTGGATGCGTGTATCCTTGATATCTTCAGATATCTTATCGGTGCAGAGGATAATTGGTATCTTCGTGATATCGGTATATTTTTTTATTGAAAAAAGCACCATCCGAGTCTATGTCATGATTTTTTTTGTCGGCCATTCGCGTGTTTTTACCCGTAGAAATTTTACATCGAACTGTTCATGTTATATGGGAAACGGATGAAAATAATCCGAGTTGACAGTCAGACTTGACAGATGTGTAACACTTGGCAATCGCTTGCTAATTTTTGTTTTGCCTTGGAAGCTGAATGATTTTATTGATATAAAACTGATAACAGGGAGTTACGTCAAGGGAACAACGCTCTGCTGTTTGTGAGAGCTGCCGTAATCGGACAGACTCGTGACCTGTGGGCTATGGCTGCTACTGATACAGTACAATAGAGATTGCGGTGCTGATCAGAACTACAGTACAATAGAGATTACCGTGCTGGTCAGAACTACTCCCTTCATCCCGTGACATTTGTCTGGTTCATTTAAATTTTGATAAATCTTAGATAAATTTTATAGAACGGAGGGAGTATATTATTATTTTTTAGCGTGGCAGGGTCGTGCATTAGCAACAGATCCCGGTTTATGTGATGGGAAAGGAAGCTTGTCACGTTAGTACACTATTACTCTTTCAGCATCTCGATAAAAGTCACCATAAGACTACCACAATAAAGATGTCATAGAAAGTTTTATACATTTTATCAATGCAAAAACCTAATGTTTCACTATAAGTAATGATGAGAGAGATCATACTAGTATCATAGATAGATATCGTACATAGCATGTAAAACTGTTAAAATTAATATCAAATAGATTTTGTACATAATTTTATATTGAGATTTTACAAATCAATAAATATAAGCATACTATGATAATATTACTACATGATATCATTTATTGTAGAGATGGTATCATAGATGCATGATACTGTTATATAATACTACCAATTATGACTAGTCTAACAAGTTTAATTTTGACCTATATATAAGGAGCTCGGCTGCAGAAGGAGAAGGAGAATGCCTTCTAATTGTCCATGGGTTTGACGATCTTATGTCAAGACGCGGAATTTGTGTAACACGAGTCCCCTTGTGTCACTTTCTCCCTCCATGTGCACGTGTTCAGTTTTTTTCGTCATGTTTGGAAAATGCATGTCTTATGTATTTCTAAATACCAATTGACGAATTAATTTTGACAAAAAAAGTAACAATCAATTTATATGTGTGCATGTTCTCTTGTTGAGAAAATCTATGTCACATCTTCTTAGAAAAGATGTATCAAGGCAAATATAGTGGAAAAATTTTCACAGCCCGTGTTACAATCATTCCCCTTCATGTCGAGAAAAAGCCTGTCTAAGCAGCCTAACATATTTTTCTTCCTATTTCATGTTCGTAGAAGGCTCCTGAATCCCTCAAGTCTTCTCTAGGTCACCAAGGTTAGTGCAAGTTTAAGACTTGCCACCACGTTCTGTACATTAGTATTTGTTCGTAAGGGAGGCAATTTGATATGCAAATAATCAATATCGTCCTTGGATGGACAACGCATGACTGAGTCAAGTTTTTAGCATCTAGATTCCAATTAATCACTGTTGGTTTAGTTTCTGGCTATTGATTTTTATAAGATTTGATAGATTTTTTTTCTCGAAGTTATCGCCCATGTAAAAAATCGGCACATGCACGCAAGTTATACCTTCTCGTCCGGCGACAGAATAAGCTGATATATAGTAATATAAGTGGGAACTCAAATATCTTTTATCGGCGATTTTTCTGGCGAAACATATATATTATTTCAAACAGATGAAACAATAATATAATTTGAAGTATCAAAGATGTCCTTAGATGGGTTGATAATGGTGAGATATATGAGGCTGCTTCTAGCTAGTTCTAGTCATATGAGCAGACTAACAATTTGGTCTTTGTGAAATAAATTTTGGGCCAATGATAGCATGCTAAAGAAATGTACATAAGGTTGTTACTGTAGCTGGCCAGCTGGGTTGGATCCATATCAGTTGGTGAGTTTTTTTTGGAGTTCTTAATGTTGGTGGAGCCCACTTCTATTTTACACGTGGCACTATTCTTTATCTCAATTATAAGTGGCACTTAGATATCACATGAGCCATGTCTTGTATGAACTTGCTACTCAGCAAGTACAAAGCATTCAGAGTTCTACCAAAAGATTGTGCATTTATTATAATCTTTGTCAGTACAAGAGGCAATTTCGTACGAAAATAATGTTGCTCATGCGCGTGGAATAATTGAGTTGAGTTTGTAAGATCTAGATTCCCATCACCTGTACTTCGGTTTATGGCCTAGATTTTTCTTAAAGTGAAGTTTTCATTTGAAGATCTGATATGTCGGGTTTTCTCGCAAGCCACCACCCGAAAGGCAAATGGGGTTTCGTGTTGGAAATGGGATGTACTTCATTGCAAGCGATGCATCCTCAACTAACACAAAAAAGCTACCACAACTTTAGGAAAAATTTAGTTCAAAAGGATACTATAGAAAATATAGGAATTTTAAGTGAAGCAGTTCATTTACCATAGGAACTGGAAAAGGAAATCTTATGAATTTACTAACAATGAAATTTTCAAGTGTACTTATTATTGTATGGTAAATATTAGCATTCTCGTCTTTGTGGAAGATGATTTCCACATGTTCTTTTTTTTTGTTTTGGCCCAACAATAAATTGATAGCATGCTCTCGTATTTGGAGAACACTCCTAGACAAATAATCTCTTAAATCTTCTCAGGGTCACTAAGTTTATTGCAAGTTGAAGACTTGGTGCCATGTTGTCGGTTGTCTTTGTTAGTACCATAGGCAATCCCATATGCACATAATGCCGCCCTCGGATGCACACGGAACAAAGGAATCGAGTTTGAGTCTAGATTCTGGTGACCTATAGTCTTGTTTTTGAGCAAGGATTATTTTAGGGGGAATTCATCTGAAGATATGATCCCACATCATTTCTCAAAAAGTCCAGCATGCAAAGGACAAATTCGGAACCAGGTTCAGAAATTGGATCTAATTTGGTTAAGGCAATAAATTTCATCTCACACAACTAGATATAACTATCACCAATTTAGGACATATTTCCGTGGGCGCCTGGCATTTCTGTCTCTTGAAAGATGTTCCTGGTCCTGCAAATTTTGTTTTGGACCAACCATAAATTGGTAACATGCTAATAGTAAAAGATGACCCCGCTTTCAATTTACAATTGACACTTGGCAGAACAGTTTCTTTTGCTAGATTGCCATTTGACCCAGTCAAAAAACCAAGTGGAGGTCCAAGTCAAATTTTAGGCTTCAAAAGAAAAAGGAAATTAATTAACGTGAGGGCTTCAAAAAAAAACCAAGTGGAGGTCAACATTTTTTCGAGTTCGTGCAGTGTAAATTTTGGGTCCATTCTTCCAGAAGAAGCCCGTTCCAACAGCCAAAGATTCAACACAAGCAGATGAAAGCCCATTTCTCTGTCTGCAGCAGTGTACGAAAGAAAGGAAGGGGAAAAGCCCACGAAGGGACCCGAGAGGAAGAAGGAGAGCGAGAGGACGGCAAACATGGCGGCGGCAGCGGCGTCCCCCACCCACCGCGCCTCCCTTCAGGCGACGTCGACCCCGCCGTACCCCAGCGCGGCCCGGATCGCTGATTCCTCCTGCTTCCCCCAGTACACCGCCTCCCTCAAGTGTACGCGTCCATCCTCGCTCGCCCTAATCCTAATCCGGCCACCGCCCATTCCCGCTTCCCTCCGGTCACGATTTCTTAATGATTCCATGCGCGCATGGTGGATCCCTGATTAAGTTCTGATGTATTTCCAGGTTTGGAGACCAGCCAAGACAAGAGCAAGTGCCAGCAGCAGTTTGACGATTACAAGGAGTGCAAGAAGAAAGAGGTTTCCTTTTCCCCCTCTCTCAATTCCTCTCTATCCTTTTTTGTTCAAGAGGAGCTATAGCTTATCCCGGGCAGCAAGTGCCAAACTTGAAGTTGAAACTTGTCTTTGGTGGACTTTGCTTCCCTGAACTTGCCTTTTATAACAGAAATTAACGCACCTCCTAGTTACGTTTTTGTTTGCCCAACTCCTCTGATCATTTCTGGTATAACATGAACGAGACTTCTCGCGCAGAAATCAGTGATTATGTGAACACTAAAAGAGATTGTTCTAACATGATTTAGAGTGAGCAACAAGTGCATAAGAAGTAACCTTAAACATCCACATACAGAAATCATTGATAAGGAATGCCATACACTCTACTAAAGTGTGGACATACACATTCAAGGCATGTATTGACTTGAACGAAAATACTTCCTGCTTTCAGTGATTCATTTCCAGGTCAGCGAGCTAGTATACTGTACGTTGAGAAGTTCAGCCTTAGGAGTGGTGCTTAGATTCCATTGTTAGTAACCAAATTTCCTTCGTCACTATAGTTCAGTTATTTGCACATCAGATGATCTCTTCTGGATTACCGAAACAAGACTCCAGGCCTTGGTGAACCCAATAGCTACATTCCAATGGACCTATAGATTATCTGGGACATCAAGTGCCAAATTTGAATTTTGAAACTTGTTCTGTAGTGGACTTTAACTCCTTGAAGGTGCCCTTTCGAACAAAAATTAGTGCACCTGCTTGTGAACTATTTGTTTGCCCAACTGCTCTAAGCACTTTTGGTACAACCATGGATGAGACTTCTCGCGCATAAATCATCGATTATGTAAACACTATAAAAGGGCATTGTTCAAACATGGTTTAGAGTAAGTAGCAAGTGCGTAAGCAATAACTTGAACATCCACATACAGAAAAGGCATTGTGATATGGAATTCCAGCTTCACTCTACTGAGTTCGTAACTATGTGTGTGGACATACATAAGGACATGTATTGAAACTTGAACGAAAGTATGTCCTGCTTTTGGTTTCTCGGTCCATGAGGACATCCTTGAGAAGTCTAGCCTTGGCAATATGCTCACATTCCACTGTCAGTAACCTGTTTTCGTTTGTCACTGTAGTTCAGTTATGTGCACATCAGATGAGCTTTCTGGATTACAGAAACAAGCCTCAAGGGTGAACCAAGTAGCTATCTTCAAGTTTCTTTGTGGACTTGCTGATGTTTGTTCTGAGAGGTCATATAGGTTAGTTTGGACAGCAAGTCCCAACCTTGAAGTCGAAACTTACCTGCAGTGGACTTTTATTCCTTGAATGAGACTTCTTGTGCTCCATTATAGTGGAGAAACCATCTTCAAGTCATTTATGAGTTAGAGCAAGTAACAAGTGCATAAACAGTAACATTAACATCCACATACAGAAAGGGCATCGTGACATGGAAAGCCAACACTCTACTGAGTTCATAACTATGAGTGAGCATACACATACAAAACATATTTGAGCTTGAAAGTGCCTCCTGCTTTTGGATGCATTCCCTTCTTGCTCAGTGAGCTGGGATAGGGTATCCTTCAGAAGTCTAGCATCTTGAATATGCTTACCTTCCATTGTCAGTAAATTGCCCTTTACCACTGTGGTTCCACTCATGTGCACATCAGATGATATCTTTTGGATTACAGAACATGGATTATGAGTCTAACGACTAGTCTAGACTAGTCACTCGACTAGTCTATGAGTCTTAACTTGACTGTCGACAAGCTTGTTCGACTTGACTAGTTCGCAGAGTTGAGCAGTCGAGCGACTAGTCATGGACTAATCTAGATTAGTCTTAGTATTTGAGTCGATTGACTCAATTTGGGCACGAATAAGTGAGGCGCTCAGCCCGTGGGATGGAAAGTTAGAACACTAGCTATTTCCAGGCTTGCTCAGAAGTGGCCAGAAGCATTGCGACGCCCTCCCTCCGCTGGTTCTGCTCCTATCTGGTTCCCATATATGTACTAGCTACTGCTGAAGTACACGGCAACTAGTCGAGCAGTAGTCTAGACCAGTCTATGAGTCGGTACTCTGACAACTCGGCTCAACTTGTCGACTTGTAATACTTGTTACAGAAACAAGCCTCCAGGGTGAACTGAGTAGCTAGTTTTGAGCGCTCTATTTAAAGTTTATAATGGTGTGCTGTATGATACCTGGCCAGGCCCGCCAGTACATGCCTTTGCTGCTTTGACCGGTCTTTCCAATGTTGATGGTCTTCTGATTTTGCCCACTCCTTGATTTAGCCAGTCGAAATTCTTCATTGTATAAAAAAAGGACATGATAAATGAGGTATACTGTTCATCTGATTTTAGCATTACTTTTTTTCTCCTTGAGAACTATCTTTTGGTCAGACCACATAAGTAAAAGGTTTATTGCCCTTAAATATGAAATCTATTACCATGGTCTGCTCTGAAGTCTAAATTCTTCACTTTGTTTTTCTGAATATGTTGTCATTTAATGATCCTTAACTTGGAATTTGCAAGGGCGTGACTTTCTGTAAATTAGTCTCATGGCTGGAGAGCCGGCCACCCGAGCCCAGCCCAACTAACACAGTAGCTAGCCCCAATTCGCTATCGATCCTCTTCCGTATTTCCCTCTCGATCCCCTTCCGCCCTGACTCCTCGCTTGGTTAGCTCCGTCCACCGCCAGCTGCTGACACTGACACCGGCTGCCACCACCAAAGCAAGCCGCCGCCACTAGCCCGGCACCTGCAGTCCTGCCCCCACCCAGCCATAGCCCCCGTCTGCTGCTCCCAGTTCTTGCAGCTACTATTAGTGTCGGGCTGCTGCCCGTCCGCCGCCCGTGCGCTGACTGTGCTGCAGGGAGCAGGGTGCTCGCCGGCTCTTCTTCGGATCTTCCCCAATCCCCATGGCTAAGGATGTGCACAAGAACATCTGTCGAGAAGTCCACACCCATGGCTTCTGTGGTTGCAGCTCTGCTAGGCACCAATATCTTACCTATGTACAATGAGTTATTGTGCTTGTTTGCCTCCAGAGTTCGAGTCATATGCAGCATTAGGTTCAGTCTGATTGAGATACATGGCCTGGCAGCCTCTACATCTTTCCGTCCTTGATACAACCAAGCTAATATTAGTTTCCGTGCTAAGTCCGCCCAATACAGCCAAACTAGGTGTGCTGATGTATGAAATATTCGAATCTGGACTGTTATACATAATTGGTTACGGTATCATGTAATCATGCATCTCTATTTGCTGCACACATCTGAATTTATGGGTAGGCGGAAAACTACTGTACTTCTAATGCATGTTTGGGAAGATAAGCATCGGCATATCATGTAATCATGGATCTCTATTTGCTGCACACATATGTGAATCAATGGGTAGGCAGAAAACTACTGTACTTCTCATGCATGCTTGGGAAGATAAGCATTGTCCTATGTTATGGATCAATTCAGGCCTATACCATGTTATATATGATTATCAATTGTTTATTATAGTTGTGAATGGTTAGATTCTATAGGACTTGATGTCCACTGTTGAAGCAGAAGCATTGGATACTAACTGTGCCAACCTAGCATGCCAAACAATTTAATTGAAATAAAAGGATGGTGATGTCACTGTTATTCATGGCCATTTCAGTTTCATAACATAACTGTTCTCTTGGACATAGGTCAAGTTAAACTTTGTACTCATATCTTAAGAAATCTGTAGGTTCGTTAATTAAAAATCATGTGCAAACTTGTCTTGAAAGCACTTCTACAATATGTAGGTAAAATTGGCTAATAGTTGTATTTTAGAGACGTGTTAGACTATGTTATGGATCTATTCATGCTTTTATATAGTTGCCAATTGTTGATTATAATTGTAAATTTTAGCATTTTTAGCAAAGGTCATGCTAATTTTTTTTCTTGCGCCAAGCCTTCGTGCCGGCTTACGGCTTCACCTAGAAGGCTTATCAAGCTTCCGTGCTTGGCTGGAAGGTTTAGGCTTGGCTTGTCCGACCTCCCAGCCAAAGCCTTGAGCTTTGTGTCCACCCCTATCTAAATGACACACCTCATATTCCAATACCAAATAGACTTCAGGTTACCTGACTTATTGTTCTGAACTAACATCTATCCAAAAAATTTGTTGTAAACAGTAGTTTTCCTCTTATATAAATATAATACTGCGCAGTTCTCTACATGTTAGATTGCTGCTTCCTTTTATTTCCTTCTTTTGAGTGCATCTCAACATTACTTCTATTTCATTGTTCGCAGAGGGAGGCTCGGCTTGAACGAAACCGGAGCCGGACATTATTCGGGTGAACATTGGAGGAGCACTGTGCAGTGAACCGAAGAGTTAATCCTGGCGAAACCATGACGTGTTTGATCTCCTGATGTTACTTTTAAGTTATTGAAGTTAGAAAATAGTCGAGCACTCTGGGTTCAGAGAGATGTAAGAACAAGATGGCACTAGAAAATCTCTACAATAAATTGCTACTCCCAGAAACGACTGTACATTGAAAGCCTGAAACCGCGTTGTCTTGACGTGGGGTCCTGATGTTTGTATTTCGATGATGTTTGTTGATTCTCTGGTATGTATATTTAATTCTAACGAACGTGTAAGAGATTATATACAAAATAGCTGGGGAGAAATCTTCTGATTGCGAAGTTTCGTGGAACAGAGAGGATGGTTGGTGGTTGTTCTGTGACATCGATGTAAGCTACTTCTCAGTTAAGCATCTCATCTGATTAGCACTTTGTCCTTGTCAGCTAGTGGTAAGCATCGTCAGGCAGAAATATAAAAAAAAAGCTTGAAAGACTGTCCACTGGACGCAGGTCCTATTAACTTGAATTAATCTTTTCGAGACTAGGACGGAAAAGTAATTTGTTTGATATCTTGTGTGATTTCAAAACGAGATTGAGGAACTAGATTATTGTCCAGTCTCATTGACTTGCATTAAACTTTGAGATCTGGACGGCTATAACTGCGCCCTGAAAGGCTTCTGCAATTTGCATATCGGCTAGCCCATCCATCAGTACCTTTGTCCCCTCTTGGTCTTCCTCTCCGATTCCGATTCGCACCATGAATGGAATCGAGCACCCGGGCAATGGCCGGACCGCCTACCACTTCCAACCGGCGAAGCATTGGCAGAATGGTATGTCCTCCTTGCGACTTATCGTTAGGTCCATTCACTTGATTTCGCGAGTAAATTTAACCATTTTTTGATCCTCCTTTGCATCCCTTAATTTGGACGAACACATGATGGATCGACGGAAACACAACAGATCCCAATGGTACGCGTGCTCTCTCTTCCTTTTTCCGTGACATTTTTGCCGTCGTCGGTTTTGCTAATACTAAGTCAACTAGGAGTAGATATAATGTGTTGAGCCATTCATGCGTATCCTGTATGTTAGAGATGAGTCTGGACTAAAATAAGGAACAAAATCTGTTTATCAATGTTGTTTTAGTCAGCTCATACTCAATCTTGGTTACATGAAAGATCAATGGCAGACTGACAGAGCTACTGAAAGTGAGACTGGCAGTTGTTTTCTGGCAGGGCCAATGTACCACAACGGCATGTACCACTTCTTCTACCAGTACAATCCCCACGGCCCGACCTGGGATGTCGGCAAGTTATCATGGGGCCACTCCGTCTCCGGCGATCTCGTGAACTGGGCCGCCCTCGACAATGCGCTCGACCCCACCGCCCCGTTCGACGCCAACGGCTGCTGGTCGGGCTCCGCCACCATCCTCCCCGGCGGCCACCCGGCCATCCTCTACACCGGCATCGACGCCGACAAGGTGCAGGTGCAGAACGTGGCATTCGCCAAGGACCCCTCCGACCCGCTCCTCCGCGAGTGGGAGAAGCCCAGCTGCAACCCGGTGATCCCGTACCCCGCCGACGTTACGGGCAACAACTTCCGTGATCCGACGGAGGCATGGCGCGGCCGCGACGGCCTGTGGCGGGTCGGCGTCGTCGCCGAGGTGAACGGCGTGGGGTCCCTGCTGGTGTACCGGAGCGCGGACTTCCTCCGCTGGCAGCGCAACGCCGCGCCGCTGCACGCCAGCTCGCGGGACGTGCCCGTGCTGGAGTGCCCGGACCTGTTCCCGGTGGCTGCGGCGGCGCAGGGCGCGACGGAGGGGCTCGAGACTTCGGCACCGAGCGGCGCCGGGGTGAGGCATGTGCTCAAGCTCACGGACTTCGCCAAGGAGGACCACTACATGGTTGGGTTTTACGACGACGTGGCGGACACCTTCGTGCCGGCGGAGCCCGAGCGCGGCGACGACCCCGACAACTGGCGCCGGCTCGACCACGGCCACCTGTACGCGTCCAAGTCCTTCTACGACGCGCGCAACAAGCGGCGCATACTGTGGGCGTGGGTGGACGAGACCGACGGTGGCGGCGTCGCCAGGGGCTGGGCCGGCATCCAGGCGTTCCCGAGGGCGATGTGGCTGGACGCCGACGGGAAGCGGCTGGTGCAGTGGCCCGTGGAGGAGATCGAGACGCTGCGGAGGAAGCGGGTCGGCCTGCGGTGGGCGACGGACGTGGAGGCCGGCGGCAGGAAGGAGATCGCCGGCATCGTGAGCTCGCAGGCGGACGTGGAGGTCGTGTTCGAGATCCCGAACCTGGAGGAGGCCGAGACGTTGGACCCCGAGTGGGTGCTGGATCCGAAAGGGCTGTGCGCGGCGAAGGGCGCGTCCGTGCACGGCGGCGTCGGCCCGTTCGGGCTGCTCGTCTTGGCCTCCGGTGACCTGGAGGAGCACACTGCTGTGTTCTTCAGGGTGTTCAAGCACGATGGCAAGTACAAGGTTCTCATGTGCACCGATCTCACAAAGTAAGTATCCTTGATCTAGTCTAAAGAAAATTGGTAAATTAGATTAGAAAATTTAGATCTAATCTATTCCATCGAACCAATGAGATCTTTGATCCTGACCGGGTGCCGCACCACCGAGCCACTCGATGAGGAAGTGGTAGGAAAATATAGGATCGGCTATAGAACCCTAATATAGAACCCTAATTTAATAACTCGTATGTACTTCCTCTAGAAACATCCTTAACGTTTTTCTTCAAGAAACATGGCAGTTTGTGAATCTAGAAAGGAAAGATCACGATATATATCTGAACATTTCTTTGCAAACATGGAAAATGCGCAGGTCATCTACGAAAGCAGGGGCACACAAGCCATCCTATGGAGCATTTCTTGATGTGGACGTGGAGAAGGACAAGTTCATATCGCTCAGAACATTGGTGAGTCGCACACAAACATGTCTCCTTTTGTACAAAAAAAAGCAGACATATAACTAACACGCCGTGTACGAACAAATCCAGATCGATCACACGGTGGTGGAGAGCTTCGGCGACGGCGGGAGGACGTGCATGACGGCTCGTGTGTACCCCGAACACGCGGCGATGGGAAGCACCCACCTGTACGTGTTCAACAACGGGACAGGTGCCGTAAAGGTGTCCAAACTTGAGGCGTGGGAGCTGGCGACGGCGGCCGTGAACGGCGGCTCGCTTGCACCCGTCGTCGTCAAGGCATCCGACCCTAAAGAGGCCTTGTAGTTCTAGGGTATGCCCGGGATGGTGGCTGCTTAGATGATGTCCGTCGTTGATTTATGCTTGTTGGTCGAGTTATGAGTTTCGGGTAGGATGATTTATGCGGAAATGCAATTTTAGTGGCGTCATGACCTATTGGACAAACATCTGTCATTGGAAAAACGTGGTGATATGTCCACGCCCATATCTAAAGGTATAATAGAGGCATCCCCATCAGGTCTTCAGGTAAATTAGATTTTACTGGCCGGTAGATCTTCCTCCAACGAATCCGGACCGTTCGTGTTTTTACAGCAGCAGTATAAAGCGTGCCTCCCACAGAGGAAAACCCTAGCCACGAGCCGCCAATCCCGTCGCGAGCTTCCTCCTCAGTCCTCACCAATCGCCTCATGCGCTCCTGCCCCTCCCTTTCCCACTCCTCTCTCCCATCGCGGCCAGCACAGCCGCCATGCCTCGCGCCTTTGCCTCGCCATCCCTTCCCCTCTTTGTTGCGCTTGGGGTGGCCCGAGAGGATCCCTGCTGCATCGCTCCCTTTTATCGCACAGGATCCCCTCGACATCAGGCTTGAACTCTCAGCCAAGACAGAGAAGAGAAGTTGAGATGAGAGGAGATAACTCGGCGGCTCCACCATGGGAAGGGGAGAATGACACGAGATAGACAGAAGGAGGCGCTCCTCCAGATCCGCTCAGGAAGAAGTCAAGACAGCGGGCCACCATGAGGCGCTCCTCCAAGAAGTCGTCATCGTCCGCCGCGGCAGGTAACTGTGACGCCCCGGAACCGGTACCATGAGGATTCCAGCGATCCCGCCGAAATCCGCACGATATCGATTCTGAGACGCCCTCCGACACGACGTGCGCGACGAATCACACACGTGATGCCAGAGGAATTAACACGAGTGGTAACATTACAACAGGATTACAATAGAGCCCACAAAAAAAACATATATTACAACAACGACTCCAACGAGTCAAGATACAAATAGATACAATACAAAGATCCAAATCATACAGAAGATCGAATACGTCCGAGTACGGACAAGATACAAATTGGACTAAGAGTCCTGAAGATAACCAGTGGCGTCCATAACCCTGCCCAGGCCAAGCCGGAAGGGTAACCTTGCTAACGTCGTCTTCGTCGAACATAACTTCATACCTGCCCGGTTATGTCCCAAAGAAGCAGCAATAAGTACGGGTTCGTACTTAATAAGACTTCAAGACGTATAAGCATTCGCCAACCAGTCGTCCGTTCTACTTGAGGCACGCAGGGGACTTAGAGGACGCAAGAGGAACGTCATAGGCAATATGGTGGGGTTAAGCGGCAGCGCGCAAGCACTAAAAACATATAGAGACATTCTACAACAGTCGTCTATCAGAGAAGGTGAGAGAGCGCACAACTAACAGTTCTATACTCTGCAAACATAACACAACCGATGCGTTCCCCCCTCGCAAGGAAGTACTTACAAAGGCACTCACACGGTGGACAAGTTTTATTAGGTAGCCGTTGTAGTAATGCTATATTACTACACAAGTTATTAGCAAATTATTAACATCAGCATAAAGGTGTAAGTTGTTCTATGATCGAGCTATACAATTCCAAGTCGTCCATAACCGCGGACACGGCTTATCGATAAGATGTACACCCTGCAGGGGTTGCCCAAATGTAACCATACGCATGCTCGACCCGCTTCTTACAGGCGATGTCTCACAACAAGACCGTTCCCAGTTCAACAAGAAAGTCTAGGGGGGCCACCCGACTAAGCTACCCGTATCGAAGTTCGGCCGTACTCCGAGACGGACTCAGGGTTTGCGTCGGCGACTAGGCGTGCAAACCACACGCTTCGCTAAACGTCCCGCGAGGTACAGTACAGAATATAAACACCCGAAGGCAACAGGAAGTAAACACCCGAATGCAACAGTAAGTAAAGCATGGCATACATGGCATAGGCAAATAAAACCAAGGTTGTGGCCCCCTTTTCAACTGACTTGAGAAAAAGGTAATGGGTGATGGGGGGTCCCGATAATCGTCCCCACGTACGGGTAGAGCGCTCAATCTCGGAACAGATAACAAGAACTCGGGTCCTAGGGGACATTAGCGAGTCAAAGTTCCGATGCTTTCGCAAAGGGGCTCACAGATGCCTCTGCTTACAATTTTAGTTGTTAACAATAAAGTAAGTGTGATTATCTCCCACAAACATATCCATATACCATGTGTCATGATTCCCCAACAGATAACCCGATAAGATAACGATAACGGTAACGAGATAAAAACAGCACTAGCATGCACTACGACTCGCAAGGCAGACCCGATAACCAAACAACAGCTGTAGGGGGTGGTGGTGGTGGCAATATGGGCTGCTTGAGGTAACAAGTGGATAGGACACGTGACAAGAACGCAACTCAAGGCTAGCATAAGAGACAAGGCAAAATAAAATAGGTGAGCGACTCCTGCAGAGACAGGAGTTTAGGAAATGCTTGCCTATTAAAGCTTGCCGAGAAATATCCGGAGAACTTGCCGTATCTCACAACACCACTTCGCGATCCTATCCGGAAGAAGAAACGCTGGACAAACAGCGGGTGCAAGTCTTACTACTACGGATAAAGAAGATCCAGCATGATCAAGATGATATGCATGACATGGCAACGATGATGCAATGCACTTATCCAATTTAAGCGGAGTCGGAACCCCGGACAATCAATTTAGGTTGGAGTTGCATTTGTTGGAGATATGCCCAAGAGGCAATAATAAAGTGGTTATTATAATATATCTTTGTGTTTATGATAAATGTTTGCATACCATGCTATAATTGTATTAACCGAAACATTGATACATGTGTGTTATGTAAGCAACAAGGAGTCCCTAGTAAGCCTCTTGTATAACTAGCTTGTTGATTAATAGATGATCATGGTTTCGTGATCATGAACATTAGATGTTATTAATAACAAGGTTATGTCATTAGTTGAATGATATAATGGACACACACCCAAATAAGCGTAGCATAAGATCAAGTCATTAAGTTCAAACTTGCTATAAGCTTTCGATACATAGTTACCTAAGTCCTTCGACCATGAGATCATGTAAATCACTTACACCGGAAGGATGCTTTGATTATATCAAACGCCACTGCGTAAATGGGTGGTTATAAAGATGGGATTAAGTATTCGGAAAGTGTGAGTTGAAGCATATGGATCAAAAGTGGGATTTGTCCATCCCGATGACGGATAGATATACTCTGGGCCCTCTCGGTGGAATGTCGTCTAATTAGCTTGCAAGCATGTGAATAGTTCACAAGAGATGACATACCACGGTACGAGTAAAGAGTACTTGTCGGTAACGAGGTTTAACAAGGTATGGAGATACCGATGATCGAACCTCGGACAAGTAAAGTATCGCGTGACAAAGGGAATCGGTATCGTATGTAAATGGTTCAATCGATCACTAAGTTATCGTTGAATGTGTGGGAGCCATTATGGATCTCCAGATCCCGCTATTGGTTATTGGTCAGAGAGGAGTCTCGACCATGTCTGCATAGTTCACGAACCGTAGGGTGACACACTTAAGGTTTGATGTCGTTTTAAGTAGATATGGAATATGGAATGGAGTTCGAATATTGTTCGGAGTCTCGGATGGGATCCAGGACATCACGAGGAGGTCCGGAATGGTCCGGAGAATAAGATTCATATATAGGAAGTCACTTTCCAAGTTTGGAAATTGATCCGGTGCATTTATGGAAGGCGCTAGATTGTTCTAGAACCTTCCGGAAGAAATCACCATGGAAGGTGGAGTCCCGGAAGGACTCCACCAACCCTAACCAGCCAACCAAGTGGGAAGGTGGAGTCCATGGTGGACTCCACCTCCTTGGCTGGCCACTAAAGGGGGAAAGGGAGGAGTCTTTGTCCCCCTAGGTTTCGTGCATATAGCAGTTTTTGAATTGGGGTCTTATTCAGATCTTTGGGCAAACCCTAGGGATTCCACCTATATAAAGAGGAGGAGAGGGGGGCTGGCCGGCCACATCAAGGCTGCCCTTGGCCGCACCCCTCCCTCTCTCCCAAACCCTAGCACCACTCCCTCCTCCACCTCTCTCCCGCACGGCAACGGCGAAGCCCTGCAGGAGATCTCCACCACCACCGTCACCACGCCGTCGTGCTGCCGGGATTCCGAGGAGGATCTACTACTTCCGCTGCCCGCTGGAACGGGGAGAAGGACGTCGTCATCAACACCGAACGTGTGACCGAGTACGGAGGTGCTGCCCGATTGTGGCACCGTCAAGATCTTCTACGCGCTTTTGAAAGCGGCAAGTGATCGACTACACCAACAACGAGATCTAATCTCGTAGGCTTTGGAATCTTCGAGGGTTAGTCTCATGATCTTCTCGTTGCTACCATCTTCTTGATTGGATCTTGGCTTGTTATTCGTTCTTGCGGTAGGAAAAATTTTGTTTTCTATGCTACGAATCCCATCAGTGGTATCAGAGCCGTGTCTATGCATAGATTGGTTGCACGAGTAAAACACAATGGTTTTTTGGGCGTTGATGCTTTTGTTGTTTGTAGTTAGTGTACTTTGCATCTTGCGGCATGGTGGGATGAAGCGGCCCGGGCTAACTTTACATGACCGCGTTCATGAGATTTGCTCCACGCTCAACATGCAACTTGTATTGCATAAGTGGCTTTGCGGGTGTCTGTCTCTCCCGCCATAGTGAAGATTCAATTTACTCTTTCTATTGACAACACTAGTATCACCGTTGTGGTTCATGTTCGTAGGTAGATCGGATCTTACTCGAAAGCCCTAAACCACGTAAAATATGCAAACCAAATTAGAGGCGTCTAACTTGTTTTTGCAGGGTTTGGTGATGTGATATGGCCATGATGTGATGATGAATATGTATGAGATGATCATTATTGTATTTTGGCAACCGGCAGGAGCCTTATGGTTGTCTTTATATTTCATGTAATAGTATTATTTCAAAGTAGTTGTAATAGTTGCTACATGGAGAACAAGCATGAAGACGGCGCCATGGACCTTGACGCTACGCCGACGATGATGGAGATCATGCCCGTTGATGATGGAGATCATGTCCGTGCTTTGGAGATGAAGATCAAAGGCGCAAAGACTAAAGGGCCATATCATATCACATATGAATTGCATGTGATGTTAATCCTTTTATGCATCTTATATTGCTTAGATCGCGACGGTAGCATTATAAGATGATCCCTCACATTAACATCAAGATAATAAAGTGTTCTCCCCTCGTATGCACCGTTGCTACAGTTCGTCGTTTTGAAGCATCTCGTGATAATCGGATGTGATAGATTCTACGTTCACATACAACGGGTGTAAGCCATGTTGCACACGCGGAAATACTTGGGCTTGCTTGACGAGCCTAGCATGTACAGACATGGCCTCGGAACACAGGAAACCGAAAGGTTGAACACGAGTCATATGGATGATATGATCAACATGTTGATGTTCACCATTGAAGCTACATCATCTCCCGTGATGATCGGATTTGGTGTAGTGGATATGGATCGTGTACCACTAAACAACTATGAGGGATGTTGTATTAAGTGGGAGTTAATTAGTAATTAGATTAAAACATGAACTAATTATCATGAACATAGTCTGAATAGTATTTTGAATTAAATTTGTAGAATTGGCATCCGTTATCTACCATGCGCTAGTCTTATAATTGAGATAGAAATACTGTTAAATCTGACAAGTAACTTTACGGACTGGTACCGTATTGTTAAAGAATCAAGTAATGATTAAGTCCTATTGCAAACTTTTGGTAAAACTCACATTAGAGCAATGGTTTCAATTAGTACCTAAAATCATCTTGTCTCCGTGAAACTTGAAGTTCAAATCCGTTTGAAAAGTGAGGAGCTGAAAATTTTGTTTTCAGAAATATGCGAGGTATGAGATATATGTGATATCTAAGACCTTATTGCAAGATGATAGAATATAATCTAGTGAGACTACATAAACTCATAAGTTTTATGGGAATGTACGAAGGTTGAAGACGCCAGGCGTCCCAAACCTCCAACTAGTTGGGCACTAACGATATTCGCATATCCATGAAGTGATCGTCCTTAGTATGCACCGTTGCTAAGACTCGTCGTTTCGAAGCATCACGTGATGATCGGGTGTTATAGATTCTACGTGTGCATACAACGGGTGCAAGCCAGATTTGCACATGCGAATACTAAGGTTAAACTTTACGAGCCTAGCATGTACAGACATGGTCTCGGAAAGTCGTCATGATTTGATGGATAAAAATTATGAGTGAAATTGTTCATCACATTAAAAGGTTACTAATAGTGAAATCTGGAACACTTGTCATGTGATGAACAACTTCAAAGTAAGAACCTCAAGGTTATTAGTATTTGACCAATGGACCTAGAAGTTATTGAAGGTGAAGTGTTTTCTGAGAATGAGGAAAGCTAAAAGAGAAACTACAAAAGATTTTGGCAGAAAGAAAGAAAAGACTAGAAAGTCTAGCTCAGGTGTATATATATGATATACATGTTATGAATGTATTCTTTGATTGGTCACACAATGAAGTTCTTGGGTATTTGTATCATATTGGTTGGTATGAGATGTCATACGAAACAACGCAATACAAGAATTCAATGGCCTAAGTGACTGACAAGGAATATGGTAAGAATGCACGTCTGGAACAAAAATAAAGTGTTATTATGTTCGTCGTTGGCATTCTACCTAGCCCTTCAGATTTATAATAAAGAACTTCATAATTGTTATTTTGTTCTGGTCAAATGAAAACAATGAGTTGTTCAAATTATGACAGTATTCCATGTACGATGGATAAGTTATTATAAATCTTTATGGTGAAACACACAAGCATAACACTAACGCTAAAATGCCATAAGGCAAATGATGTGAATTCCACTTATTAGTGAAACCGCCATTTTGGTCATGTTAGAAAGGAACGCATGAATGAACTCCATGAAAATGGATTTTTGGAGTCATTTGATTTTTGAATCGTTTGGCGCTTGCAAATCTCTTCTAAAGAGAATGACTGAAATACCGATCATAGACCAAGAGTTGAACGGGCAACTAACTTAGTGGAAACATACATGATGATGTGGTTCACTGGGCATAGTTGTGTGCGGGAGATTCTTCTACTTCATAAAAACTTCCAACAATGAATTGAGTATATATATGTGGATATATTTATTCGATAAGGAAGAAGTTTGAAACATTTGAATGGATTCAAATAAATTTCAGCATGAATTAGAAATCTTCGTAGTAGAAAAGTCAAATATCTATGATTGGATCATGGTGGAAATATTTGAATTACGAGTTTTAGCGAACATCTAAGAGAGTTATGAAATTGTTCTACAACTCACGTTTCTTGGAGTATCATAGTGATGATGGAGTATCCGAGAAACGTATCCAAACCTTGTTGGATTAATGATGAGATAAAATAAAATGACGCCATTATATTTTTGTGGATTATGCTTTAGAGACTACCGCTTTTACACTAAATAGAGCATCATCATAATCCGTTGAAATGACACCATACGAGTTATGGCATGGGTATAAACCCTAATAGTCCTTTCTTAAATTTTGGTATGCATAGCATAAGTAAATAAGTTTACAACCAAAATCGGATGAATATCTTTGTTGATTATCCCAGAGAATTGATTGGGAATTCTTTCCACTATGGAGACAAAGACAAAAGTGTTTGTCGATGTTTCTTACTTATTTCCAAGAAATTGTTTCTAGCGAAGTATTTGAGTGGGAGGACAATGGAACTTGATAAGGTTTATGAACCTGAGCATGATGATCAGAGTAGCGCAGCATCGGAAGTGGTTCCGGAAGCAGCCACGACGATCATGGCTCCCATGTCTACAAAGTGTTATAGTCATGGAGATCGAAATATCTATTGAACCTTGTAGGTATGGTTTACTTTGTGTTCAAATAAATGATTTGCGGACAAAGGATTGATTTTGAACAATGATAAACGAACTACATACAAAGAAACTATGATGGGCCCTGACCCCGTTGACATAGGCATCCCCAATGGGCCTGCCGAAGATGGTACCCGGGGTTTACTGAAGGCCCATGACTCGATGAATATGAAGATTCGGAAGCCCAAGTTAGTATTAAGGAAAGCTAGAGTTGTATTATGAAAAACATACTTGTAATCTTACGGGATGAGTTAGAAACCTTCCCGGACTCTGTAACTTGTGTATTACGAATCCCTCGGCTCCGCCTCCTATATAAGGGGGAGTCGAGGGACAAAGAAAGGACCGATTCATTGTCTCACGCAACCCTAGTTTTTACATCGTCGAGTACTTTTCGGCTGAAACCTTCTAGATCTACTTGCCCTCTACTTCCGACTAAAACCCTAGTCTACAATCTGTAGGCATTGATAAGTTAATCCCTTGTCAATTGGCGCCGTCTGTGGGAATTAGAGGTGTCAAGGAGCTGATCTCGATGGCACGTTCAAGATCGTCGACTTCGTCAACTGCAAGCAACGCGATGGACAGAGGTAAACAGATCGAAACAAGTAGAAATCCCGAAGGACCTAGGAGTGAGATCCACCTACCACCTCCTCCCGCAATTACGGACGAAAATCGGCACCAGCTCAGAATAGCGGCAACACCACACCCACCTCCATATGTCGACCCCAACTCCAATGGTGCGGTCTCGATGATTCAGAAAGCTAGGCCGTCTAACAGGGCTCAGAAAGTAATCTCGCGACAAGTGTTCATGGCAGAGAAGATGCCTCCACCAACGATTGAGTACCTAAATTGGTCGGGACAGGACATTGGCTTCACAATAGCGGATCACCCGCAGCAAGTTCCTCGACCAGGGCAGTCAGCACTTATCTTACCAGCAGTAATCGCAGGATTCGACGTATCTCGAGTATTCATAGATGGAGGCAGCAGTCTAAACCTTATGTATGCAGATACACTAAGGAAGATGAACATATCCCTGGCAAACTTAAAACCCACGGACACACGTTTCCATGGTATCACGCCAGAGAAGCCGAGTTATCCGCTGTGGAAGATCAATCTCGACGTTCAGTTTGGAACCCGAGAAAATTACAGAATAGAAAGGCTGGAGTTCGAAGTTGTGGATTTCCCGTCGCAATACCACGCCTTGTTGGGACGACCAGCATATGCCAGGTTTATGGCGGTACCACATTACATGTACCTGTTATGGAGGCTACCTGGACCTAAGGGACCAATTACAGTCAAGGGCAGTTTTGCGTTAGCTGATAAATGCGACAAGGATTTTCATCGACTATCAGAAACCTTCGGGATGCAGGCAGAATATATGGCGTCAAAGCTAACAACTGATTATGATGTGTTGCCAGATGTAGGAAGGCCACTCAGGGAGCCAACCTTTAACACTACCAAGAATTCTAAGGAGGTGCAGATTCACCCGACAGATCCAAAGAAAACGACATCCATTGCAACAGACATGGACTTCGCATAGGAAAGCGCGCTCGTCGAGTTCCTCCGTGAGCACTGGAAAATCTTCGCATGGTGTCCAGCTGACATGCCAGGAGTACCCAGGGAACTCGCCGAGCACCACCTAAGCTTGGATCCAATAGCGAGACCAATTAAACAACCTTTGCGGCGTTTTTCGGAACCAAACCGCAAAGCCATGCTGTCAGAGATTAATCGACTCAGAGAAGCTGGATTCATCAGAGAGCTACATACAGAGGCCACGTGGGTAGCTAACCCAGTGCTGGTCCCGAAGAAAAACACAAAAGTCCTTCGCATGTGCGTCGACTTCACGTGTCTCAATAAACATTGTCCAAATGATCACTTTCCCCTCCCAAGGATCGATCAAATTATCGACTCCACGGCAGGATGTGAACGTCTTTCCTTCCTGGACGCATATTCTGGTTATAACCAGATCAGACTAAAAGAAGAGGATGAGGTCAAGACATCGTTCATAACACCTTATGGCGTGTTTTGCTACAAAACAATGCCCTTTGGTTTGAAAAACGCGGGAGCTACATATCAGCGGATGATGCAAAAGTGTCTTGCAACACAGATTGGGAAAAACGTACAAGTGTACATCGACGATGTCGTCATAACAACAAAAGAGGGATCAACATTGATCGAGGACTTAAAGGAAACTTTCGACAACCTCGACAAGTTTTGCCTCAAGCTGAACCCGACAAAGTGCTCCTTTGGCGTTCCTGCGGGAGAACTTCTCGGTTTCTTAGTTTCAGCAAGAGGGATCGAAGCCAATCCAGAGAAAATTCAAGCTATTGTAACAATGAGAAAGCCAACAAAGTTGAAAGAAATACAACAATTAACTGGGCGAGTCGCAGCTTTAAGCAGATTCGTCGCCAGGCTGGGAGAAAAGGCGTTACCGTTTTACGCTTTGATCAAGCAAGGAGAGAAGTTTCAATGGAATGAAGAGGCAGACAGAGCTTTCGAGGATCTCAAGCGCACAATCTCGACACCACCAATCCTGGTGGCGCCTAAGGAGAAGGAACCTTTATTGTTGTACATCGCAGCTACGCCTCAGGTGGTCAGCACAGCACTTGTAGTCGAAAGAGAAGTAGAAGGAAAACTCCATGGAGTACAGAGGCCGGTATATTTCATCAGTGAAGTTTTATCGCCATCAAAACAGCGGTACCCACAGTACCAGAAGCTAGCATATGGAGTGTTTACAACCGCAAGGAAACTGCGGCACTATTTTTCGGCGCATCCGATAATAGTGGTCAATGAGGCGCCTTTATCCAATATACTAAACAATCCAGAAGCTACGGGTCGTGTCTCCCTTTGGGGAATAGAACTTTCCCCTCGGGACATCACGTACGAAAAAAGAAAGGCAATAAAGTCGCAAATTTTACGAGATTTCATCGCAGAGTGGATGGAGCTACAAAATACGGGACCCCCGGATTTATCGAGAACCTGGACTATGAACTTCGACGGGTCCAAGAGATTGGAAGGAGCTGGAGCAGGCGTGATACTAATATCACCTGAAGGCGACAAATTAAAATATGTCTTACGGATGACGTTCCCAAACGAGTCTAACAATGAGGCAGAATACGAAGCTCTTATACACGGCATGAAGATGGCGAAGGCTTGTGGTGCAACTCGACTAAAAATATTTGGCGACTCACAACTGGTGGCTCAGCAAGTCATGAATCAATGTGATGCAATCAATGATAGTATGATAGCATACAAGGAAGTGTACAATGAGCTAGAGAAGTTGTTTGATGGATGCGAAGTAAATCACATCAGCAGGTTAAGCAATGACGAAGCCGATGTTCTTGCAAATATCGGATCGCAATGTCTCGCGATTCCACCAGGTGTGTTTTGGGAGGAAATAGCCGAGAGATCTACAAAGCCGAAGAAACCAAAGAAGAAGGAGAAGGATGAGAAACCCTCGGGGGCTATAAAAGCAGCACTGGAAGAAGAAGAGGAACAGGACTTGGTAATGGTGGTGCAAATTCCATGGATGCAAGCGTACATATCATACATCCTAAGGAAAGAAATACCCGATGATCCAGTTGAAGCAAGGCGAGTTATTAGACGATCTAAAGCCTTTACTGTGGTCAAAGGGGAGTTATACAAGCGAAGTATTTCGGGGGTGTTACAAAGGTGCGTCACACCCGAAGAAGGAAGGCTAATTCTGAAGGATGTACACGAAGGAATATGTGGTCATCATGCAAGCAGCCGAGCTATAGCAGCCAAAGTTTTCAGAGCAGGATTCTATTGGTTGACAGCAATCGAGGATGCGAAAGAAATAGTTCGTACTTGCGACGCGTGCCAGAGATTTGCCGCAAAACCTCACTCTCCGGCAGCAGAATTGATGCCAATACCGTTGTCTTGGCCCTTTGCTCAGTGGGGTCTCGATATGGTGGGAAAATTACACAAAGCTTCGCCAGGAGGATACGAGTACATGCTCGTCGCTGTCGACAAATTCACAAAGTGGATAGAAGCGAAGCCGATAAATTCACCAGACGGAGCGTCTGTCGTTAAGTTCGTGAAAAGTATCGTTTTCAGGTTTGGAGTACCTCATAGCATCGTCACGGACAATGGTAGTAACTTCACATCCAAGGAATTCAAGGCATATTGTGCAGAGGTAGGCATCAAACTACACTTTGCATCAATTGCGCACCCGCAGACCAATGGACAAGTCGAGAAAGCCAATGGTATCATCTGTAATGGTATCAAGAAGCGTCTGTTAGCACCATTGGAAAAAGCTCGACATACTTGGCCAGAAGAGTTGCCCAGTGTGTTATGGAGTATTCGAACAACACCAAATACAGCGACACAGGAAACTCCGTTTTTCCTGGTCCATGGAGCTGAGGCAGTATTGCCGATAGAAATAGAGCACGATTCTCCAAGAGTAACGGAATATGACGAAGAAGCTTCAAGACAAGCACTGGAGGATGATGTCGATGCACTTGATGAAGCTCGAGATGAAGTGCTATCACGGGTCACCAAGTACCAGCAAGACCTGAAAAACTACCACAGTCGATGTTTGCGACCAAGATCCTTTCAGGTGGGCTACTTAGTTCTTCGGCTCACACAAAAAAGCCATGAAAAACTCGAGTCGCCATGGCTTGGCCC
This sequence comes from Lolium perenne, assembly GCF_019359855.2. NCBI lineage: Eukaryota > Viridiplantae > Streptophyta > Magnoliopsida > Poales > Poaceae > Lolium > Lolium perenne. Next base: position 316,536,427 of record NC_067245.2, read on the forward strand.
TTACATCGTCACAGAAGTAATCGAAGGAGGAGCATACAGGATAAAGGACAAGAAGACAGGGGTTGCCGAGCAAAACCCCTGGAACGTGGCGCAACTCAGGCGGTTCTACGCTTAGAGTCGAAATATAGTTCCTCCTTTGTAAAAATACAATGTACTAAAACGCCCGCGAGCTTTCAGACGCACTCTTTTCCTTTTCAGGGCACCGAGTGGGGCTGGAAAGGTTTTTAATGAGGCGGGCTCGCGGTGCTGCAATATAGTAAAGATAGTGGAGATATACACCTTTTTTCTTCGACAAGCTCGGGGGCTCGCGCCCAGAAGTTACAATATATATATACATTGCTGAAAAGTACAACTCGCAAAAAATATTTTGCCTTGGTGCAAAGCACCTCGCAAATCAATGAAGATACAAAATAGTGATCAACAAAAAGCTCGGAGGCTCATACCCGCAAATACAATATACTCAATAAAAAATATTTGCCTTGGTTCAACCTCGCAAACACAATAAAGAAAATCGCCACCGAAACACTCGGGGGCTAGGAAAAAATATATATATCTTTGTCTTACAACATATATACAACAAGTTACAGTTCCTTTCGACAAAGAAGTTATCTACCGAAGAAATAAATTTAGTCGTGCCCTAATAGATCGTCAATGTTGATCTTGTCTTCTTCGGCAGAGGCACCCAGAAAATCGGCATAGTGGCCGTCTGCAAAAAAGTCGGCATCCATTCGAAGAAGATCACCAATTATTTCTTCAGCCACTGGTGTAACTACTACATCAATTCTATCGACACCTACCCTCCGTCGCCTCAGTCTGGTATGAACTTTTTCAACCACCTTGGTCATATCAAGTTTTGAGTGGCAGATCTGAAGCATGATAAGGGCAAACCTGGCACCAGCTATTAGTTGAGCTCTTACAAAACCATGGATTTTGTGCGAGTCCTTAAACTTGTCCATCAGCTCAGGAAGGGTCTTAGGCTGAACATTACGGGGAAACATGGAGTTGTAAATCATGGACAACGTCTTGGTACAGAATTCGAGGAATTCACGAACTTGGCATGAGCGGTCTTGAAATCTGACGATTTGTCGGGTGCGTTCAGGGGTAGCCCAAAAAAGGATGCCATGGTCAAGTCCCAGGTTAATAAGATAATTTGATCTTGTGTCAACTCGTTGATCTTCGGCATCAGCGTCTAAAAAGGGACCTATTTGGCGACAGTACACCAGTTAAAGGCAAAAAACAGGCAAAGAAAAAGAGGAAGGTTAAGTTTGAGGAACATACCTGCCATCTCCAGGCTTGCTTCAGTCATCAGTTCAAGCATATGATTCTCTCGGCGCGTAGCTTCAGCAGCCTCAGCAACTGCAGTTTCCTTCAACGCTATGGCTTCTTGAGCTTGTTGAACAGCAAGTTTTTCATTTTTAGATGATATTCGAGACTGTTCCATTATCACGAGAGCTTGTTTTTTCGTCGACTGTAGTTGTTGACGGAGATCGTCCAAGTCTTCGTTATGTGCAGCACTCGAAGAACCTCCAATAAATTCGACAGCGGAGGACCTTTTCGAGCAAGACACAGCAGGCAAAGCAGCCGAGGAAGGCACCACGGTATAGTTGTCAAAAATCAACTGGAGAGAAATACTTCGATATCAATAAACTTGACAACATAGCTTTTCATTAAATAAGGACAGATATTTACATGGCTATTACAAAGAAAGGTTCCTACTAAACTAGTGGGGCAGTTGTCGCCAAAGCCATTATGGCGACAGCATCAAAAGAAAAAAACAAAACAAAAAAGGAGACAAGGTGGTCTACTTGACCTCCGGCTTCGATGAACTAGGAGCTGGAGTTGGCTTGAATCCAAGGAAAGCAAGGATTTTCTTCGAGTTTGGCTTGGCAGCCTTAATCAAAGACTGCCATTTCTTCGTCTCCATATCCTTTACATCGCCAACTTTAGCCCAGTCGACATCCTGTTGGCTGTCAGCAACCAAGGCAATGGTGCCTTCAACACCAATCTTCAGGCCTTCTTGTCGAAGACTGGGTCCAAGATCTTCTTGGGATCTGAAGCACTGGGCGAGAGCAGTAAAAGTCTCGGGTTCTTCTTTCTTCACGAAGAAGTAGGGAAAAAGCCGCGACAGAACTACTCTAGCGTCAGTGAGGCCTTGGCGTGCCTCATCTCCATGAATCTCAAGAAGGGAGAGCACATCGAGAAGGCGATCACCTTCAGGATTTTCTAGATCATAATCTTGCTGCGTTTTCCCTAATGTGGTAAAACTATAGCTTGTCAGCAAACAAGCAAAGGAATAGTATGGTTACCCGAAGAAATTATATTGATCCAAGTACTTACTGACAAAACGTCGACTCTGCGACTCCAAGCGAGTGACGATTTCATCTTCACGAGCAGATTGCTGAGCTATGTTGTCACTCAAGGAAGTTTCTGCGTCGTGAAGTCTTTTTCGAAGATCTTCGACAGCGGCAGCATCTGTTTCAGCTTTCTTGCGAGCTTTTTCACTTTGCTCCAATTTAAGAGCAAGAGCATCAGCGCGCTTGTTGGCTTCCGCAAGATTGGCTGGAAAAACAATCGACAGTACTAAATGTCATGACAAAAGAATCATGGGCAGGTCATTTGCCAGAAGCAGTAAAAATAGTACCTTCAAGCTTTTTAGCATGGTCACGGTACCCGATGAATTGGGTACCGAGACGGATAAATTCCTTCATCAAAGGCTGCAAAGAAAAATAGAGAAAGAAAAATCAATATAGAAAGCGAAAAGTTCGATAGCAACAAGCAAAGGAGAAGCAAAAAAATACAGGGGAGTCGACAGCATTGAAATATTCGGAACATAAAAGAGGAAGTGAACAACTTACATCATCCATTGAAGGAGTCGTGGAACTACCAATTAGCAAGGTAGGCTCCTTGGCCGGTTCGACCCTAGCCCTCTTTGGTGAAGGGGCACGGGGGCTTGCAACTGGAGTTGGATGCTTGATGTCTCGCTGAGGAGGCGAAGTTTCATCTCCATCAGGTTGAGCTTCCGAGACAACTAAAGTACGCGACGTACTCGTTCGAGTAGTCGCGTCAATAGGTGGATTTTCATCCTCATCATCACTACAATAAAAAGGCGACAATATAAGAAAACAACATAGAAAAAATATCGAGAGCAAACAACAAAGAGCAGCAAGAACTTACGAGCTGACAAGGGCATCTTCATAAGGGTTGAAAGTTGTCCTTTCATTAGTGGGAACAACTTCTTCGGCAGGAGGTGCGCCGGATTTGGAAGGGCCGGAGTCGACGACTTCATCCCTTTTTCTTTTGTTCCTTGGAGAAACAGCAGATGGAAGAGAACGAGTCGACTCGCTGGCCTCGGATTCAACTTCTTTTTCAGAGGAATCCGCGGATTTTTTAGAACCCGCGATTTCACTCTCAGGGCGAGAAGTACCCTGGTTGTCGTCGGTGACAACAGCCCGTTCTTCGACTTCCCCACCTTCGGGAAGGGGAGGAAGAGGTGACGCAGTTTTGTGGTTCTGGACAAGATAGAAAAAGTATCGACAGGAATTGGTGTCAATAACATCAGTCGAAGAAATAGCAGTAAAAAAAAAAGAGAAAAGAAGAGAGTGAACGAACAAGCAGACGATAAAAATATATTACATGCGAGAGCGCGTTGGTGGCGCTATATGGTGTCACGCGGCAAGAAGATGGAATAGGATCTTTCTTGCTAAGCGACGAAATTCTTCGGATAAGCTTCTCCAAGTCCTTTACAGAAAGATCCTTGGAGAGCCTGTCGGCGTCTTTTTCGCCAGCATACATCCAAAGTGGATTTTTGCGAGCTTGTAAAGGCTGCACTCTAACCCTAAGGAAATACGCTGTGATCTGGATACCCGACAATTCCTTGCCACGGTTGTTCTGAAGTTCATGGATACGGGACATCAGTGCCTCTGTCGCTGTTTTTTCTTCTTCAGTGGCTTCAGCGTCCCAGGATCGGCGGCGAAGAATCTTGGCACTTCCATCGAAAGGAGCTATGTTGTACTCCGTCGAGTCGGAGCTTTCTTCGTGCACATAGAGCCATCTTTTGCGCCATCCTTGGACGGAGTCGGGGAATTTGACGTCAAAGTACTCGACGTCAGGGCGAACGCAAATAACAACACCGCCTATGTTGTAGGCGATGTTGTGGGAGCCATTGCGGCGAAGACAGAAGATGCGCTTCCACAGAGCCCAGTTTGGCTGGACTCCGAGGAAGCATTCACAGAGGGTAATGAAAATTGCGACATGGAGGATGGAGTTGGGAGTCAGCTGATGCAGCTGCACCCCATAAAAAAAGAGAAGACCGCGGAGGAAATCGTGAATGGGGGTGGAGAGGCCACGAATAAGGTGGTCAACGAAACTGACCCGATACTCGATAGGAGGTGATGGATAGCTTTCTTCACTGGGGAAGCGCAGAGAGCCCTCCTTCTTCATCAACCCGAGCTTCTTCATCAGGTTGAGGTCTTGGTTGGAGATCTTAGATCTCTCCCACTCCAGATTTTCCGCCGCCATCTTCGACTCAGGAGTGCTGTGCCTGGTGAGCCGTGCGCGTGGTGGCATCAACAATGGCGTAGGCGCGAAGTGCAAGTGTGGCTGAGCTCAGGCAGTGTTGGGCGCAATGGGGGATTTTTGCAGAGGAGAGCAGAGGTGCGGCGCAAGCGAAAGGATGAACGGAGGAGGAAGACGACCTTATATAAGGAATTGGCGAAACGACGCACCGTTGGATGGAATAATTGTGCGGTGGATGCTGTACACGTGGATAAGGGGTAAAAGTGTATTTTCACCATGATGAAAAGGAACAGGCGCCACAGTGCGTGCGCCAGGAAAAGTGGAGGACGTGTGTCCCCCACTTGCACGACGTGTCAAATTGATAAGGGTTTTGGGCCCGCAAGACAGAGAGAGAGCAGTACTCGCGTCTTCCCGATACAGTGATCGTGGCTATCGTCAGCAATGATGTCACCTTGCTAAGCGAAAATCTCGGCTATGAAGATTAATGAAATTGGCGACAGTAAAAGAATATCGATTATTTCGAGAGCCTTTGATCAAATACAAGTTTTTGACCAAATGCTCGGGGGCTACTTCAAATACAAGTTCGAGTATGACAAAATAGAAATGGCGAGAGCCTATGATCAAACGCTTGCGTTTGTTCATAGCCTCGGGGGCTACTCCCATCGGGAGCGCTGGTCGCGCACCCGATAGATATGAAAAGCTCGAGAAAGAATGACAATATAGCGGCATAAGGCGTTGAGCCTACAACCAAGCACAAGTCCTTGGCTGTAGCCTCGGGGGCTACTCCCATCGGGAACGCTGTTCGCGTGCCCGATTAAATTATAAAAAGAAGGGAGCATATTTCGAGTTATACAAATAACTCTACATATACTCCCATCGGGAAGGCAAAATAAGTCATCCGTTGACTCAATAAAATGTGCTATTCCAACAGCCGGAAAAGCACTCGACAATATATTCTCAGAGCGCCAAAGTTGCGAATAATCTCTGAATGCCACAAAACTTTGCGAAGGTAAGACCCCAGATCCGTTCTGAGCGGCGTGGCACCGTCTCTGACGTCGGTTTGCTACTTTTTTCCGTATCAACAGATACGAAGAAAAATCCTAACGGACGCGTTAGGTACCCGATGAAATATGACTGGGACTCGACAGAATGGTCCTTAAGCGGCGCCTATCGAGTTAACACCAGTATCCCGAGATCATGTCCGGGGACGTGATCTTGAAGTAGGTTTTTGCGGATTGCCACTAGAGCAGTTAACTAGTACCTGATCCGTCAGATGAACTAGCCCCAACTACCATTATCCCTGTACAATATATATTTGCATATCTAAAGATATGTGATAAGTTTGGCAAAGTTATCGAATAATTATAAAAGTTGGAGATTTTCCATGATTCTTCGATTCAAGCAAAATCTCGGGGGCTACTGACATAGGCATCCCCAATGGGCCTGCCGAAGATGGTACCCGGGGTTTACTGAAGGCCCATGACTCGATGAATATGAAGATTCGGAAGCCCAAGTTAGTATTAAGGAAAGCTAGAGTTGTATTATGAAAAACATACTTGTAATCTTACGGGATGAGTTAGAAACCTTCCCGGACTCTGTAACTTGTGTATTACGAATCCCTCGCCTCCGCCTCCTATATAAGGGGGAGTCGAGGGACAAAGAAAGGACCGATTCATTGTCTCACGCAACCCTAGTTTTTACATCGTCGAGTACTTTTCGGCTGAAACCTTCTAGATCTACTTGCCATCTACTTCCGACTAAAACCCTAGTCTACAATCTGTAGGCATTGATAAGTTAATCCCTTGTCACCCGTTAAAATGGCTAAGCGCCATTAAATTCAAGATAGATGAATACTTTTTGAAAGTAAATGGATCTATAATATTGATGGACTTGGATGGAATATCCTTGAACAAGCTCGACTTGTCGAAAGTTTATTTACGACAAAGTTCAAAGTGTTGACTGTGATAAGATTAGATCTTCAGCAGCGATGCTTATAGTCTATACGGATTGTTCTAGTAATCACTACATATTTCTTTTATGAGATATGTTAGTAGGATGGCAAAAAAAACATTCCTTAACAGAAGTGTGTATTAAAGGTGTATACAAGATACAGCTAAGAGTTTTGCTAGTCCGTAGAATACTAGAAAGGTATACAAACTTCACTGGATGAAGTGAGTATCACGGAGTTGGAATCTTCACCAGATGAAATAATCAAAGATTTTTGATTTCATCAGAAACAATGAAGATACTTGCATTTGCAAGAAATTAAGTGGGAGCGCTGAGACATGTTTATAATATTTTATGTAGATGACATATCATTGATTATAAATGATGTAATTATGTACTTGATGTGAATAAAATGTTTTCATTGAGAATTAACTTCAATGAAAGGATATGGACTGAAACATATTTAGCGTCAAGATCTATGAAGATATATTGAAACGCATAATAAGTTTAAGTCAAAGTACATAGAATGAATATTGAAGTAGTTCAATATAAAAATATTAAGATTGTGTTCTTTTCATGTGAAGGTTTAACAAGACTTGAGTGTATCTGACACTCAATGAGTAAAAACACATGAGTGATTTTAGATCACGTATAATATGTACACAATCAGATGTCCTGTGCTCTAAAGAGTTAGGAGCATATACCAAAATGATTCATGTGATGATCATTGGACAACAGTAAGAATATCCCTGAGTGCTTTAGAAGAACCAAGGATATTAGTTTTGTATGTGGAAATGACAAACAAATCGCTGTAAGGTGTTGCACCGATATTAGTTTGGTCACATATAAAAATAAATTTCAAATCTCAGTTAGGCTAAGTGTTCATTAAAAGGTAGCACAATGCTAGATTTAGATGAGTTCTAAATATTGTGACGGATTCTACAAACGAAGGCAGAGTATGTCATTGTTTTGATAATGACTGAGGATGTTAAAGTCGAGGAGTTCTTTGAGAACTTGGTGTAGTTCCGATAGTGTCAGAACTTTGAAGCTATATTGTGTGTGACAATATTAGTGACATATTTCAGACCGCGGAATTAAGGTTCCACCAAAAGACTGAACATATATGATTAATGCCGACTCATTTGGAAAATGAGTGATGCGCTGAGACGCAAATGAATTGCAAAATACATACATTTCTGAGCGTGTCAGATCCGTTGACTGAAACCTCTCCCGTAAGCAAAACATGATACGCACCAGAAGGCCAAGGTGTTATATCTTTACATATGTAAACTAGATTATTGACTCTAGTGCAAGTGGGAGACTGTTGAAGATATGCCCAAGAGGCAATAATAAAGTGGTTATTATAATATATCTTTGTGTTTATGATAAATGTTTGCATACCATGCTATAATTGTATTAACCGAAACATTGATACATGTGTGTTATGTAAGCAACAAGGAGTCCCTAGTAAGCCTCTTGTATAACTAGCTTGTTGATTAATAGATGATCATGGTTTCATGATCATGAACATTGGATGTTATTAATAACAAGGTTATGTCATTAGTTGAATGATATAATGGACACACACCCAAATAAGCGTAGCATAAGATCAAGTCATTAAGTTCAAACTTGCTATAAGCTTTCGATACATAGTTACCTAAGTCCTTCAACCATGAGATCATGTAAATCACTTACACCGGAAGGATGCTTTGATTACATCAAACGCCACTGCGTAAATGGGTGGTTATAAAGATGGGATTAAGTATTCGGAAAGTGTGAGTTGAAGCATATGGATCAAAAGTGGGATTTGTCCATCCCGATGATGGATAGATATACTCTGGGCCCTCTCGGTGGAATGTCGTCTAATTAGCTTGCAAGCATGTGAATAGTTCACAAGAGATGACATACCACGGTACGAGTAAAGAGTACTTGTCGGTAACGAGGTTTAACAAGGTATGGAGATACCGAGGATCGAACCTCGGACAAGTAAAGTATCGCGTGACAAAGGGAATCGGTATCGTATGTAAATGGTTCAATCGATCACTAAGTTATCGTTGAATGTGTGGGAGCCATTATGGATCTCTAGATCCCGGTATTGGTTATTGGTCAGAGAGGAGTCTCGACCATGTCTGCATAGTTCACGAACCGTAGGGTGACACACTTAAGGTTTGATGTCGTTTTAAGTAGATATGGAATATGGAATGGAGTTCGAATATTGTTCGGAGTCTCGGATGGGATCTAGGACATCACGAGGAGGTCCGGAATGGTCCGGAGAATAAGATTCATATATAGGAAGTCGCTTTCCAAGTTTGGAAATTGATCCGGTGCATTTATGGAAGGCGCTAGATTGTTCTAGAACCTTCCGGAAGAAATCACCATGGAAGGTGGAGTCCCGGAAGGACTCCACCAACCCTAACCAGCCAACCAAGTGGGAAGGTGGAGTCCATGGTGGACTCCACCTCCTTGGCTGGCCACTAAAGGGGGAAAGGGAGGAGTCCTTGTCCCCCTAGGTTTCGTCCATATGGCAGTTTTTGAATTGGGGTCTTATTCAGATCTTTGGGCAAACCCTAGGGATTCCACCTATATAAAGAGGAGGAGAGGGGGGCTGGCCGGCCACATCAAGGCTGCCCTTGGCCGCACCCCTCCCTCTCTCCCAAACCCTAGCACCACTCCCTCCTCCACCTCTCTCCCGCACGGCAACGGCGAAGCCCTGCAGGAGATCTCCACCACCACCGTCACCACGCCGTCGTGCTGCCGGGATTCCGAGGAGGATCTACTACTTCCGCTGCCCGCTGGAACAGGGAGAAGGACGTCGTCATCAACACCGAACGTGTGAATTGAGTACGGAGGTGCTGCCCGATTGTGGCACCGTCAAGATCTTCTACGCGCTTTTGAAAGCGGCAAGTGATCGACTACACCAACAACGAGATCTAATCTCGTAGGCTTTGCAATCTTCGAGGGTTAGTCTCATGATCTTCTCGTTGCTACCATCTTCTTGATTGGATCTTGCCTTGTTATTCGTTCTTGCGGTAGGAAATTTTTTGTTTTCTATGCTACGAATCCCATCAACATTTCTACCGGCAATTTTAAGTGTTGGTTAGCATGGCATAACATGGCAGGGGTGAGCTACTTCAATATTAAACGGAGCGGGGAAATCCTAGTTGGATATCCGAAATACTCCGCGTATATGTAAGGTGAATATGCACAAACTATCACGGCTCGACATGATGCAAGATGCAAACAGATGCATGGATGGCATATTCATGTTCATTGGATTTTTCTGATCAAAATTCATATATAACATTTTTTATTTGGAGTTACCAATTAAAAGTTATTAAGAGAATAGTTTTTAGTATTTAAAATAGAAAACAGAAATTGTTTAATCAGGAAAAGGGTTCATTTTTAATTTCCGAAAAGGGGGAAGGACCTCGGGTTTATTTTATAAGCATGCAGGGGGTTTTCAAGTAAAACAGAGGCTACAGGGACTGCGGGTTGAACCGGAAAGATTGCAGGGGTCAAAGTGTAAAAGATTCAGATCTGAATCTGAGAAGATTTTCTCACCAGCGCGGGATCTAGCCCGAGTCGCTGACGGTGGGGGCCAGCGGGATGACGTGGCGCCAGCGTGGCGAAGCGTGCGGGGCGCACAGAAGCTGTTCGAGGGGGGGGAATGCCGCTCGCGTTCCCGAGGGCGTGGTCACCGCGGACAAACGTCGACGCTCCAGGCGATTGGAGGCACCCCAGGAAGCGTGGTTGGTTGCGTTCGAAGCGTGTCGCCGAGGGGAACCTGAAGGTGGTGGTGCGCTGTCTTGGAGATCACCGGAAGGCGGCCGGCGACGAGGTCCTGCGGCGGTGGCGGCCGGACTCACGGTGAAAAGGCGGAAAGCGGAAACGAAAGGGGTGAAGAAGATGTCCAAGAGGAAGCTGAGCTCACCCTGATGCTCGACGTCTGCTCGGCGAAGGCAGGGGAGGCCGAGGTTCGCCGGAATCGACGACGAACGCCGCCGGAGTCGGAAAAGGGAACCACGAATTGGCGGCGAATTGACGGTCCCGGGGTCGATTCCTTGCAGCATGTGGTAGAGGAAGATGACGCGCACCCGACGGTGCCCTTGGAACGGCGCGGGGAGGTAGGTAGCGTCGGCGCCATGGAGAGGAAGGCACGGTGGTGCTCACAGGGAAGAGAGAAAAAAATTATAGGGAGAAGGGGAAGTGGCGGCGCGAGGGAGGAGAAGAGAGGGGAGGCTAGGGTTGAGGGTTAGGGTTGGGCGCCGAAGATAAGGAGAGGTAGGGCGTGGTTGCAGTGGTCCATGGCGTGCGTGGACAGTGACGGGAGGGGGGCTTCACGTTCTCGCATGAGGGGAGGTAGACGACAAGGGGGAGGGCGTACCGCTTCGCTTCGGGCCGGAGGAAGAGAGCTGGGCTGGGCCAGAGAAGAAGGAGCAGGCCAGAAGAGAGAGGAGCTGGGCCTGCGGGGTGGAGGAGGAGATGGGCCGCCGGGAAGGACTGGGCCAGAGAGGAGGAACCAGGTTAGGGTTAGGGTTTTTCTAAATTTTCTTTTCTCCTTTCTTTCCAAAACTGGTTTTGCAATCTTATTTGAATACATTCAAACAAGGGTTTGAATTTTGAATTTCAGAGGAGGAGAGGTAGAGAAAACGAAATATTTTAGATATCAACTTTATTTGTTTTGGGTTTTGTTAATGAAGAGGCAAGAGGGGGTTTATTTAATAACCCATATGAGAGGAAAAATAGTTTAGGGTTTTATAAAATAATTTTATTTGTAAAACAAGGACGATATGATGCATGATGCCATGAGGATGCAGTAAATAAAAGAACAGGCAAATTCTATTAGGGGTCCAACCCCGGGCCGTTATAATCGACACTACTAACAAGGGATCGCGCCCCGAGATCCCACGTCCAGGTACGGGGGGGAAGAGAGGTGAACTATCGGATCTTCTGGCGGCGTGTCAATCTCCTCGACACCACTAACAAGAATTCTTGCTCCATGATGATCGGGCGACACCACCAACAAGGGTTGTTGCTCACGTCGACGAGGATGACTCCGTGGAAACAAAGGATGGAGTAATAGTCACATGGATCCACCTTTTCAACGTAACAAGAGCGAATAATAAGAGTAGTCGGTATGGTCGCGACTCCATCCCGCACTCAAAGTATTACTCTGTACATGAATAAGAGAATCGTGCAACCAACTCCAGGAATACAGATTGGCGATCTTGGTAAACGTCGACAGCGAAGATTCATCAGGTCAAAAACACAAGGAATAGAGGAAGAATCACATAAACGGAGATGGCGTCATCAGAGAAGACAAAGGTAAGCCGCCGTTGATGTTCTTCTGTCGGAAATCTTCAGAGATCGGACCTATTAGGATAAGGCATAGATCGTCCAACCCACGTTGAACCCTAAGACTCAGAGTAGCAGATAAGAGAGAAGACTCAAAACTCGCAAAGGTAAGAAGAGAAAGACTTTAGGTAAGGAGAAAAATCAGAGCTAATCGGATCTATCCAACGAATTTTAGAAAATAGTTTTGACACTAGACACAACAGCGTCCGTTGGCAAGGTTATCCTATAGGCTGGACTAGTGGGGTACCGTCAACCTGGGCTCTGATACCAACTTGTGACGCCCCGGAACCGGTACCATGAGGATTCCAGCGATCCCGCCGAAATCCGCACGATATCGATTCTGAGACGCCCTCCGACACGACGTGCGCGACGAATCACACACGTGATGCCAGAGGAATTAACACGAGCGGTAACATTACAATAGGATTACAATAGAGCCCACAAAAAAACATATATTACAACAACGACTCCAACGAGTCAAGATACAAATAGATACAATACAAAGATCCAAATCATACAGAAGATCGAATACGTCCGAGTACGGACAAGATACAAATTGGACTAAGAGTCCTGAAGATAACCAGTGGCGTCCATAACCCTGCCCAGGCCAAGCCGGAAGGGTAACCTTGCTAACGTCGTCTTCGTCGAACATAACTTCATACCTGCCCGGTTATGTCCCAAAGAAGCAGCAATAAGTACGGGTTCGTACTTAACAAGACTTCAAGACGTATAAGCATTCATCAACCAGTCGTCCTTTGTACTTGAGACACGCAGGGGACTTAGAGGACGCAAGAGGAACGTCATAGGCAATATGGTGGGGTTAAGCGGCAGCGCGCAAGCACTAAAAACCAATAGAGACACTCTACAACAGTCGTCTATCAGAGAAGGTGAGAGAGCGCACAACTAACAGTTCTATACTCTGCAAACATAACACAACCGATGCGTCCCCCCCTCGCAAGGAAGTACTTACAAAGGCACTCACACGGTGGACAAGTTTTATTAGGTAGCAGTTGTAGTAATGCTATATTACTACGCAAGTTATTAGCAAATTATTAACATCAGCATAAAGGTGTAAGTTGTTCTATGATCGAGCTATACAATTCCAAGTCGTCCATAACCGCGGACACGGCTTATCGATAAGATGTACACCCTGCAGGGGTTGCCCAAATGTAACCATACGCATGCTCGACCCGCTTCTTACAGGCGATGTCTCACAACAAGACCGTTCCCAGTTCAACAAGAAAGTCTAGGGGGGCCACCCGACTAAGCTACCCGTATCGAAGTTCGGTCGTACTCCGAGACGGACTCAGGGTTTGCGTCGGCGGCTAGGCGTGCAAACCACACGCTTCGCTAAACGTCCCGCGGGGTACAGTACAGAATATAAACACCCGAAGGCAACAGGAAGTAAACACCTGAAGGCAACAGTAAGTAAAGCATGGCATAGGCAAATAAAACCAAGGTTGTGGCCCCCTTTTCAACTGACTTGAGAAAAAGGTAATGGGTGATGGGGGGTCCCGATAATCGTCCCCACGTACGGGTAGAGCGCTCAATCTCGGAACAGATAACAAGAACTCGGGTCCTAGGGGACATTAGCGAGTCAAAGTTCCGATGCTTTCGCAAAGGGGCTCACAGATGCGTCTGCTTACAATTTTAGTTGTTAACAATAAAGTAAGTGTGATTATCTCCCACAAACATATCCATATACCATGTGTCATGATTCCCCAACAGATAACCCGATAAGATAACGATAACGGTAACGAGATAAAAACAGCACTAGCATGCACTACGACTTGCAAGGCAGACCCGATAACCAAACAACAGCTGTAGGGGGTGGTGGTGGTGGCAATATGGGCTGCTTGAGGTAACAAGTGGATAGGACACGTGACAAGAACGCAACTCAAGGCTAGCATAAGAGAGAAGGCAAAATTAAATAGGTGAGCGACTCCTGCAGAGACAGGAGTTTAGGAAATGCTTGCCTGTTAAAGCTTGCCGAGGAACATCCGGAGAACTTGCCGTATCTCACAATACCACTTCGCGATCCTATCCGGAAGAAGCAAACGCTGGACAAACAACGAGTGCAAGTCTTACTACTACGGATAAAGAAGATCCAGCATGATCAAGATGATATGCATGACATGGCAACGATGATGCAATGCACTTATCCAATTTAAGCGGAGTCGGAACCCCGGACAATCAATTTAGGTTGGAGTTGCATTTCTACCGGCAATTTTAAGTGTTGGTTAGCATGGCATAACATGGCAGGGATGAGCTACTTCAATATTAAACGGAGCGGGGAAATCCTAGTTGGATATCCGAAATACTCCGCGTATATGTAAGGTGAATATGCACAAACTATCACGGCTCGACATGATGCAAGATGCAAACAGATGCATGGATGGCATATTCATGTTCATTGGATTTTTCTGATCAAAATTCATATATAACATTTTTTATTTGGAGTTACCAATTAAAAGTTATTAAGAGAATAGTTTTTAGTATTTAAAATAGAAAACAGAAATTGTTTAATCAGGAAAAGGGTTCATTTTTAATTTCCGAAAAGGGGGAAGGACCCCGGGTTTATTTTATAAGCATGCAGGGGGTTTTCAAGTAAAACAGAGGCTACAGGGACTGCGGGTTGAACCGGAAAGATTGCAGGGGTCAAAGTGTAAAAGATTCAGATCTGAATCTGAGAAGATTTTCTCACCAGCGCGGGATCTAGCCCGAATCGCTGACGGTGGGGGCTAGCGGGATGACGTGTGTAACATCCCCAAAAATTCAATAGAAGAGAGAAGAAGAATTCCAGAGATCAAAATTTTCAAACCGACAAAAACTTTTAAATTGCATATAGTGCCATGCATAGGACTTGTGCATTTGAGTGTTATGCCTTGATGATTGTTATTGTGTTATTGTGCTAAACCCTAAAACCCTAATGTGATCAAGTGAAGATCACAAACCAAATAAATCAAAAAGAGAAATAAGAACAAAACCCTAAAACCCTCACATATGGTTTATGCCATTTTTGAAAATCTTTACCCTAGACCAGTTTTGTCTTCACCATTAGTTGTTTTATGTTACTAAACACTTATTACAACTTTTGAAATCAAAGAAACACAAATTAAATCAAATCCCAACTCAATTGGTGATCACATGAATAATGGCCATTTCTGCCATTTATATTCTGGTCACTACTTTGAGCCCTGGATCTCAAGTTTTTCAAACTAAACTTTCCCAATTCCTTGCACCTCATCCAAGAGCACATCAAGGTGAACAACTTTTGTAAAGACCACCTTACCAAAATAATCTTTGATAAAAATCTATGCTCATGCAAAGTTGGGACTTTTTAAGATGAGCAACAATCCCACTTTGTCAAATTTTTGCAATTCTTCAAATTTTAAAAATTCCACCACCACCCACACTTGTCTCTGGTCTTTTGCAACTCCTCCAAACACACCATTTTCAAAATTTGGACCCACTGGACCTCAACCAAATTTGGTAAAATTTGGCAAATTTCAAATAGGATTAAATGCAAACACTATTTAAAATAGTGTTTTGGGCCAAACCACTTGCCCCATTTCACTCCCTCTGGTCCCCTTGTCCCCTCTCTCACTCAATGCCCCATAGTAACCCTAGTGAGGCATGCTTAGCATGCATGCACACACCATGCCGGCCATGACGCCACCCCGGCAAGCCCCCCCTCTTCTCCCTTCTTCTCCCCACTGGCCCTGGTGCCAAAGCTTGCCACCATGCACTCCTACATCACCTAGTACCGACAGCCTCGCCGTAGACGCCATAGCTTCGCCGGAGAACGCGCGCCCAGAACGCGCCCGCATGCCGCTCGCGTCGCGACCATGCCCGCCACGGGCACTCACTGGACACGCGCCGTTCCACCAGCACGAGCAAGCCCTGGCCCCTCTCTCAACTCGTTGAGCACCGCCTGGCGACCACGAAGCCGCCAAACACGCGCTCGACCAGACCCTGGACCGCCGCCGCCGGCAACGACGAAGAAGATCCCGTGAACGCCGCCAGCAGACACGGAAGCAATGCGTCGTCATCCCACGCCGCCCGACCGTGCCGTCGCCACCCCTAGCTCCGCCTGGACGAGGAGAACACGACTGCACCCTCGCCTAGCCCAACCGCTCGCCGGAATCGCCGCAAGCATGTCGACCTTGCCACTGCCCCGCAGCACCCAAGCTCCTCTATAAATAAGGGCCTCCCCTGAGCAATCTGAGCACCACCCCATCCTCTCCTCCCATCCCTGACTCTCCACCACCACTCCACTCACCCAATCGTCGCCGGAGCAAGCTCAATCGAGCGATCGGAGCCGCGGAAGCCCTGGAGAAATCGACGTTGATCCAGGCCACCTCGAGCTCCGCCACTGCTACAGGCTGCTTCACCGTCATCAACAACCTCGCCCTGAACCTCGCCGCCGACCGCCGGAGCTCCGTCGCGCTCTCCGACCCCCTGCCGTCGCCGCCAGTAAGCCCCCTTCTCGTCGGAGACGACGACGCACCAGCGCCGTCGATCTGCCTTCTAATCCAACGACCCACCGTGCGCGTACCGTTTCGCGCTATAAGAAACGCTGACGGGTGGCCCCCAGCTCGTCAGGCGGCCCACGCGCCGTGGATGCGTTGCTGGGCCGAGTTTCGTTATTTCAAACCGTTTCGGCCCAAGTTCGTTTCCCGCCGGCCCGTTAATTTCAAATCTGCATTTTCTGTTTAATTCCAATTCAATACTGGCTCCAACTTTGAAAATTCATAGATTCTGTTTGGCTTGGCCAAATTTAGCAAATTTTATATTGTTAGAAAGCTAAGGAAAAGATCTACAACATTCCACTGGTCTCACCTTGAGATCTGTTGTAGAAATAAAATGATAAAAAGAAGAAGGCAGGGACTTTTTCACATTCAATTAAATCTTAAAAATCAACCAAAATTGATATTTAGTTAATTCCAACTCTCATAGCTCACTTTTCACTTGCACTAATTGTTTCTGCAAAAATATGGTGTGGTCACTTTGCATGATCATGCCCTGGTTGAAATAAAGGACTATATGGCTAGTTTAGTTAGTGGATATTGTCCAAATTTATGATGTAAATTGTATGAAGTGTTTCACTTCATTTAAATCTTGTCCCAAGCACTTTCATATGAAGTTGGACCACTGG
This sequence comes from Lolium perenne, assembly GCF_019359855.2. Taxonomy (NCBI): domain Eukaryota; kingdom Viridiplantae; phylum Streptophyta; class Magnoliopsida; order Poales; family Poaceae; genus Lolium; species Lolium perenne. Next base: position 316,553,402 of record NC_067245.2, read on the forward strand.
TCAAATACTCTCACATGAAATACTTGGGGATATTAAATCTTTTATAGAATATTTAAATAGTATGAGGTGGCCTACCTCATTTAAATCATCTTCTCAAATAATGATGATGAATGGTTGACTTAGGTCAACATGATTTCTTGTGTGATCATTTGAGATTTTAAATCTTAAAGAAGATTCAATGAGAGGAAATTATTTTCCTAAGTAAAGAAAACCAATGCACCAAATGGTATTAAGTGTGTGCTTAGAATAGTTTGTGTGAATATATGTGATGTGTGGCCTAGCCATTAAATTAGTTGAGTAATTATACTCGTATTTCAATTTAGACGCTAGCACCGGAGAATACCAGGAAGAGGAAGGATTCTACCCAGAAGAGGAGGAGGAAAACTTTGACCACTACCAAGGCAAGATGATATTCTTGCAAGTGCAAGGCTCTCTTGAGCAAGGCACCCCTCCACTTTACCTTATGAGGATTGATCCCATCCCAAGTTTTATTCTTGCAAAGTTTTTACTTTATTTATTTAAGCTTACTTTTATAGTTAACTTTGGTCTAAGTATAGAATAGTACAAGAGTATCAAACTTAGCCTAAGAAGCTTATGAGTTAAGTAGCACTAATCAAGACTAGTTGCTAGTGCTAACAAAGAAGGGTGGCTACTCTAGATGGGAACATGTGACTGGTTTTTAAACTTGAAACCTTGGAATGATGAGTCATTCCATTGAATGATTTTTTGAAGGTGAATATGACCAAGAGAAGATGGTGATTTTTGATAAAACTGATATTGGTTTGGATGCGATACCTTTCCAATTTTTGAGTACCCCCACAATACCTGATTATGGGTAGGGCTTAACTGGAAATTTATACATCTGAGTATGGGTTCCCTCTGAACAAGCATCATAGGGGTTATGCCAAGGCTGCCTCCGTTGTTGAGAAATGATGTGAATTGAGGTGAATTGTACGGCCAAGCTCGTGCAGTTCCCGGAGTTGACAGTTGGTCTTCACTGGGAGGCCAAGCTCATGGGGAGAGGTGCCTATACTAGGGTATGTAAGTGAAAGGTTATGGTTGATGATCCGCGTACTGAGTTACGATGATTCAGGGTTATCCCTGACGGATGAAATCAAATGTTGTGGCACAAGTGTGCAACCTCTGCAGAGTGTAAACCTATTCGAATAGCCGTGTCCACGGTTACAGACGGTTGGAAAGGCCATACAGTTCCCGGTATCAGATTCTTGAAAAATGTGGGTGAAGTAAATGGTGAATGGTGACTTGTTTTTGAACCACAACTTGAGTTGTGGGAATGACACTAATGTTCCCACTTGAGTTAGTTAGCACATGAATAGGTCTTTATTAAATACTTGTGAACTAAACTTGGCTTTATGCAAAAGAAACTAGAGCTTAGTATCCCTTTTACTAGAATTGATAGTACTTATATTAGTATTAGTTTGCGAGTACTTTAAAGTACTCACGGCTGTGTCCCTGGCTATTCAAATGGCCAGAGTATGAAGATGGACAGAACTACCAAGGAGATGACCAGCAGGACGCCTACGACAACTAGGAGTCTTCCGACGTCAAGCGTTGGCCTGTGGACTAGAGAGTCCATTTCTATTTACGCTTCCGCTATGAACTTGTGTTGTTCATTGATCAATAGATCAACTATTTGTGTAATAGGGATCATGTGATCTGAATCTGTAAGACAATATGGGTTGTAATGAATGATGACTATGATATTCAACTATTATGCCTCGCAACAACAATATTCCTGGGATTGCGATGAATGACATAATAGGCATCTGGACTTAAAAATCCGGGTGTTGACAAGTTGGTATCAGAGCCATTGTTTGACCTCAGAGGACCCTAGTTAGCATGGACGTTCAAGAAAACTTAACTTGGAAATTAAATGAAAAGATATTTACGAAAATCTATTCACACTCTTGTCCTTGAGATCTCTTCACAAAATTGAGAAATCATGTCTTTCTTATTAAAGCTACTTAAAATTTTGCCACACTCGTTCGCTCTCTAACTTACTTATCCATTTCGCTTTCAGATGGAGCCGAATGAACCTATCAACACCAAGTTTTACCAGCTTGGGAATGGAGGAGACCTGGTGTTCGAGAGGGATCTGAATGCCCTGTCGGACTTTTTGGAGCGCCCTCACCCCGAGTTCCACGGAATCGAGGTGAACGACCAGCCCGGAGGAGAGTTGCAGTGGATCATCACCGCTGACTTGAGGGGCAAGATGGAGCCTCCCACCTCGGAGAGGATCCTCTTTTCCTTCCGCGAAAGCAACTGGCTCGACGGACTCGCACGTGCCCTTCAGGAGGCGCTTGCGCGCCTATGTGGACAGAACGTGGTGCGCATACTCGCGTCTCGCTTCGCGCATCTCGTGAGGCGTGATGCCATGGGAGTGCCCATGGAGCTGCAGCCGCACCCTGAGTTGAGGCACCATGCAGAGTACCTCAACTTCATGCTGTACCAGACTCAGAAGGATCTAGACGCCTCTCGTGTGTACGCCAACCAGACCCATGCTCACATCGCTGAGCAAGGTGAGGCGATCAAGCTGCTCGCCCGCGACCGCAAGACACTCCGCCAGCAGCGTGCCAAGAAGGACGCTACTATTGCGCGCCTTCGCGCCAGGATAGCTTCTTTAGAGGCCACCGTCACGGCCCAGGAGGACCAGCTGAGAGAGATGGAAGAAGATGAGGGAGGTATAGACCTTCAGGGAGGAGGATCCTTCCTAAGTGACGACGACGACTTTGAGGAGGACGAGTTCACCGAGGATGAGGACTACGAGTTCCTGGAGGCAGGACCCTACGACTTCATCCCGATCGATGTGGATGATGAGGAGTAGTTGCACGTGATCACTTATGTAGGTGTGAGTTGTATCCCGCCCGTTGTATCGTAGTATGAGAAAATGGTTCTTAAAACCATGGGAAGTGTTAGTTTGTAAGCTGTAAGGTGTGATGCTGAATGAATGAATGAATGTTTGTGTGTGTCATCAAAAGAGTTTACGTTTTTTAAATTTGTGAACTTACTCAAAATAAACCATAGAAAATTCCCTCTTATCTCATGATCTTCTCTATGTTCAGATGGCCCCTCCCAATCGCAACACCAACGATGCCATGATGCAACTGCTGCAAACCTTGCTAGCTGACCGGGAGACTGAAAGAGCTGAACGCCAAGCCAACATCGCAGCACTGCAAAACCTTGCCAACCAAGGCCATGGAAATCATGACCACCCCGGATCCAAGCTCAAGAACTTCCAGAATACCAACCCTCCGGTGTTTAGCAAGACCGAAGAACCCCTTGACGCCGACGACTGGCTCCAGACTATGGAGAACAACTTGGAAGTAGCCGGAGTAGAAGCCGCCGAGAAGGTCTTGTTTGCAACCCACTACCTTGCCGGACCAGCCCGAGCTTGGTGGACTAGCACCCGTGCCATGAACGCAGGTCAAGTCATGACTTGGGCAGACTTCAAGCTCAAGTTTAGCAAGTACCACGTGCCCCCGGGTCTTATCAAGAAGATGAGGGACGAGTTCCGCGAACTCAAGCAAGGACGGATGACGGTGGTAGAATACCGCGACAGGTTCCTTACACTGTCAAGGTACGCCCCCGACGAGACCGACACCACCGAGAAGAGGCAGGAGAGATTCCTAAACGGACTGCATGATGAGATGCAGACTGTCCTTGTCAACATCCCCTTCGCCGACCTTGAAGCCTTAGTGGATTCCGCCATCCAGATGGAAGGCAAGTTGAACCAAGCCAACGAGAACCGTAAACGCCGCATGATGCACCAGAGTGGGCCCAGCAATGCCCCGAAGTATCGCCCCAGCTCAAGCGGAGGTTTCACCCCGAGGAACAACAACAAGCCCCAGGTGCAGACTTCACGCCCGGGTTATCAGAACCGGAGTGGAGGCAACTCCAGGCCAGGAGGCCACCACAACAACAGCAACTACAACAACAACAACTTCAACCGCGCTCCGCCCAGAGCCCCCAACAACAACAACAACAACAACACCAACACCGCCCCAAGGACTGGGAGCAACGCCATCCCCGTCGCACCCAAGGACAAGGCCACCATTACTTGTTATGAGTGTGGTGTGATGGGACACTACTCCAACGAGTGCCTCAAGAGGTTAGCCAAGAATGCCGCTAACACCGCTGCACCTGCTCAGCAGCAACGCCGCGTCTCTACCGGCAAGAAGTTCGCCCCCAACAACCCCAATAACCGCAATGGCCGTCTCTTCCACATAAACGCCGAAGAAGCCCAGGAAGCACCAGATGTTGTACTGGGTATGTTTTCTGTCAACTCCGTACCTGCCAGAGTGTTGTTTGATTCAGGAGCATCGCATTCTTTTGTCACTGAAGACTTTGCATCCACAAGTAAAATCCAACCTATCAGTTTGAAGCATGTTATGATAGTTCAAATTCCCGGATCAACCACCAAAGCCAGAAAATTTTGCAAAAATGTACCCATCAGAATTCATGAAGTAGACTTTTATGCCAATCTGATTGTTCTGGGAACCAAAGGTCTGGAAGTCGTACTAGGAATGGACTGGATGTCAAAACACCATGGATTGTTGGACTGTGCCAAGAAAGCCATCACCATGATGAGTAGCACCGGAATTTTAGTGGAACATGTATCGGAAAGGCTGCCCCGAAAGTTTACCTGCAACCAGAGTATAGCCCAGCCAACCTTGGATCAGATCAGGGTTGTCTGTCGATACCCTGATGTGTTTCCTGCTGATCTACCCGGTATGCCCCCAGACCGGGATATCGAGTTTATCATCGAGTTAATCCCTGGAACCGGACCTATAGCCCAGAGAGCCTATAGCATGAACCCGGCAGAGTTAGTAGAACTGAAGAAGCAACTGGATGACCTGTTAGCCAAAGGATTGATTCGACCTAGTGCATCACCCTGGAGATCACCTGTTTTGTTTGTGGACAAGAAGGATGGTGCCACTCGTTTATGTACGGATTACCGTAAGCTTAACGATGTCACCATCAAAAACAAGTATCCCCTACCCAAGATAGAAGACCTGTTCGATCAGTTGACCGGTGCCAAAGTGTTCTCTAAGATAGATCTTAGGACTGGTTATCATCAGCTAAAGATTCGTGCCACAGATATCCCAAAGACTGCCTTTACCACCAGATATGGATTGTATGAGTATAACGTCATGTCATTTGGATTAACCAATGCCCCCGCTTATTTCATGAACCTCATGAATAAGATCTTCATGAACTTTTTGGACAAGTTTGTCGTTGTCTTCATTGACGACATTCTTATCTACTCCAAATCCGAAGAAGAACATGAACAACATTTGGAGACTGTCTTAGAAACCCTTAGACACCACCAGTTGTATGCCAAGTTCAGCAAATGTGAGTTTTGGTTGAAGGAAGTAGGATTCCTGGGACATATCTTGTCTGCAGGAGGAATTGCCGTAGATCCCGCCAAGATCAAAACTGTTACAGAATGGCAAGCCCCAACCACTCAAACCGAGGTCCGCGCTTTTCTTGGACTAGCCGGATATTATCGCAGATTTGTGGAAGGCTTTTCGAGCATAGCTAGACCAATGACCCAACTGTTGAAGAAGGATAAGAAGTTTGAATGGACTGATAAATGTGAAGAGAGTTTTCAGCAGCTCAAGAGAAGATTGACCACAGCCCCAATCCTGATCATGCCCGATATCACTAAGCCTTTCGACGTCTATTGTGATGCATCCAAGATTGGTCTTGGATGTGTACTTATGCAAGAAGGCAAAGTGATATCATACCTGTCAAGGCAACTGAAGCAACATGAGCAGAACTATCCAACCCATGACTTAGAGCTGGCAGCCGTAGTCTTAGCCTTGAAAGTTTGGCGTCATTACCTCATGGGTAATCGATGCGAGATCTATTCGGATCACAAGAGCCTGAAGTACATTTTCACCCAGAAGGAGCTGAATATGAGGCAGAGGAGATGGATAGAATTAATCAAGGACTATGATATGGAAATTCACTACCACCCCGGCAAGGCCAATGTGGTAGCAGATGCCCTGAGTAGACTGCCGTGTCAGTTGAACTCCATGATAGCAGAAGAACAACCTAGCTTGTATCAAGAATTTGAGCAGTTTAGACTGGAGCTAGTTAATGAAGGATTCCTAGCCAGCATAGAGCTCCAGCCTACCCTGGTTAGCCAGATCAAAGAAGCCCAAAAAGGAAATGCTAGCATCGACGGAATCAAGAGCCAAATAGTTGCAGGGAAAGCACCAGGATTCACCGTAGATGAAGCCGGAATTCTTTGGTACAAAGGACGCCTATGTGTGCCAGCAAATTCTGAACTGAAACAAGTCATACTGAAGGAAGCCCACGACACCCTCTACTCCATTCATCCAGGAGGAACCAAGATGTATCAGGATTTGAAGGAACAATTTTGGTGGCATGGAATGAAGAGAGAAATCGGAAGCTACATTGCCAAGTGTGATATCTGTCAGAGAGTCAAGGCAGAACATCAGCGACCCGCATGACTGCTACAGCCGCTGCAGATTCCAGAATGGAAGTGGGACTCGGTAGGAATGGACTTTATCACCGGTTTGCCCAAATCCAGCAAAGGAAATGATTCGATATGGGTAGTTGTCGATAGATTGACCAAGGTAGCCCATTTCATCCCCGTCAAGACCACATACCAAGGCCCAAGGTTAGCTGAATTGTATATCTCCCGAATAGTCGCCCTGCACGGAACCCCGAAGTCAATAGTGTCAGATAGAGGATCACAATTCACCTCAAGATTCTGGCAAAAAGTGCACGAAGGACTAGGAACCCGGCTGAATTTCAGCACCGCCTATCACCCACAGACCGATGGACAGACAGAAAGAGTCAACCAGATATTGGAGGACATGTTGAGAGCATGTGTACTGGAATATGGATCCAAGTGGGAAGACTGCCTGCCTTACGCAGAATTCTCATACAACAACAGCTACCAAGCCAGCCTACAGATGGCCCCCTTTGAAGCCTTGTACGGAAGGAAGTGCCGTACCCCTCTAAATTGGTCAGAAGTCGGAGAAAGCCAAGTCTTTGGACCAGATGTTCTTCGTGAAGCCGAAGAGAAAGTTCACAAGATCCAGGAGTACCTCAAGACGGCACAATCAAGACAGAAGAGCTACGCCGACAAGCGACGCCGAGAGATGACCTTCGAGATCGGAGACTTCGTCTATCTCAAGGTATCCCCCCTGAAAGGAATGCAGAGATTCCAGCTGAAAGGAAAGCTCGCACCCCGATATGTCGGACCCTTCAAAGTTCTGAGTCGCCGAGGCGAAGTATCTTATCAACTGGAGTTACCGGAAGAAATGTCGGCTGTGCACGACGTGTTTCACATCTCACTCCTTCGGAAGTGCCTAGAAGTGCCGGAGAAGACGGAAGTGTTCAAGAACATCGATCACCGATCGGTGGACATCAACCAGGACTTGACGTACCGCGAAGTGCCAATTCGCATACTGGAGGAAGCTTACCGAACCACCCGCACCCGAAGCATCAAGTTCCTGAAGATTCAGTGGAGCAACCATACTGAAGAAGAAGCCACTTGGGAACGCGAAGACTTCATGAAGAAGGAGTACCCAGATCTCTTTAGTACCTAACTTTCTTTTAGATCTCGGGACGAGATCTTTTGTAAGGGGGAAGGGTTTGTAACATCCCCAAAAATTCAATAGAAGAGAGAAGAAGAATTCCAGAGATCAAAATTTTCAAACCAACAAAAACTTTTAAATTGCATATAGTGCCATGCATAGGACTTGTGCATTTGAGTGTTATGCCTTGATGATTGTTATTGTGTTATTGTGCTAAACCCTAAAACCCTAATGTGATCAAGTGAAGATCACAAACCAAATAAATCAAAAAGAGAAATAAGAACAAAACCCTAAAACCCTCACATATGGTTTATGCCATTTTTGAAAATCTTTACCCTAGACCAGTTTTGTCTTCACCATTAGTTGTTTTATGTTACTAAACACTTATTACAACTTTTGAAATCAAAGAAACACAAATTAAATCAAATCCCAACTCAATTGGTGATCACATGAATAATGGCCATTTCTGCCATTTATATTCTGGTCACTACTTTGAGCCCCTGGATCTCAAGTTTTTCAAACTAAACTTTCCCAATTCCTTGCACCTCATCCAAGAGCACATCAAGGTGAACAACTTTTGTAAAGACCACCTTACCAAAATCATCTTTGATAAAAATCTATGCTCATGCAAAGTTGGGACTTTTTAAGATGAGCAACAATCCCACTTTGTCAAATTTTTGCAATTCTTCAAATTTTAAAAATTCCACCACCACCCACACTTGTCTCTGGTCTTTTGCAACTCCTCCAAACACACCATTTTCAAAATTTGGACCCACTGGACCTCAACCAAATTTGGTAAAATTTGGCAAATTTCAAATAGGATTAAATGCAAACACTATTTAAAATAGTGTTTTGGGCCAAACCACTTGCCCCATTTCACTCCCTCTGGTCCCCTTGTCCCCTCTCTCACTCAATGCCCCATAGTAACCCTAGTGAGGCATGCTTAGCATGCATGCACACACCATGCCGGCCATGACGCCACCCCGGCAAGCCCCCTCTCTTCTCCCTTCTTCTCCCCACTGGCCCTGGTGCCAAAGCTTGCCACCATGCACTCCTACATCACCTAGTACCGACAGCCTCGCCGTAGACGCCATAGCTTCGCCGGAGAACGCGCGCCCAGAACGCGCCCGCATGCCGCTCGCGTCGCGACCATGCCCGCCACGGGCACTCACTGGACACGCGCCGTTCCACCAGCACGAGCAAGCCCTGGCCCCTCTCTCAACTCGTTGAGCACCGCCTGGCGACCACGAAGCCGCCAGACACGCGCTCGACCAGACCCTGGACCGCCGCCGCCGGCAACGACGAAGAAGATCCCGTGAACACCGCCAGCAGACACGGAAGCAATGCGTCGTCATCCCACGCCGCCCGACCGTGCCGTCGCCACCCCTAGCTCCGCCTGGACGAGGAGAACATGACTGCACCCTCGCCTAGCCCAACCGCTCGCCGGAATCGCCGCAAGCATGTCGACCTTGCCACTGCCCCGCAGCACCCAAGCTCCTCTATAAATAAGGGCCTCCCCTGAGCAATCTGAGCACCACCCCATCCTCTCCTCCCATCCCTGACTCTCCACCACCACTCCACTCACCCAATCATCGCCGGAGCAAGCTCAATCGAGCGATCGGAGCCGCGGAAGCCCTGGAGAAATCGACGTTGATCCAGGCCACCTCGAGCTCCGCCACTGCTACAGGCTGCTTCACCGTCATCAACAACCTCGCCCTGAACCTCGCCGCCGACCGCCGGAGCTCCGTCGCGCTCTCCGACCCCCTGCCGTCGCCGCCAGTAAGCCCCCTTCTCGTCGGAGACGACGACGCACCAGCGCCGTCGATCTGCCTTCTAATCCAACGACCCACCGCGCGCGTACCGTTTCGCGCGTTAAGAAACGCTGACGGGTGGCCCCCACCTCGTCAGGCGGCCCACGCGCCCCGGATGCGTTGCTGGGCCAAGTTTCGTTATTTCAAACCGTTTCGGCCCAAGTTCGTTTCCCGCCGGCCCGTTAATTTCAAATCTGCATTTTCTGTTTAATTCCAATTCAATACTGGCTCCAACTTTGAAAATTCATAGATTCTGTTTGGCTTGGCCAAATTTAGCAAATTTTATATTGTTAGAAAGCTAAGGAAAAGATCTACAACATGCCACTGGTATCACCTTGAGATCTGTTGTAGAAATAAAATGATAAAAAGAAGAAGGCAGGGACTTTTTCACATTCAATTAAATCTTAAAAATCAACCAAAATTGATATTTAGTTAATTCCAACTCTCATAGCTCACTTTTCACTTGCACTAATTGTTTCTGCAAAAATATGGTGTGGTCACTTTGCATGATCATGCCCTGGTTGAAATAAAGGACTATATGGCTAGTTTAGTTAGTGGATATTGTCCAAATTTATGATGTAAATTGTATGAAGTGTTTCACTTCATTTAAATCTTGTCCCAAGCACTTTCATATGAAGTTGGACCACTGGTCAAATACTCTCACATGAAATACTTGGGGATATTAAATCTTTTATAGAATATTTAAATAGTATGAGGTGGCCTACCTCATTTAAATCATCTTCTCAAATAATGATGATGAATGGTTGACTTAGGTCAACATGATTTCTTGTGTGATCATTTGAGATTTTAAATCTTAAAGAAGATTCAATGAGAGGAAATTATTTTCCTAAGTAAAGAAAACCAATGCACCAAATGGTATTAAGTGTGTGCTTAGAATAGTTTGTGTGAATATATGTGATGTGTGGCCTAGCCATTAAATTAGTTGAGTAATTATACTCGTATTTCAATTTAGACGCTAGCACCGGAGAATACCAGGAAGAGGAAGGATTCTACCCAGAAGAGGAGGAGGAAAACTTTGACCACTACCAAGGCAAGATGATATTCTTGCAAGTGCAAGGCTCTCTTGAGCAAGGCACCCCTCCACTTTACCTTATGAGGATTGATCCCATCCCAAGTTTTATTCTTGCAAAGTTTTTACTTTATTTATTTAAGCTTACTTTTATAGTTAACTTTGGTCTAAGTATAGAATAGTACAAGAGTATCAAACTTAGCCTAAGAAGCTTATGAGTTAAGTAGCACTAATCAAGACTAGTTGCTAGTGCTAACAAAGAAGGGTGGCTACTCTAGATGGGAACATGTGACTGGTTTTTAAACTTGAAACCTTGGAATGATGAGTCATTCCATTGAATGATTTTTTGAAGGTGAATATGACCAAGAGAAGATGGTGATTTTTGATAAAACTGATATTGGTTTGGATGCGATACCTTTCCAATTTTTGAGTACCCCCACAATACCTGATTATGGGTAGGGCTTAACTGGAAATTTATACATCTGAGTATGGGTTCCCTCTGAACAAGCATCATAGGGGTTATGCCAAGGCTGCCTCCGTTGTTGAGAAATGATGTGAATTGAGGTGAATTGTACGGCCAAGCCCTGTGCAGTTCCCAGGTTGACAGTTGGTCTTCACTGGGAGGCCAAGCTCATGGGGAGAGGTGCCTATACTAGGGTATGTAAGTGAAAGGTTATGGTTGATGATCCGCGTACTGAGTTACGATGATTCAGGGTTATCCCTGACGGATGAAATCAAATATTGTGGCACAAGTGTGCAACCTCTGCAGAGTGTAAACCTATTCGAATAGCCGTGTCCACGGTTACAGACGGTTGGAAAGGCCATACAGTTCCCGGTATCAGATTCTTGAAAAATGTGGGTGAAGTAAATGGTGAATGGTGACTTGTTTTTGAACAACAACTTGAGTTGTGGGAATGACACTAATGTTCCCACTTGAGTTAGTTAGCACATGAATAGGTCTTTATTAAATACTTGTGAACTAAACTTGGCTTTATGCAAAAGAAACTAGAGCTTAGTATCCCTTTTACTAGAATTGATAGTACTTATATTAGTATTAGTTTGCGAGTACTTTAAAGTACTCACGGCTGTGTCCCTGGCTATTCAAATGGCCAGAGTATGAAGATGGACAGAACTACCAAGGAGATGACCAGCAGGACGCCTACGACAACTAGGAGTCTTCCGACGTCAAGCGTTGGCCTGTGGACTAGAGAGTCCATTTCTATTTACGCTTCCGCTATGAACTTGTGTTGTTCGTTGATCAATAGATCAACTATTTGTGTAATAGGGATCATGTGATCTGAATCTGTAAGACAATATGGGTTGTAATGAATGATGACTATGATATTCAACTATTATGCCTCGCAACAACAATATTCCTGGGATTGCGATGAATGACATAATAGGCATCTGGACTTAAAAATCCGGGTGTTGACAACGTGGCACCAGCGTGGCGAAGCGTGCGGGGCGGACAGAAGCTGTTCGACGGGGGGGGGGGGGATGCCGCTCGCGTTCCCGAGGGCGTGGTCACCGCGGACAAACGTCGACGCTCCAGGCGATTGGAGGCACCCCAGGAAGCGTGGTTGGTTGCGTTCGAAGCGTCTCGCCGAGGGGAACCTGAAGGTGGTGGCGCGCTGTCTTGGAGATCACCGGAAGGCGGCCGGCGACGAGGTCCTATGGCGGAAAGCGGAAACGAAAGGGGTGAAGAAGATGTCCAAGAGGAAGCTAAGCTCACCCTGATGCTCGACCTCTGCTCGGCGAAGGCAGGGGAGGCCGAGGTTCGCCAGAATCGACGACGAACGCCGCCGGAGTCGGAAAAGGGAACCACGAATTGGCGGCGAATTGATGGTCCCGGGGTCGATTCCTTGCAGCATGTGGTAGAGGAAGACGACGCGCACCCGACGGTGCCCTTGGAACGGCGCGGGGAGGTAGGTAGCATCGGCGCCATGGAGAGGAAGGCACGGTGGTGCTCACAGGGAAGAGAGAAAAAAATTATAGGGATAAGGGGAAGTGGCGGCGCGAGGGAGGAGAAGAGAGGGGAGGCTAGGGTTGAGGGTTAGGGTTGGGCGCCGAAGATAAGGAGAGGGAGGGCGTGGTTGCAGTGGTCCATGGCGTGCGTGGACAGTGACGGGAGGGGGGCTTCATGTTCTCGCGTGAGGGGAGGTAGACGACAAGGGGGAGGGCGTACCGCTTCGCTTCGGGCCGGAGGAAGAGAGCTGGGCTGGGCCAGAGAAGAAGGAGCAGGCCAGAAGAGAGAGGAGCTGGGCCTGCGGGGTGGAGGAGGAGATGGGCCGCCGGGAAGGACTGGGCCAGAGAGGAGGAACCAGGTTAGGGTTAGGGTTTTTCTAAATTTTCTTTTCTCCTTTCTTTCCAAAACTGGTTTTGCAATCTGATTTGAATACATTCAAACAAGGGTTTGAATTTTGAATTTCAGAGGAGGAGAGGTAGAGAAAACGAAATATTTTAGATATCAACTTTATTTGTTTTGGGTTTTGTTATTGAAGAGGCAAGAGGGGGTTTATTTAATAACCCATATGAGAGGAAAAATAGTCAATAATTTTATTTGTAAAACAAGGACGATATGATGCATGATGCCATGAGGATGCAGTAAAGAAAAGAACAGGCAAATTCTATTAGGGGTCCTACCCCGGGCCGTTACAATAACCTCTCGGATCCCTCCCCGTAGCTGTCTTTTTCGTTCCGTGATTAGGCTGCCTGTGAGGCCCCGTCGTGCGGGCAGTGCCCAGTGAATTCTTTTTTTGTTTCTTCTCTTGCGCGATTCAATGTGGTGCCTCGTCTTGGGAAGATCCAATCACGAGTTGTGTTTGTGTTGGGAGCGTATGAGGCACCACTCTTTGATGGCAGGTATGAGGAGTTTGAATTGCTTAACTACACCAGTTTTTCTTTCTGGGTTGTGAACGACAACTTGGATACAAACAGCAACTGCCCTCTACCTTACTACTCTTTTCTATGGAGGGAATAATTAATTCAGATGGCTTTGTGGATTTGTATACTCAAGCCTCTTGGGCTTGCTTTGTTAATTATTCACGAGCAACAACCAATAATAGTTTGTACAAACCTGTTGCTTTCATGAGTGCAAAGAATTCACATGTTTGTCTCGGCTGGCATCTATTTCGAAGCTTGAACATAACTCCCTTTTGTGTGGAATGGTTTAGCAACTTGACATAATGGTAAGAGGAGGTAATCTTGGATTGGTGCACAACTGGGTGTCTATTCGCTTGCAGATTTACGTATGTAGTGTAAGTATATGGCCATTGACAGGTTTAACTATTCGATGCCCTATGCCAGTAATGTTTGTAAGCATATCCAGAGAGCAGCTATTTACTAATACCATGTTCTGCTCTTCTATTTTAGTCATGTGTTCTCTCCAGCTGTTTGCGGAGCTAAGGGACGGTGAAAGCAATGGAATCGCGCTGAACGGATTTTGTTTCCGCCATTGGCGCAGAGCAGTGGAAGACGCTTTTAAGGGCGGTATTTAATCATCGTAGGATGGATCAGGCGGGGCTACTCTTCAAGCTGTGGCGCGCATTGCAGGTGGCGCAGCAGCCCAGTGCAACAGACCTACAGCCCAAATCAAGCCACCGCCATCCTCCGCCTCGCCCTCCTCCCCGGAGCTCAATACAAGGTTTCTGGGACGCTGCCGCCCTCCTCTTTATCCTGCTCGGTGCTCAAGGACACCAGCAAGTACTAGGAATAAGTCTAGGGCGACAAATTTAATCCAATGGTTTTCAAGGTAAATAGCCTCAAAAGCTTTAGTACCTCTATATGTATTCTGGCTACATGATACTAATTCAAGAGATTTAAGATTCTCCATTAATCTGCTGACATGGACCAGACGCGATGGTGTGTGTGTGTCATAATATTAGTCTGAATCTTCATTTGAAGATAAAATTCATGTCACTCTGATTTTATTTTGGCTCAGATGTATTTGGAGAAAAAAATATGAATTTCTTGTTGTTTGGTATCTAATGCATTTGATGTTAGGTGCATCTCTCTGCTGCTGCTGCTGCTCCCCGACCTGGTTTCCTCCTCGACCGCAGAGACAAATAGTACGCCTCACTTACCATTCCCCTTATCTTTTAGATTATTTTCAGTCCCGATTTACCTGGTTGTTACCTATATATGAATTATTGCTTGCCAAAATCATTGATTGTTCGTGTTCAAGATCATACATAGATATGGCTCTATCAAGTGGATAATACTGAACTTGATGGATCTTCCATTCCTCTATTGTTTTAGGTGATTTTATTAATCTCTGAAACCGAAAGTATGATCCTCATTCTTATTATAGTCATATTTTCATTGTTTTCCGCCCCACACTTCGGACTCCATCGTCTCAACAAAGGTGGCTCCAGTGGCCCAATACATGTAAATGGATGCACGGTCACCTGAGTCTATTTTTCCAATCATTTTTCATTGGTCTTCCGCACACAACATGTTCAATGAACTGCAATGGCTAAAGAAAATTAATTTTCCATCTTGCAGGAATTTTTGCAGGTGATGGAAGAGGAGATATACAAATCAAGAATTATTATTGCATCTCTTCTTTTGTAGGTTTTCTCCACTCTTGTCTCATGTGTTGTATTTGATGATGGTTTTGATTTCTGCATGCTTGAATAGTTTGTGTATATTTCCAGCGTTAAGATTAACCTTGAAATATATGATTAGCTGCCTCTATGGTGCTTTACTGAATGAACAAGCATTTCCCTTCTAGAATCTAATGGGTTTATGTAAGAAAATAGCAATGCAATGCCTAACATGCTAAAACTGAGAGAAAGCCATACACGGAACGAATAATTTACAACTCTGTAATGAGCTGGTTGGTACCTTTTTGTATTATTTATACATATATTCTAAAAAAGTTAGCAAAAGGTTCTTGTGGAAATGAATTTTATTTTTTGTTTACCTATGAATCTTCCTCTAGCCTTGGTATAGAAGATTCAGTTTCTTACTCCACCTGAAAATTAAGAAGTTCCTACAAATAAGGCTCACATTTGGATTTACACAACCACTAAATTAGGAAATTGATTGCTTGTAATTTCTGTAGGCACTTTGGCCTACCTTTGTCTTTGTCTTTGTCTTTATCAATACAAGTTTTAGTAATGTTTCAGGTTGGTCATAGCCGTACAAATATGTGTTGTGCCGCCGGAATCCCCATGAATAGGATCAAACCTTATTCCATGCTATTTCCATAAGATTCTTCTTTCTTATTCTTAAGCAAGCCCTCGAGAGGGCTTAGTTGATCATGATTTCTGTTTTCTCTTTCTTTTGCTTTTTGTTTGTTTCGAGAGTGTTGAAGCTCTGTTTTTGTGATGTCTTGATTTGATCATAGCTGCACAATTTTGCTGAGTCTTCTGTTAGTTGAAGGTAATATGGTTGTTTGTTATTTGTAGCTTTAGATAATTGAATCATACTAGGTGGCAAATATCATTGATTGCGCATGGCTGAACTTGCGTGATTCATGGCACATATTGGCATTGACCATGGCGAGGGCGTGGAATTGACCACTTTTTATTAGGATTTATTCAGTACTTATATGCAAAGTTATTTTAGTTTCTTGAGGCACTCTTGAGGGGCAAGTTGAGCAGAAATAGGGTCAAGGAAGACATTTGGTGTGAGCTGCAAGGTAATTATGGGGGTATTTACAAGATTTATGTGTGATCTCCACCTATTATTTATTGTGGTTATCGGTTATATTTCTACGTGGGTTATTCTTGTGATAGCCTTACGCATTATTTGCATACAAACTATATATTTTGAGGGCAAGACTAAGTTGAAATCTTGCAGCTGCCACCAATGGGTTATTTTAAATATTAATTCAGAGTTACTACTATTGCAGCTCATATTTCCTATATTGTTTCTGAAATGCATGTTCTCTCTACTGATGGCATGATGTTTTCTGTCTTCCTATGACTAGCACCTTTCTCAAACGGTTATTTAATTGTAAAGGTAAACAATATTATATGCATTCTTATTGTGTACTATTGTTTTTTCTAATTAATGAACTGATCAGCAATACATATTTTGAATTTTATGTGATAAATCTCACAACAATTGTGAACTGTGGCCAGTGGACAAAATGCATGGTACTGCTATTTTATACGGTATTCGATTTTCATGCAATTTTTCATAACCAAGGGTCAACATAGACATAGAGTTCATCATATTTCCATGTTATAGACATAACAAAATTCACCTTCAGCATTATTTTGGTACTGACATGCTGAAGAGAATACCATAGTTTGATTAAATGAATTTTTGCTGAAGAAATAAGAACACTGTAAATGAATGTTTGTCAAAGAAAAAAAATAGTGAGTAAATGAATATTTCCCTGCAGACAAATTAATGAATGTTTTAGGACCTAACATGCCTGATAAGTTTGTCTTGCAGCCAGATTGAAGCAATCAGGCATGTCTTCTGTTTGCATCCAGTATTCACATTAGTTGGTTCCACTCCTTATGCTTTGGATGTCATTAGGGAGATAGACAAACGGATAGGGAGTTTCTTATTTGCCTCTTAAGATTGATAGCTGGTTCGTCAACATTGTCTGCTTTGGGACTTCAACATTGCTTAACAGATAAGAATTTCAATCTGTCTCTCAAACATAGACCTTATACATACCCCCTGCCAACAGACTCAATTCTTATTGCCACTCCTAATTAGATAACTAAGTCTCGATGGATACAATGTATAATTTAGTGTTGACCCTAAACAATGGCAGCTGCACTTCTAATATTGAAACTTTTAGCTTTCTCATACACATTTTTGTAATCTAGTAAATCAACTGACATAGTAAGAAAAAATAAATTATAGACAGGGCGTACCTCCCTTGTGTTCCTGATCAAATCTACATACCTAGAGCGAGTAGATGAAATAAGCTACCAGTTAGACTCACTTCATTGCTACACACAAGGATATATGTCAGTTATTTCATATGGACCCCCTGCCTGATTTTTTGATGCATGTGCAAATGCATTTGGCAGTGTCACAAGCCTCAACCTAGAGAATTTGAGATTTGGTGAATCAGACATATCCAACTTCCTCATCACTTGCAAGCTGTTGAAGGATCTACATTTGTTCAATTGTGACCGATAATCCCAGCACATTGCAAGTTGAGCACGCTCATCTCACTGAACTCAGTATCGTTGGTTAACTTCTTGAACAAGTTAAGCTAAACTAGCTCTCTCAACTCACGCAAATGGTCCTTGATGATTGTATTTATTTCCAAGATCCACTGGTTCTTGGTCATGTCCCATTGCTCAAGGCTTTAAGCCTCACAAATGTCGCATGTAGTTTTCACAAGATGGTCAAGTTAAGTGAGTTTTCTAGCCATACCTCTATACTAGATCTGAAGCTGGGATTTAAATCCAAAAAGGTTCAACATTGTCGCTTTGCTAGCCATGGCTTCAACTCTTCTCTCAGTTCTCTGCTCATTTCATCAGCATGTGTTTATTCGTTGCAGATTTGGGTGCAGCCAGAATGTCCAATGGAAATTCTTGCATCCTTCCGCCAACTAATCGGACATTTACCTAGAGATTTCTGTTTGCCACGTGGGCTTAATGTTAGGTGTCATTTCCCCTTGACTAATCGGACATTTACTTTACTCTCTACTAGGTGCACATCAGGAGCGTGTGTCATGCACGACGCCATTAGATCATATGCAGCTTCCAAACTCGACATTACAAAAGACCAGCGTACCGGTTGCTGAGAACCTGGCGGTGTTCCAAGCAATCGAGTACATGCAATATTTGCAAAAAAAACACTAAAGGTCTGTAACTACACTACGCTGAAGTTTGAGGTGAAACACTACCATGTGTAATATATTTACTGATTTCATCTACAATTGTTTAGCAGGTGATTACTTATGTACCTATCGTCTTTTGTTTACACCATTTTTTCCTTCTGTATTGTATTTTTTTGCAAAACATGTCATGCTATTGCTGACCCACATAGTGTTTTACTAGAGATTAATACGTGGCCGCACCCCTAATATAAAGAAGAGCAGTATGCTTTGCTCTAACTTTGACTACTACTATTATGTGCACAACATACCTCCGTGTTTTTTCTCGCCTGCTTTTGCTTTTCCGTTCAACTATTTCTGTCGATTTTGACACAGCTTGTGTTATCACCCCCACTGTCTGATAGATTGGACCGGTCTATATTCCAATGATTCTTATTAGGATAGTACCCGTATAAAATGGTATTTCTAATTACTCCCTCCATTCTGAAATAGTTTATATTCTAGCCTCAAAATTTATTCTGAAATACTCTACATTCTAACTTTTAGTCAACAACACAACACTAACAACGAGGTGGTTTTGCTCTCTTTATTGGATGTTGTTATTTTTAGTTTAGTTTGGATTGGTTGTTCACATACCTAAGTAGTATTAATAAATGCACTACTAATTTGTCTCATATTTTCTAGAATGTAAACTAAATCAGAACGGAGGGAGTAGGATGTTCCTGCTATATAATGTACTTTCATGACTATTGCTTCTCCGATCTATTCTCTCATTTTTCAGTGCAAGCTATCGTATCATACTGAACATGAATAAGCTCGTGCTCTTTAATATTGGTTTGATTTAGGCTTTTGGCTTTCAGTGTAGCTATTGATTAATTTGCTTTTTCCTTTGCAGGAATGTCGGCTTTTGGTGATGCAAGTAGCAGCTATTAGGTGTTCATTTTCTGTTCGGGTGTCGTGTCCTCTAAATACAATGTCCTTTCTTGATTGGCCTACATATGAAGTAGGTTCCTGTTGCAAACAATCCCTGTGCAACTTATGTAGATGTTATTTTTGTCATCATTCTTGCTCGGTTGTTTCTATATTTTCTTTTCGAACACTTGAGTGCTTGGTGGCATCTATATTTCCTTTTTGAATAACCAAGTGTTGTGTGCTTTGAACTTACCGCTTGTTTCACGTGTGGATAATATAGCGGTTCTCAAATTGTTTATCAGGTTGGAAGTCCGGGAACACGCGGATCGAGTTGACAGACGACCATGAGTCTTGAAATACTTTCAGAGCCGGAGATTGTGCTTTGAGTCGGTTGCTTTTAAGTTGAAAGGCTTGATAGTCAGCACGAAATGTTTTTTGTTGGTTCAAGAACTATTTATGTGTGACATTGATCTACATGTTTGCCATGGATTTGTTGTTGGCCACATGCATGGTTCAACATTATTATTTGTCTAATATTTCATCTTTAGTTGTACCGAGCCAATAACCGTTGTTATACAAACTGCGATTCGGTGTGGTTTCCACGGGATCGTGCGCCAAGGCGCACATCTAAATCTAGTACACTATAAAGTTATGGACCCAGTTAATTGTATAGTATATGTGTTCTTTTGTGAAAAGAACGGTAGATACTTTGGTGCCGCTCGAAAAATCTCTTTATTGGTTTATGATGCCTTTAGTAATAAAAAAAATTCTTTTATCTCGTGTGGGGTGGGGCTGGTTGGCTGGTTCGTGGGGCGGGGGCCATGCCCCCCTATGCCCCCCTACAAAGTAAGGTGGAGGCGGACACCGACTACTGCACTTGGAAGCCCTTTGACTACAACCTCGTCTATAAGTCCAAGTACGTACACGACGAGGCCAAGAAACGATGCTTGCTCTGGGGCTGGACCAACGAATCCGACAACGTGCATGTCTATGTCGCCAGAGGTTGGGCTGGCGTGCAAACGGTCCCAAGAAAGATATTGCTGGACAGCAACATGAAATAGATTCTTCAGTGGATCGAGGGAGATCGAGACGCTCAGGGTGATGCGAGTCAGTTCGCTCGAAGCGGAGGTGAACGTGGTGGCATGAAGGAGATCACTGGCATCGTGGGATCGCAGGAGGACCTGGAGGTTGTGTTCAACGTCCTATCCCTAGAGGGAGCCGAGAACGTCGAGCCTAGCCAGCTGCTGGACCCTAATAGGTTGTGCGGGGAAAGCGACGCGTTAGTGCGGTTCAGCGCCGGCCCATTCGGGCTTCTCGTTATGGCCTCAGTTGACTTGGAGGAGCACATGACGATCTTTTTCAGAGTGTTCAGGCACCTTGACATGTAGAAGGTCTCATGTGCACCGATCTCACAAAGTAAGTATCCTTTGGAAAGAGAAATGTCACAATTCGTCAATATTTTTCATATGTTTGTTTATTTAAACATCTAGAAAGAGAAATGCCAACCCTCTCTCCCCCACCCCAGAATCTCTTCGTTTTTTGCGAATGCCCTCTCGTGCGCCAAGGATTTGAGGGGCTCCCATGAAAGAAGAAAGGAAAAAAAAACAGCAAATTACAGAAATTGTTGATTTATTGATGAAGAATACCCCGCCTCCCCCCCCCCCCCCCCCCCCCTTGAGGAATACACGAGAAAGGTAACATATTTTGGAAAATGTTAAGACTTGATATATTTTTGTCTCTCCCCCTATGCTAAAATCCTCAACCTCGTCATCCCGCTCCTCAACAACGTTCTCGGTGCTAGTTTTCGTGACCTTTCCATGGCGCGGCTTGGTCGCGACAGTCTTTGGCACCTCGCCGTCTCCGCCATGACCAGGACGTAGAATATCCAAAGTTGGGAGCGGAACGCCGCGCCGCTAGCATGTTGCAGCCGGACATGTTCCCTTTTGTTACAATCACGGCCGGCAAAAGGGGAGAAGTAGATCAAACCAACATAGTGCAACACAACAATTTTAACGTGGAAAAACCTCTTTAAAAAGGAGAGAAAAAATCACGGACGCCAGCCGTTAGAATTTCACTATCGTGGGTAGAGTTCATAAACCGTAAGAATTTCGCATATTCAACTTATTTCATGCAGCAGCTTACAAGAAAGTGTATATAGTGATGGTAACCTAAGTCGGTGACATTTCATATCGCCGGGCTTCCCGTACGCAAACTGCACTGGGTTGAGTTATGTGAAGCACAATGTGACACTTACCAAGAATACTACGTGCTGAGGGGATTCCTTCAAGGTTCCTCCAAGTGCTAACAGAAGTATGTTTATGCTTTTTTTTTTGAAATTGTGGGTTTAAAGCGTAATACGATCATTTGAAAACAATTGTTACTATATTACTACATAGTAAAATACTGTCAGATAGGAATTATTAGCCTGTGCATAAAGATAGTTCACTCTGTGGCATTATTAGCCTAGCACAGGCTTTTCTTTCTTGGACGGCACTAGGCGGCGGCGCCGCATAGATCGAGTCTCCGTGCGACGGTTCACTCCTAAAAAAAATTAACTCCCACTCCATCATCCCGTGGATGCACGGACCAAAAAAGCAGGACTACCGGAGAAAAACAGAGTGCGGCATGCACTTCCGCCAAGCCTAGCTGAAAAGATTGCTAGCTGCCTTAAAGTTGCAGAAATAATTGGCTAGTAAATTTTATTTAATTACCAGGTTTTAACACGGGAGAAAACCATAATGTCCCTAATTAATCCAGTAATTAGTCTTATTAACTGGTAACTACACGAAATTAATATGGCTATTAGAACTACTCTGGAAATTAGTAAATATGGCAGTAGTAACACCACTAATTAATCAGGCAACTCCGTACTAACTAATATGTCAATTACAACTCCGTACTAAACTAATACTATGGAGTATGTCAACTACAATACCAAATTAATCTGGCAATCACCCTAAGCAAATTATGATAACTGGCCTAATTAATCTGTCAATTACTCTTGGTGATTGCATGAGTAATTGCATGCATGCAGGGGTAAAAGGGGAACTGCCCAATTTTTTCCCTCCTGGTGATCGCTGCCTAGTCGCTCCTTAATAAGCGTGCTCAGAGATTTACGCCTTAAGCTGTGATATGGAGGGAGTAGTAATCTGGCAATCACCACTAATTAATCAGGCAACTACTACTAACTAATAACTAGCCTAATTAATCTGTCAATTAATCTTAATTATTCTGGCAGTAGAACTTAGTTAATCTGGCAATTATTAGTACGTACTAAATCCTGGAGCTACTAGTATTAGGGAGTACAGCCATGCCAAGAGGCAAGAGCAGCACGCAGCGGCGGCGTGCCTGAGCAAGCAGCAGCAGCATCCGCGCGCGCATGAGCAGCAGCAGCAAGCAGCAACAGTCTAGCAGCGGCGAGCAGGCAGGCAGGCGTGCGCGCGTGCGAGCAAGCAGCAACAGCGACCTGCCGCGCTCCGGCCGGCAAACGCGGCACCACCCCGCTCCCTCGTGCTCGACCGAGCTGGTCGACTGCCCCTCCTCCGGCCGCGCGTCCATCCGGCTCCTCCCTCCGCGTCCTCGCCCCGCCTCGGCCAGGTCCCTGCCCACCATCTCCGTCTCTCACTACACCACGTCATAGAATTAGGGGCACTTCTCCTAGTGGCACTTGTCAAAGTGCGGCTAATAGTAGTCAATTAGGGGTACTTTTTAGAAGTGCCTCTAATTATATACCTATTGGGGCACTTCTCAAATGCCCCAATATATGTATACCTACTAGAGCACTTTTTCTAATGCCTCAATAGATATATACCTTTTGGGGCACTTCTAAGTGCCACAATTTATGATTTCTCACTTAACAACTATCCTAAAAGATCAATTAACCCATGTAAACGACAGTGCTACTTCATTGCCAATCCAAGAGAGCACATACATTGTTTCAGAATCACATAGAAAGATGTTGTCAGCCATTGGGTTGTTTGCATAGCTAGCTAATTGTTTTTCCCAATAGCAAGTGTCAATAACATGGACATCAGAGGATAAGCTGGTTTACACATGAAAGCAACATCCCATACATATATACTAACACTGCAGTTCATACATACTGACCCATATTGCATATTAGCATTACTTAACAGTCTATACAAACATAGAGGTCCATTTCTAACAGTCCATACTTAGCATTACTTAACAGTCCATACTTGAACTAGATTATTACTGATGTCAATACTTAGCATTACTTAACACTCCATACTTAAACTAGATTACCGAAGTCCAACATTTCATACTAGCACAACAGTGCTATTGCATCCCAAAATGCTACCACTAGTACCGTTGTCACCTTCTTCATGGGTTCAGGTACTGTTGCCACCGTCTTCATGAGTTCAGGGGGCGATGAGAAGCCAAGGGTAATCACCGTTCCTATCGACCGAGAAGCAGAAGATGTAGATGCTACCTTCTTCTAAGCCCAACCTCCTGACAACCTTCGTCCAGCCACTTGTCATCATTGCCCTCTTTAGATATTGTCCCAGCCTCATCTTGACATTGTAAGATTTTTGATATCCCGCACACTAAACTGGTATCATAATTGCATCATCTAGGTACCCGAGGTACCTCTCTATGAACTTCACGGAAAATTCCTTGCAAAATAGAAACAATGGAACATCATTAGGATACAATATTTGTATTCTTCCTAAAGTACTAGTAATTTTGAGAATTTTTGCATGGAGTTGAAATAATTGCAAACCATTTTGCAGTTCTTATGGATGACAGGAGATTGGCTTATCAAACTTGGTATTCCCCGTGTCCTGCAGATAATAGTTGTACATGTGAGAGACATAACCGCTTACACGTGGTCATGCAGGTAAGGATCGTCGTAAACAACACATTTTAGGCATGCGAGACACATACCCCTTTGAACCAGCACTGGGATGGCAAAACCTATTCTCCGCCCAGCAGCGGCGCGTACAAACGCCCGCACGCGTGCAAGAGAGAGCGGGCCGCGGCCCATCTACGGTGGTTTTTCGTTTTTTTTCTCCGGTTCATCGCTGGTTTGGTCGGTTTTTCTTGCTCTTTTTTTTTCCCTTTTTTTTATTTTTCTGTTTTGAACACTTTTTTTTCATATTCGAGCAAATTTTAATTTCTTGCAAAAATTTCAAATCCCTGAAAAATTCAAATTGAAGCAATTTTCAAATTCGAGCAAAAAAGTTAAATTGAAGCAATTTTCAAATTTGAGAAAATTTCAAATTGGAGCAATTTTAAATTCGAGCAAATTTTCAACATTCAAACATTTTTGTAATCCGATTTTTTTGGAGTTTGAATATTTTAAAAAAATAAATAAAATTTTGATAAAAAATAATAATAATTTTGGAAATATTCATACTGAAATTTTGTTCAGTTTTGAAAATTTTGTTCAGGTCCGAATTTGTTAAAACGCAAATTCTATTCCGCAGCTAACCTCGTTTAGGGCTTCCAGCAAGGTCACGGTCGTAGCCACTAGATCACGATCGGACGCAGCGGGCGAAGCAGTGCTCACTCGGCCACAATACAATACAACACACGCACGTACACGGTCCCACCTCCCACGACACAATACACGCACGCACACATGTTCTGTGCTCTCTTATCTCGTTCCCCTGCTGCCTCCTGATGCGCCGCCGCCGCCTGTTGCTCCGGCTGCCGCCGGTCGCCGGCCTAGCTCCCCCAGGGTCTCCTCCCTCGAATCCCCGCCGCCACGACACTGCTCTGCCTGCGTGCGCTCCCGATGGCTAACCCTGCTGATTCCACCCAGCTCGCCCGATTTTCTAATTTGATTCGCGTCTGGGTTTGGAGGGATTCGACGGGATCCTCACGGTGCCGGATGCATCCTCGCCGAAGCCGGCTTCATCCTCGTTCGTGGCGGGGTGCGTCCTCGACGACCTGGCCCTCCCGCCGCGGTACCTCACCGCCGCGTCCGACCTCCCGGTCTCCCACCTCCTCCGCTCCCTCCCGCTCCCTTCCCCCTCCTTCTACCTCACCTCCGATGGCCGCCCGTTCGCTCCATCCGCCCCCGTCGACTCCCTCCCGCCGTCCGCCTCCCTCCAGCTCCGCCTCCGCGCGCTCCGCGGCGGGGGCGGCGACGGCGGGTCAACCTGCGCCGAGTCGCGCGACTGCTACCTCTCTCCATGTACCTTGCGAATAAGCCCGGCAAGGCCGACCCCAACGAGGCCCGCCTCTCGCGCTTCACCTGCTGCGCGCTCTCCGGGGAGCCCCTGGCCGCGCCCGCGGTTGTGGATCGCCTGGGCAACCTATTCAACAAGGAGCCCCTCGTCGAGGCGCTCCTCCACAAGCGCCTGCCCAAGGCACTCTCGCACATCCGCGGGCCCAAGGACATGATCCCCATCCACCTGCACCGACGTGCCCTCAGCCACCAGCGCGCCCTCAGCCACCTGCGCAGCATCCGCCACCGGCGCTGCCTCAGCCACCGACGCGCCCTCATCCACCAGCGCAGCATCTGCCACCGGCGCGTCCTCCGCCACCGGTGCCCAGTCTGCAGGACATCATGTATGCCTCCATTTTTTCCTGCTTGAATGATCTATGTTTACCTTTGAATGAATGAAATCAAGTGGGAATTCGAGATGAAAGCCATGTGTTCCTTGTTGTTTTTGTGTGAATCATGTTCCTTTGAGTTTGCATTCATGAATGCTAGCTATAGGCGTTTACCCACTTGAATGCTAGCTGCATTTGTAGTATTGTAGTTGCATACAGTCTGAACCTGTTGGTGTTATTCACCAACTGAATGCAGCTATAGGGGTTTCACAGGCCAGCATATCTAGTCAGGGTAAATAATGTAGATAACTGCCATGGATGTTTATTTGTGGGATCCTTCAAATCTATTTCTGAAACAGGAATGACCAGTCGATCCGAAACTCAAACATATTTGTTTATGTTTGAGGTCCAATTAAACACTCACAAGTTTATGTTTGAGGTCCACCAACATATTTGTTTTCAGAATTGACAGCTGCCCATAATATTCAACCATCTACATATTAGAATTTATTTGAGGGATCCTTCAATACACATAAAATAAATTTGAGGAAACTGCATTGCAGATACTAAAGTTGCACTATGGTAAAAGCGCATATCTGTTAGTATTGTACTAATTCGATGAGCATCTACTAGTGTTTTAGTTTGCAACTCTGAAGCTCTCATTTCTCATTGACATGGATAACTCTGAAACTGAAACTCACCTGACAGTATCAGCATGGTCGAAACTCACCTGACAGTATATGCATATGTGTTGATAATATCTCTTTGACAGGTACAATTTGCTCATAGTATGTAATGTCCATTTCTTCCTTTCTGGTTTTTCACAAACTATACATTAGCTGATAATTCTTATTGAGCATCTCAAATTATGTGCCCTATGTTCCTTTGAATGAACATTTTTCAGTGACTTAGATGAGGATATCAGTGATGATGGAGAGGACTTTGTGAGCGAGGAAGACGACTATGTTAGTTTCGAAGATGACTACATGAGTGATGAAGAACACTTGCTGATTGAAGAAGATGAGTACGATGAGAAGAAAGAAAGTTAATTATTGTAAATATAATTCTCTTTTGAATTCCAAAAGTGGCCAGTTCCAGGTACGTTGATGTACAGACCAAAATCGACCATTGATGTTCTCTTTAAGTCTCAGCATGTTCTTGTGATATAATGTAAATCATCATAGATTGATAGTTGACACAGACCTTCTTATTGACATTTGCAGTGGATTTAGTGATATAAATTTATGAACCATGGTTAAAGATCTCCTAGCTAATTCCTTACACAAAGCACCTAAACAGTAAATACCACGTTGTTTTAGTTGTGATACACATCTGTGACACTTCAGAGTCGTTTCATAGTGGCACAGTTGTTTTTGTGGTTTCCTGTAGTCTTGTTTCGGGGAATGCTGGATGAAGTTTTTTGCTTTGTTAACTTGGGCTTTGCTTATGCACATCCATGATCACAGTTTGGGCAAAATTCAAGAGTTTTTTACATATCATACAGTAGAATTTAATGTGCACATGGTGAATTGCTGCTGAAATCAATTCTGTAGCTTTAGCCTACCTGCTATTACCTCTGTTTACTTGGCTAAAACGTGCTTTTTTGTAGTACAATTTTCATCTCCGTTTTGCTGAATCAAATTACTACTCAAGGTACAATGCTGAATACTGAAGGTGATGCTGATCACTGATGCTGTACCATCTTAGTCGTTTGGGTTCAACTGAAGGTGATGCTGCTCAGTGATGATGTTCGAAGTGGAAACATGGTGATGATTTTGAGTGTCATAATTTTCGTCTCCGTTTTGCTGAATCAAATTACTACAAACTGAGAGTGTCATAATTTCGTCTCTGTTTTGCTCTGTGAGACATAGTGAGATATTATATTGAACATGGATTACATACTATGTTGCAGCTCTGTTTTACAGTGTGTAATTGATAATTACGCAACAAAGTGCATTGGATTCTCGTATGACAGTGTGTATGATAGTATATATGTTGGTACTGTGTGTTCTTATACAGTGAGCAGCACATGAAATTGGTTTTGAGGAATTTTGGAAAGTGCCACAAAATAGGTTGTGGGGCACATCTCAAAGTGCCCCTAATTAGATTTAGTGGCACCTGGCAAAGTGCTCCTAATTGGATTTAGTGGCACTTGGCAAAGTGCCCCTAGTTGGATTTAGTGGCACTTTGAGAAGTGCCCCTAATTGGATTTAGTGGCACTTGGCAAAGTGCCCCTAGTTGGATTTAGTGGCACTTTGAGAAGTGCCCCTAATTGGATTTAGTGGCACTTGGGAAGTGCCTCTAATTGGATTTAGTGGCACTTGGGAAGTGCCTCTAGATAGTGCCCCAAATACCTTTAGAGACGCAAGTAAAGGTGGCACTTGAAAAAGTGCCCCTATAGCTAATTAGTGGCACTTTGGTTCAAATTTGGGGCACTTTGAAATGCCCCAAATCTTATACCGTGATGTAGTGTCTGCCGGCGCTGCGGGCCTCCTCTCCGTCGGGCCGGCATCCCACCGCGCAGAGCATCCTCGCCCCTCATGGCAGCGTACATGTTGCGTGCTTGGCGTTGGTGGCCTTCTTCGATGCATGCTCCACAGCGGCGGCTTCCCCTCCAGGAGCGTCGGCCTCCCCTCCCGGACGTGCTCGATGGCCCCGTGGCGCTGCTCGCAGCTAGCGGCCTCCCCACGGCGCGCTGCTCCCCAGGGCTGTTGTAGCGTTCTGCGAGCCGACAGGGGTTGCGTGTGGCGGGGCTATGGTCGGCGGCGGTGCATGGCGGAGCGGTGAGGGGAGACGCAGGGCGAGGCGGAGGAATGGGCGACGCAGTTTGCCAGCGGTGGCCTGGTCCAGGAGCTCGGGGTACAGTTCATGTGGGAAAGGTCGGGTGTGAGAAGAGATAAGAGCATCACTAGTATCCATAAACCCTTAAATCTGTAAAAATAACCGCTTTTTTTATAGTTTTCGGCGAGAAAAATGCGTAGATTAGAACCCCTAAATCCCTAAACCCCTAAAAAAGTTTAGAGGTCCAACCCCTACTCCCCCTTCCAACCTGTAGAAGTGGGGGTTGGAGAGGCAAAACTGGCCCAACCCCTACTCCTCTCGTTTCGGCCGGTTGCAAAACGCGGGAGGATTTTTTCCCCCACGCGCCGCCGCCAACCTCCGGCCGCACAGACGCTCGGCCGCCGCCCGCCCGCCCGTCCGTCGCCGCTCGCCCGCCGTCGCCGTCGGCCGCGCGCCGCCTCGCCTCGGCCGCGCGCCCATCCGCCCGCCTCCACCGGCCATGGTGACGCCGCTTCGCTCCGCCTCCGTCGGCCGCCGCCCGCCGGCCCCGTCGCCCGCCTCCGTCCGCTGCCCCGCCGGCCCCCGTCGCCCGCCTCCGTCGCGCGCGCGCCCGACCTCCGCCGTCCCGCAGCCGCCGCCCGCCCGCCCGAGCGAGGTGCAAGTCGCCTCGACGGTGGCCGCGATGCACGTCGGAGCAAAGCGGCGCGTGCTGGCCAGCACGTCGTCCAGCCGCCCCGCCCCGTCGCCCCGGCGAAGCCGCCGAGCAAGGCGCCGCCCAAACGCCCGTCGCTTGGGCCCAAGGGTGCGGCCGCCAAGCCGGCCGTGAAGAAGACAACCGCCCGGAAGAAGCCCACCGCTCCCGCACCCGCGATCACCGACACGCCGCCCGTCGTGGATGAGGTGCTTGATAATAATCCCGAAACATCATTCATGGGGCTTCTCCAAGACGCGGAGGTGGACATCGGGGCTGCTCCTCTCGAGTCTTTTGAGTTTGGTGGTGAGGAGGAGGAAGAGGGTGATGAGGAGGAGGAAGAGGGTGATGATGAGGAGGCGATCGAGATAGAGGAGGAGACGTTCACCGCCGTTGCCCGCCCCACCCCGCGCTCGACAAACTATACCGAGGCCGAAGATATTCTCTTGGTTCGTGCTTGGGCACATGTGGGGATGGATGCAAGCACGGGTACCGATCAAACCGGTAAACGATATTGGCAACGCATAGAAGACACCTATTGCAAGATCAAGCCGAAGACCGGTGGGTACATCTCTCGTTCATACCGGTCGCTTCAAGGCCGATGGGAGTTGATGAAGCCGTGTTGTGCTCGTTGGAGTGCGGCAATGGACCAAGTGAAGAATGCACCGCCTAGTGGATGCGTGGAGAGTGACTATGTGAGTACATATGTGCTCATTTTTTATTTTCTATGCATTGTTGGGTTCTTATGTTTGTTTACTATGATATTGGTGGGTTTGTAGGAGACAATTGCCGGTTTGAGGTACAAGGAGATGCCCGCTTCCAAGGGCAAATCATTCCCATTTAAGCATGCTTGGGCAATTCTTCAAACTTTTGACAAGTGGAAGTTGAGGGATCAAGAGACCGCACCCAAGAAGGCGGCAATGCTTAGGATGGATGATAGTGATGAGGAGGAAAGAAACTTGTGCAAACCCGAGGGAACCAAGAAGGCAAAGCTAAGGATCAAGATGGAAGGAGAGGCGTCAAGCTTAAGAGAGAAGATGGAGCAAATGATGAAGTCTAGGGAGACATTGACAATGAAGACATTGGAGACAAAGCTTCTTATCACCGAGAAGAAGAAAGATGTGAAGCTTGCACAAGTTGAAGCACGGCGTGAACAAGCGAAGCGCAAAGCCGATATGGAGGAGAGGATGCTCAAGCTCAAGGAAGCAAAGGCATGGAAAGAGATCATGGCCGAGGAGAAGGAGCACATGATGATGTGCAAAAAGGACATGGATGAAGACCAATTGACGTGGTGGAAGGAGACCAAGGAGGACATCGCCGAGAGGAAGAGGCTACTTCGTGGTGCGTCCTCTACTCTTCGAGGTGACACTCCGATGAGTTGTGGTGGCGATGGTGGTGTGGAGGACTCCACCACCGGCGCCTATGGAGGTGCTTGAGGCGATGGCGGTGTGGGGGAGATGGCGCCGAGGTGCAACTTTTTGGTGACGGTGCCGATGAGAGGTGGAAGATGATGATTTTGTGATGTAAACTATTAAACCATGCATCAATGATTTTCATTTCCTAGTTGTTTCAATGTTGTTTGTGTTTTTCTAGTGATAATTGTGATATGTCATATGACAATTAGAAGGGTTGGGGTTGGGGCAAATATTATAAGGGTTGGGTTTGAGGGTTCTAGTCTTTGCCTCTGTTTTTCAACCTCTAAAAGTGCCAAAAAATGCATATTCTCAACCCTTAAACTGGTTTGAGGGTTTGATGGTTTAGGGGTACTACTAATGATGCTCTAAGAACAGGATAAAGGTCCGGGCTATTTCTGCTCTCCTTCCTATAGCTATAGGGCGTGATGCTCTTTTTTCTAATCACGAGGCGTCGCACCGGAGAGCGACCGATGCGATGCGGCGCTTCTCACTAGATTTTTCCCTTCTTTCTTTTGCATTGGCCCGCCACACACCTCCTTGTGTCCCATCTCTTTCTTTCCAGGGTCCTTTTTCACCTGCGCAGTTAAGGTTTAGTCTAGTGATAAAAAAAAGGCAACACATGTAGTATTGCTTAGTAACGAAGTAATAGAAGCCACACGGAAAACGACACAAAACTATGACGTGTGCTCCAGAGCACATGCTCCTCTTTCAGAAAATGATTTTCCACTCATATATACTCTATATACTCCCTCCTTCCCACAAAAGTTTGTTTGAGATTTGTTAAAGTTTAGATGTATCTAGATGAGATTTGTTAAAGTTTAGATAAATCTAGATGCTATTAGTGTCTATGTACATCTAAATTTTAACAAATCTCACACAACCTTGACGGTACAGAGGTAGTATTTTAAGTTCAATGAAAATTGCAATTTATCTGCTAGTTTTGCAAAAATACCAAACTTAAACACCTTCTTCAAACTTTAAAAATGATATTCTAGCTACATAATTTATTTTTCCCTACACCTCAAATGAATGGATTTTTTTCTTCCAAAAACTTGCTGGCATAGCTCACTCTAATATCTACGCACCATATATTTTGATTTTATGAAACTTTTCCACACAGTTTTTTTTAATTTTTCGGTAAAACGGAAGCATATTATCCCGAGAGCAGAATTCCACACTCGGCCAAGGAAAAGAGAGCCACACATCTGACTAGGGCATGGAATCCGATCAACTTGAAATATTTGTCGACCAATACTTTCATTCGCAACATTTATTCAGAATGAAATGATGCCTTCATGGAAATTTTATTCATAATTTTTTTTCTCAAATTTGACAGCCAAACCAGTCAAAACTAATTGCAAAGCACTCATATGATATGCTTGTGTATTCTCTAGGACCGATTTCATTTGCACATTTTTTTCCGCTTGAAGCAAGAATTGAACCGTTGAGAAACTATTTGGTGTTCACGCGTGCGCACCCCCGTACAACATCGATTTAAGCCGTATAAACCCATTTGAGCGCCTTTTCTTAGTAGAACACAGATTTCTGGTGGTTTCAGATTTTTTTAAAAAAATTATATTCTTGTGTCTTCTATTTGGGTTTACTTTTTCGTTTATGTTTTGGGATTTTAGTTGACTTTACTGGAAAATGAACTTTTGAAGTTTCAAATCACTTTCTATGCTCCTCATGTGTTGTCATAGTGACATTCTCTTATTTTCATAGATTAATTCCTTTGACCGTTGTCTGTACGTGTCATTTTATAGGGGTGTGCATTCACCACCATGAACACCGAGTCATTTTTGTCGAAGCATTTCCCACAAATAATGAGGCTATAGCTAGAATATGAACCGATTACAGAATTGAAGAAGGCAATAATTTGAAATTGAAATGTGCACGGGGCATGTGCTCCTATGTACCTGAACTAATTTCTGCATTTCGAAGATCCCAAAAAGACTCATGTTGTAAATATGATATTCGACTTTTATACACTCTTGTAAATTTCATAAGAAATAAAAATTTGCACTATGCATGCAAAAATAAGAATTTAAGTAACATAATGTTTATGTAGGCCATTAGTTCCTTTCACAGGACAACAGCTGGGCATGGGCAGCCCGACCCGGATGACCCGGCCCGAAATTCCTGGGCCGGGCCGGGTCGGGCTTGCACTTCGGGCCGGGCCCAGGCCTAATTTTCGAGCCCGGACATCAGGCCAGACCGGGCTCGGGCTTGCAATTTTTGCACTTTAGTTAAGGTTCAGGCTAGGCTTCTCGGGCCGGGCCAGGCTTTTGCCTGTTCGGGACGGGTTCGAGCTCAATTTATAGGCCCGACCGTCTGGCCAGGCCGGGCTCGGGGGGCTTGGCACTTTAGGTTGTTAAAATATACAGTCTAGCCCTTTTTTCAACAGTTCGGACTTTTGGAAAGCTTGGCTAGTGCATCAATCTAATATGGTATTAGAGCCAGGAGGTCTCAAGTTCAAACCCCGGCTTACGCACGATTTAATCTAAAAATAGTTGCAGCCTCCCGTTTATTCCACGTCTAGTATCTTCCTGTTTGTCCAGCCTAGATGTGAGGGGGAGTGTTTAAATATATAGCCTGACCTTTTCCAACAGTTCGAAGTTTTGAAAAACTTAGCTAGTGCATCAATCTAATATAGGTTCGGGCTTTTTCGGGCTTGGCCCGAAGCCCGGCCTGGCCCGAGTTTTGCCCAGGTGTACAGAAATGCTTTTTCAACAAGATATGATAATTTTAACTTATGCTAGCATAATTTTTTGGGGGTTTTTTTTTTGTTAGGAAGTACTTTTTTTTCAGAAAATATCATCTCATGCTTGATTATTCCATTTGGTGACATGATTAGTATTGCTTTTCAAAGGAGAAAAGATGTTTGGTACTGTTACTAGTCAAGGTCGTCGCCGTGGGTCTATGCATAGGTTAGTGTTGCTAAGAAGTGATGTTATTAGTATGAAGGTTCCTTGGTTCGGTGAAGGACAAATGTGGGGAGACGCGCAGCATCACCTTTTGAAGTGGAGCGCTTGAGGAAGATATTCGTTAATGCAGCTAGGCGTCCTTTGCATGCGATTCTTCTTCTACTAGGTGAGTAGGTGACTGTGTGTGACGTAGTACCCACTGCGTCACCTTGCTCGAGAAGATAATGCATGTGACCACTTTCTTTACAAAAAGATGTCACCAGTCCATTAAGCTAATTAACTATATCTATATTTTCCACTTCGTTAATTATTGATTGGGCCTCACCCCTACCCACCACATACTACCATATGATGTCCTAGTCTCTTCAGCTGCGATTCCAACGAAGTAACACACACAGCAAAAACAGAGGACGGACGGAGCCACACTGATTATACCTAGACTAGATGGGGAACACGCAACAGGCCGGCATCAAGAGAGATGATCATGGTCATGGAGGCAGCTGCGACCAGCATCCACAGGCGGCCTCCGTTGCCCCTGATCAGCTCGGGGCCGGCGTCGGGGGAGATCATCATGGCGGCTGCAGCCGCGACCAGCAGCCACAGGCCGGCGCTGCAGATAGAGCACGAAACCCGCTGCATCCTATCGCCGGAGAGCATGTCGTTGAGACCTGCACCTCCATGGTACGTCCTAGTTTCTGCTCTGAAAATGATCAATTATACACTGTGGTTTAAGTTCCTAGTGGACCTGATAGCACTCAGTCTTGAACTGCTAGGTCCATTCTTCTTTTTTTTTTACTTCAGTTCTAGAATACCGCCCCAAGAGATTTTAAATTGTCTAGGTCCATTCTTTTTTACTTTACTTCTAGTAGTACATCGCTAAATTTCTTGGTACTTAAAAAAAAAACTACTGTAAAACTACTGTATCGTTTTACTAATGTAGTATTTTTATTATAAAGATGTAAAATTAACAGTAATGCCTCAAAACGGCAAGGAACTAACAAAATTCACGCATCATGTGTCTTCTCGTTTCTATGGGCATGCCGCATCTAAGCACTCGCTTTCTTTTTCTTTGAATGAATTTACTTACAAGCTCGTGTATTATTATATCATTTTTAATTCTCTGTTTGATCCGTGTCCAATGCCTGATTGCAGTTGAAAAATTGCGAGAAAAACTGTGCTACAGACGGAGGAGGCAGAAGCAACGGGATAGATATTCTCCCGCCTGCTGCGCTGCCGGAGCCAGACGGCTGGCAGTTTGTGCTCCACAGTTTACCGGTCAGAGACAAATAAGTCATAATTGATAATCCATATTAGGGCTCCTTCGATTCGCATGATTCTAAATAAGCATTAATAGAAAAGGCAAATGAAAATAATAGAGATGTGGGTGTAAAAGGGAGACTTTGTGCCCATTCGATTCATGGGATCTGAAAATGAGGTTTGAGTGAATGTGCAGAATCCTTCAATATACATATGATTTCATGAAATTCAGGTAAATTTTTGTCTGTAACATTTCTTGGAATCAAAAGACCGAACAATGCAACTTAAAAAAACACACCATACACAAATATCTATCTATCTATCTATATATGACATAGTGGAGAATAGCTAGTTATTCCACGGCCCGTAGGAAACCGTGTAACAAATATAGTTAAATAGTCTACTACATGGAAAGATTTAGATTTTGCTATCCAAGTCACTAAATTAGATCTTTCATACGCTAGTTTACCTTATTTTTAGCACGGTTTTACTATTTCTGTCATTTGTGCAGGTTGCCAAAGGGTGCATTGGAGACGGTGATGGCTTCACTGCTTATGTGGAGAAGGCTGCGGGTGTGGCTGTCAGCGGATCATATAAGTACGCAAATTAGCTCAACCTGCCTTTTATTTCCTGTCTCTAGGTTAATCCAAATATATACCCATTGTTCAGAATTGGCGAGAGGCATTAGTAGGATCAAGATAAAATTTCCTCTAAATTTTGGTTGACGTAATTAATTTCCTACCTCTTCCTCCAGCTGATGGTTATAACATGTCAAGTACTCTACAAACCTTTATCTTGACATGTGCCGGGGGGGCATTGATAAATCTTTTACACACTCTTCCATGCAAGTAGATCTCCACCGGCATGACAAATTAGGGAGAAGGAGGGCCACACCAGTGTAATTAAATAATATTAAATGTTTCGTAGTAGAAATTAGGCCTTAGTCCATGAGAGTTCTCGGACATACTGGTTTTCATAATGAGTCAAGTATACCCGGACGGAGGTAGACATATCCTTTATAGTTAGTTCTATTGTTGATATGTATAATAGTTAGTTATACCCTATAAAAAAGCTAAATGGTTTAGCCTAACCCTCATTGATTTGGTTACTGTAGATGGGCTATTTTCTCTCCCGTTTCTTCAATCAACTAATGCCACGATTCCCTCCTCTTTTACTTTTTTTTAGATGACCTCCTCTTTTACTTGGTTTAGTGCATAGTTGTTTTTCGTTTTTTCTTTGTTGATGGGCTACCGGTAACCGGCTCCAAGGCCTTCTTCCTTTTTATTGTCGGACGTCTTTCCGATCACGTTTCCCTGGAAACATCTAATATTTTTGAAGATCTACTACTTTATTGATATGTAACTCACTTCACATTCTCACGAAGTGTCCAGAAGCACATGATGCAGCTAGTTTTTTGCATGACAGCTCCTTCACGTAGGCAAAAAAAATATCTAAGTAGGCTTATAGCTTACTAGAACTTTTTTTTTTGCTCTTATAAGTTTAGCTATTAAGTTATTACATTCTACAATCTTCTCCTTATCTCTTTCTTCACATTTATTGCATTTATCTATGAGCATGCATAGAGTGAGCTAGTTTTGTATATCTCTGCTCCACATAAGTAAAAGTGCCACGTAAGTTATAAGCTGGTTATTAGACATGCTCTTTGCCATGCCCCTAGCGAGTTGGGAATTAAGGAAATTTGAAAATAGCGAGTTGTGTGCGCTGGTTTTAAGGGGGGTTAAAGGCTTCGGCCTTGCAATTCTGAAATGTCTGAAAACGTTCAAAGACCTTGGAATGCAGAACAGAGGGAGTACTTATTAGTTCTTGTGTAGTGTTCTCTAACATGATCGATTCGAGATATAATCCACCATATCACCAGATCATTTGGGACTCGTTATCCAAACCAAAACATGGGCCAACACATGATATAATTTTGCCTCATTTTATTACTTGGAATGGCATGGAAACAGGGCCTCATTCAGCATTTCTCTGAGCAGGAAAGGTGATACAAAGAAACGACCTTCAGAAAAATACCGCATTAGGATGAGGTATGTATTCCATAAATCTTTAAGCGAATGGTAATGTTAGTAAAATTTACGTAGTACGTCACTAATTCACATAATTGTGTGACAACTTCTACGAAACTAGAAAAATATCTTGGAATTCTCGGTACTATCTTTGTACAAATACAAATATAATACTCCCTACTTCATATGAAACTTATTTAAAAATTATCTAAATTTAGATGTACCTATGTAATAGATAGTGTCTAGATATATTCAAATTTTAACAAATCTAAGATAGCTTTCATGAGATGGAGGGAGTATTAGGTAGTAATATAGTGTAAAAAGTAATTAGAATTAAAAATACTATAATTCAAATACTGTTAATATTGAATTTGGCCATATGAATTTTTTCGATCGGGCACATAAATACTACAGAGTAAAGACTATAAAATAGTAACGCTATGCACAGACCTGCACCACATAGCTTGCGAGAAAAAAAGAACAAGACATATGCAAAGAACAAGGTTTGCTACCAGAGAATGGACGGACCGGTTACAAACTTACAATTGATGGCGCTAGTAAAAACAAAAATAATGCGGGCGCTAGTGCCGGGCTCTAGAATATACTTTCCTGGCAGTTAAGCCACGATAACGCTGAGATTCAACCTTGCGTCGACTCTTAGCTAGCAGCCGGGCGCTAGAACTTTTTTTACCATGAGCAGGCAGCAAAATCGCAGACGGCCGCCTAGCAGTTAGCGCCTGCAGATAGCGATCACCGAGGAAGAGGACGCCTCTTGCACGAACGCTACGTGTTGTCCCACCAATAATTTTCCTTAAACGATCGATTGAACGTCTATGCATTGTACTTGCCCTAAATATCTGAAAAGCAACTTAATCTTGAAACAAAATACTCCCTCCGATTCATATTAGTTGCCACTAATATAGATGTATATACATATTTCAGTTCTAGGTACATCCATACTAGTAACAAGTAATATGAATCAGAGGAAGTTGATCGAACAATTCCTTTGTACACGCTCTAAATGACCGAACAATTACTTGCATGTACATTGAGCTTTCACATTTTTCCCATGTGATGCACGGTTGTCTTCCAAAATAAATATAAAATAATAGATCCCATGTCATAGACTTTTATGTGGGCTGTGAGAAGATAGTAGCGCATTAACTTTTATGAATCAACAAGGGGAATTGATGCACCGGAGCTAGAAATGGAACACGGGGATGAGGCAAGGAATGAGTTGGTGAAGCTTATTGGCGGAAAGTGTATTACGATCAATGTGTATGGGACAGACCAATATGGAAGATATCTTGGTGACATCTACTGTGACGGAATCTTTATCCAAGTGAGACAGAAATTCCTAATCTAGCTCATACATCTTTTCAATCTTATTTTTCTCTATTGGTTTTTGGAGATAGTTATTGTGATTGGTGTCTAAATTCTTCAGGAAGAAATGTTGAAAAGGGGCTTCGCCTGGTATTTCAAAACAGGCGAGACACGTCCCGAATTGGCAAGAGTGAGATATTGCATCTTAAATTTGTTTTTTAGATAATGGAAATATTTTGCATCTTAATGTACATATTTTTGGATTTTTTGTACGTACCAACATGTATTTGAAGATACTCCATAACTTATCATATAATGCATGTTACTCCTTCCATTTTTGCCTGTAAGGCCACTATCAAAAATATATGATGTGATTTCCCCTTCCTTAGTCCTAACGGATGGAGTTTTCTCTCTTACATTCTTATAATCGTTTTGTTCAGTGGGAAAAGGAAGCAAGAGAAGCACGCCGAGGGCTTTGGTCATCAGATAATCCTCAAAAACCATGGGAATGGAAGAGGGATCACCCGCGCAAACAAAACAACAAAAAAGTGAGTGCAAATGACATCTGCTAAATTTCTAGCTTTTAAATGATACTAGAATCATGGTTTTGGCAGAATGGTTCTCTAGAAGCTTCATGCATATATGACCTCCTCATATGTTGATGATTCTAGAACCCTGAAGTTGATACTTTCCGGTTTCCGCAAATATATAGCAGCCTTGCCAGCCAGTAAAAGTGTGTGGATTAACTCAAAAAAACGAACTAATCACCTTCCAGACTGATCTCAACTAGTAGGATTGGATGGTGGTGGTTTCACAGTTAAGTAAAACTAATGGGTTGAAGTTGGTTTTACATGTGAAATGTGCATTGGAACATAAGTACTGTTTTGGGTATGATATTTTTTTTTCAGTATGTTTTGCGTTACCAGCAGGTAGTGAACATATTAAGTTAGCCGATTCCATGTGAAGTTAAATGTGCGTTATTTTGTTTTCGTGAATAATGATCCTTGTATATAGTCCAACTTGATTGTTGAAAAATTTCTTGCAGGTTGAATTGCAAAGCCAGGGCAAGGAGAGTATTGAAACCCTACCATGGCTGATAAGTAAAGATATGGAGACCCTTGGTAAGGAGTGGAAAAATAAGCTAGAAAAAATTGTGGCTGAGAATGTGGAATTAAACGATCATCTCCTAGAGTTGGAGAGAAATAAAAAGGAGGCCGAGGACCGAGCTGAGGAGTTAAAGAAGGAAATGGAAAGTGTTGTGGCTGACAACGTGAAACTGAATGATAAGCTGGAGGAGTCAAAGAAAAATAAAGAGAAGGATGATGATCGAATTTTCCAAATGACCTTTTTCTCCGAAAACATTGTGGCCGTAAACATGGATTTGCATGGCAAGCTAGAGAAGTTAAAGGAGAAGAATAAAAAGGCCGAGGATCAAGCAAGAGAATCAGATAAGGAAATGGAAAGTCTTGCTGCTGTCAACATGGAACTGAATGATCAGCTCCAGCAGTTAAAGGGAAATAAAAAGGTGGTCGAGGACCGAGCTGCAGAGCTGAAGTTTTCTTATGATAATATCAAAGCTATAAACATGGATTTGCTGGATAAGTTGGAGGAATTAATGAACAAGAACATAGAGGCTGAGGACCGAACTAAGGAGTCAAAGAAGGAAATGAAGAGTGTTGTCGCTGAGAACATGAAACTGAATAGTCAGATTCATAGATTAAATAATAAGGTTTTGAACAATGCTAGGATACACAGAAAGAAACTGCAAAGTGTTATAGCTGAAAACATGGATTTAAATAACAAGCTTCAGGTGTTACAGAAGAATAATGAGGAGGCCAAGGACCGAGCTAAGGAGTCGGAAAAGAAAACGGGAAATGATGTAGCCGAGGAGCGAAACTTACAAGGCATAAGACAAGAGAAGACTGAACAAGTTGTGAAGACTCCAGCGGCACCTCCTCCAGCCAAGAATTATAGCGAGAAAGAACCTGTTATGTGGCGGAAGAAAATGCCCGCAACGACAACTTCCGCACTTCCAGCTAAGGGTCATTTGGAACAGACAGGAGCTACATGTTAAAGGCAAGCTCTTCGATTATGTATATATGTTGAATGACTATTTGTTGCAACAACAAAAAATTATATGCTACAGAATTCCTATGATATGTTGTACAAATGACAGCTAGCTAATAATGCCCAGTATAAAATGTTCAGCTTTAAGTTAATAAAGCCCTTGTCTTTGTAAACCTTATGAGCATAAAATAAATAAATGGAAATTGTACCCCAATTGCAGCCAGACCACATTGTCGCATGAGCTAGTCTCCGCCTTTCCCCAACACGCTGAACCACGGTATGTCGTGGTCGGCTGACATCGCGACTCAATTGCTTGGTCTGCACCAGCATTGTGCCTTCTCTTTGGTGTCACTTCGCCTCGTCTCAACAACCGCACAAACTGCATTCAACGCGTAGCCTGGCCTTTGTAGTTTTGTCTCACTTAAGAGACAATGGCCTTGTAGTAAAAGAAAATTAGAAGTGGGCATTTAAAAATATGGAGGCACGTGATAATTTACTTACAGATCTCGTAGTGTGCACACGGTATTCTTTAGTAAAAGGCGAAAGAATAGTTCGCTTTGTGCCCGCTGCGCAGCTGCATGCTTTCGAATGGTGGCCTTGGACCCCGTTTTTTAGAGCGGCTTGCAGCGCTGTGCTATCCAAGCAGCAGCGAGGTGGGACTAATCCATCTTCTCTGAGAACCTCGGGTTAAGCGCATGTGGATGGAAAAGGCCGGGTCATGCAATGGGCTTCTGGGCCTGCTAATACACTTACCGAGAGGCGAGAGTCGCAAGAGTACACACGCCTTCTACTAAGCCTGGTCACCTCTCTCTCTCAATGGAAAATCTGAACTCGGACGCCAATGTCAATCGCAAGCTAGATATGGATGATGAGCAGGTCGGAGGAAATCAAGGGGTGCCCCCTCCTCCACCGGCCTATATCTCTCCTAGTGAGCAGAGGAAGCTGAAAAAATCCATATCGGGGCCGAGTGGTACTGGGGAAGAGAAGAACAATGAAGCAGCGAAGGCGGGCTCCCTTGAGGAGTGCCGCCGTGATCAATGAGTGTGTTATGCTGGAATAGTCGAGGGCTTGGTATGGACGCGATCTAGCGCGCTTACATACCACATCTGTGTTTTGTATTGTTGAAACTCAATTACATAAGAGCCGGGTGGAAGGACTAGCTAGAACGCTAGGTTTTGACCGAAGCTTTGCTTGTAATAGCTTGGGTCAGAAGGGAGGAATTGTGATTTTCTGGAAAAATGAAGTAAATATTGAAATTTTACCTTACTATCAATACCATCTGGATGCTATTGTTTCATCTGTTGATATGCAACCGTGGCGCCTTACCTATGTGTATGGTGAGGCTCGTACAAATGAGAGGTACAAGACGTGGGATATGCTGAAGTTTGTCAAATCAGCGTCAGCACTCCCATGGTTATGCATTGGAGATTTCAATGAGGTCCTTCATCGTTCGGAACATGATGGTGTGAATCAGCGAAGTGTTGGCCAAATTACGGCATTTCGTGATACGATCGATGTATGTGGGCTCCAGGATCTTGGGTTCAGGGGGACACCATGGACGTTTGAGAAAAAGGTGGCAGGTGGTAGCTACTGCCGCACTCGGCTGGACAGGGCTCTAGCAACGACGAGCTGGAGTGCTCGGTATCCGCTGGCAGAGCTCCATCATCTGTCAGCAGCATCATCAGACCACTCGCCCATCATTCTGTTGTTTGATGGGGAGAGGGCGCAGAAGCAAAGACGCGAACAGATATTCAGATATGAGGATATGTGGGAGAGCCATGAGAGCTTTGATCCTTTCCTTCAACAAGTGTGGACGAAAGGAGGCAATAGTATGACTACAAGTGGAGTGCGGGAAAAATTGACATATCTCTCGCAGAATCTTGTTAGTTGGAACAAAAACTCGTTTGGAAATGTACGGCGGCAGCTCAAACAGCTGAGGAGTCAGCTGGAACGCTTACGAGCTCTACCGGAACGTATGGGACCGTCATATGAGGAAATTAAAGTGTGTGATCGGATCATTGAGTTACAACACTGTGAGGAGGTTATGTGGAAGCAACGATCAAGCATACAGTGGTTGTCTGAGGGGGACAGAAACACAAAATATTTCCATCAGCGAGCAAGTGGGCGACGTAAGAAGAACCGAATAACTAGCATTATGCGAGCGGATGGTGAGATGACAGAAGATATCCAGGAGATCAGCGAGCTATCGCGGAATTTCTTTGGTAACCTATACCAGTCAGAGGGCACCCAGGGGATGGACAATGTACTCAACACAGTTCCAGGAAAGTCACGGCAACAATGAACGCTGGGTTGATAAAGCCATATACAGAGGCAGAGGTCAAGACTGCATTGTTTCAGATGTATCCCATGAAGGCACCGGGACTAGACGGGTTTCCAGCACACTTCTTTCAGCGCAATCGGGAGCTCTGTGGGCAAGAGGTGACGGAATCAGTGCTTCGTATTCTCAGAGGTATTGATAGTCCGGAGGGGATAAATAGCACTTTTATAATGCTCATTCCGAAAGTATCCAGTCCAACAGAGTTGGGGCAATTTCGGCCTATCAGTCTATGCAATGTTCTATACAAGATAGCTTCAAAAGTTCTAGCAAATAGATTGAAGGAAATACTGCCTGAGATAATCTCGCAGGAACAGTCAGCCTTTGTTCCGGGAAGGTTGATCACCAATAATATCATTACGGCCTATGAGTGTCTTCATTTCATGAAGAGAAATAAATCAAAGAAGCACCGACATTGTGCTCTCAAGCTGGATATGAGGAAAGCTTATGACCGAGTTGAGTGGAGATATTTGGAAGCGATCATGATCAAGCTCGGGTTTGATGCAGGATGGGTGGGGTTAGTGATGAAGATGATCTCTTCGGTGTCATTTTCAGTTCTTTTTAATGGATCACCATTGGAATCTTTCAGACCGTCTCGTGGTATTCGACAAGGTGATCCTATCTCTCCGTACTTGTTTCTACTAGCAGCAGAGGGCCTTTTGTGCCTCTTAAAATCCAGAAGTATTGTTGAATCATCAAACCACCAAGGACTAATGGTGGCAAATTCTGCTCCGGCAGTGAACCACTTGCTTTTTGCTGATGATAGCCTGCTGTTTGTTAAAGCTAGTGTGGAGGGAGCACATGAGGTAGTAGAAGTTTTGGAATGCTACTGTCAAGCCTCGGGACATAGGATAAATTTCGATAAATCATATATCTTTTTTAGTAAGGGGTGTCCGGAATCAGTACGCAACGAGATGAAAGGTATACTGCACGTCCCTAATGAGACCCTCAATGAAAAATACCTTGGGATGCCCTCTGATGTCGGAAGGTCTGTTAACGGTGCCTTTAAATTCTTAAGGGACCGGTTATGGAAGAGGGTACAAGGGTGGATTGAGACCATATTGTCGGCAGGGGGTAAAGAGATTCTTATCCAATCAGTTGCCCAAGCTATACCTATTTTTTCAATGGCATGTTTCAAATTACCAAGAGGCCTTTGTCAGAAGCTTAATGCGTTGATCCGTGACTTCTGGTGGGGGAGTCGAGAAGGACAAAGGAGAACCTGTTGGGTCTCGTGGGAGGAAATGACCACTCCAAAATTTGCTGGAGGATTAGGCTTTCGCGATATTGAGCTATTTAACCTTGCGCTTCTGGCTCAACAGGCGTGGCGCCTTTTGCAAAACCCGGAGACCTTGAATGCTCAGATACTAAAAGCAGTCTATTATCCTAATACCGATCTGCTCAATGCCAGTCTTGGGGCCCATCCTTTGCAGGTTTGGCGCTCAATT
This sequence comes from Lolium perenne, assembly GCF_019359855.2. Taxonomy (NCBI): domain Eukaryota; kingdom Viridiplantae; phylum Streptophyta; class Magnoliopsida; order Poales; family Poaceae; genus Lolium; species Lolium perenne. The sequence goes on from NC_067245.2 coordinate 316,597,299, forward strand.
CTGGAGGGAAGAGACATTATGCTTCAGGGTCTGGTTCGCCGTATAGGGACAGGACAACAGACAAGAGCATGGGATGAGAATTGGCTGCCGAGGGATGAGGTCAGGAGGCCGATTACTTGTCTAGAGAGTAATGCACAGCAGCTAGTATCTGACTTCATAGACCAGACATCTGCAAGTTGGGATTTACAAAAGCTCCAACGTTTCTTTCTACCGATGGACGTAGAGGTGATCTGATGCAGCCCCACCTATCGTCGATGCTACACCATGGCCAAGGGGTCCCCCAAGTGGACCAACAACACAAAACCCCGCCATATATGTCAAGGTGAACTCCTTCCTCTCTATGATCGACTTCAACACCAACTTGAATGGTATGCTACCTCATGCCTATCATCATGGTATCTACAGGTGCCGACATCGACAAGGACCAAGAGAGAAGGAACTCCCATGGTGCAAGGAAGAGAGAAGAAGAAGAAGGAAAGAAGAGAAGAAGGAAGAGGAAGAAGAGGCGGGAGAAGGAGGCCCAGCCGGCCCAGAGGCCGGCCAACCGGGCCCTAGGCCGGCCAGGCCGGCCCCAGGGCCGGTCAGACCGGGCCCCAGGCCGGGCACCCTCCGGCGACAACCGGGCGGCACGCCGACGACAACCGGGTGGGCATCAGGGGCACTTCCGGTTCTAGCCCGGTCCCTGGCCTGGTTTGGACCGGATTGCCCGGCCCCAGGCCCGGTCCAACCGGCCCCTGGACCGGATTTGACGGGTTTGACTCGACCGGACCTGTCCGGGTCGGTCCACCACTTACCTGTTCGACCCAGCTGCCTTGTACCTCTATATAAGCATCTAGGTCGCCCCCTTAGCTCTTTAGACAAGATTTAGGCTTAAACATGGATTTGAGCTTTGTCTCCCTAGGGTTTCATCCCCTTTGTACCCAAGGCAACTCTTGTTGAGATAGGATATTTTGTGAGTGAGATTCTAGTGTGCTCCACTCTCTCCCTCACCGGTCTTCGTCTCCAACACCAATCTCTCACTCCGGGATTCTACCTCGCGTCTCTCCCGGGTTGATTCTATTGGCGTGGTCCATCGAGCCACGAGGGTAAGTATCGATTGTATCGGGTTGGCGTGCGTGTGTTCTTCGTGTTCTTCGCGTTCTTCGTGATCTCCCTCTCTTTCCCCTCTTGGATTTCGGGTCAATCGCGAGATCGGGCCACAAACGGGGTCTTAGACCTCATCATATGGTATCAGCAGCTTTTGGTTTCCGCGAATTTGACCCCCCACCCATCCAATTTCGTCCCTAAAAAATTTTCCCCAAAAATCCCCAAAAAATAGCCACCTCCACCGCCGACCACCGCCACCCCTCTCCAACGCCGGCAAGCACCGCCACCCTCCCCAAACCACCGGGAAACACCACCGCGGCCCCACAACCACCGCCGCAACCGCAAGAGCATCGACACCACCCACCACCGGCTTACCACCGCCACCACCGCCAAGCTACTTTGACCCATCTTATCCGCTAACTTGTGTTTGCTTGTTCCGGTTTGAGTGCCTTGTTTGTACAACTAACCCGCAGCTCCGAAGCAAGCGACGACATCCTCGGCACCCCGAACTTGCAACCGTACTCTTGACATCGCCGTCATCATCGCAAGTTGTGTGTTCATCACCGCCTACACATCCTAGGTATAACTTGCATTCCCCTTGTAACCCCTCTTCTTTTGCGATCTATCCTATCGAGCATTGCTTATTGAGTGTTGCGAGACATTGCACGTGGCCCCGATTGTGAGATGTGTGCGTAGTGTGGAGTCAAGCTTCTAAGCAAAACTCGTGTGGCAAGATAGCAAAAGCGAGCTAACGCTAACATAGTGCGAGAAAAAGCCGCCAAAACACAAAAAGAGCAAAAGTGTGCAAGTGCCCCATACATACATATACAAAAGAGTGTCAAGTGCCACCAAATACAAAAGAGAAAAAGCTTTTAAGCAAAAGAGAGAAAAGAGAAGAGAGGCCGCGTGTGAATCTTGTTGTCTCTTCATTTGCAACCAAAGCTTTTGATAGGGGAAAGGTGGCCGATCTTTCGATGAGATGTGGATAATTCGATTTGTTGGTGGAGTTCGTGCTTGATGATCCGACTACACGTGCAGAGCTCGTGCGCCAATGCAATCGCTAGGACAATCTCCGGGAGTTACTGATCTTGCGGAAGCACGATCAGCCTGACCAGCGAGGGTCTTAATTCCTACCTGAAATCGAGAACAAGTAAGAACTAATATTGCAATCAGAATATTGCGGATGAAAGATGAAAGCTTTATTGATAAAGGTGGGATTCCGAATAGTCGGTCTTGTTCTGGGCGTTGGCCTCAAAAGAAGTACACGAGAGTTGCAGCAATGGCTAACTTTTAGTCTAATCAAAATCCGAGTCTAAACGTGACGGCTATGGGGGTATTTAAAGGAGGAAAAGGTGGAGTTTCGGCCAGCCATACATATGGTGGCCGAACCAAACCCTAGAAGGCCTTTCCCCTTCAATACGGACTCTAAAAAGTGGCTGACTTAATTCCTGCGAAAATGACATGGGCCTGGCCCAAAACTAAAGGTGACGCAGCACCATATTATGCTATGGACGAAACTATGAAGTGGAGAACTCTATATTTCGTCCATGTCTTCATCTCTTCTTATGGTGGCTTCAAAGTTCTGAAATCTCCACTTGCGGCATCCTCTTCAATCCTCAAACGCTTGCTGCCATCTCCTCCATGTATGATCATGCTCCAATGCTTGTCCTCCTCATCCATGCTTGGTCCATCATTCCTAAGAGTAACAAACATATCTGATTTAGGCAGCATCATATTCTCATGTATATGAGGAATAGTTCCAAGAAACGAAAGTACCTGATAGTTAAGTTGTTTGGCACGAGCTCGAGTGATTGGTCCTTGTATTTGTGTGGCTGTAGGTACAGCGGTTGTATCAATAGATGAGATGTCCTCATCATGCCCCCCTTCTTGAATTGAAGTCGTCCTCGACGAAAGCTCCTCTTCTTCACCAAAGTAAGGCTTCAAATCTGCAATGTTAAATGTAGGACTAACCGGACCCAATTCTGCAGGAAGCTCAAGTTTATATGCATTATCATTGATTTTCTCTAACACCTTGAAAGGACCAGCAGCGCGTGGCATTAGTTTAGACTTGCGCAATTCAGGAAAACGATCTTTGCGCAAATGCAACCAAACAAGATCACCAACATCAAACACAACATGCTTTCTTCCTCTATCCCCAGCAATTTTATACTTAGCATTCATGCGTTCTATGTTGTCTTTAGTAGTCTCATGCAATTTTAGTATCAATTTAGCACGGTCTGTAGCATCCAAATTATTTTGCACCGAAGATGGTAAAGGCAACAAATCAATAGGTGCACGTGGTACAAAACCATACACAATCTCAAAAGGGCACATCTTAGTGGTAGAATGCAACGAACGATTGTAAGCAAATTCAATATGAGGTAAACAATCTTCCCACAATTTTAAGTTCTTCTTCAAAACAGCCCGCAGCATAGTAGACAATGTTCTATTTACTACTTCAGTTTGTCCATCAGTTTGGGGATGACATGTAGTACTAAACAGCAATTTAGTCCCCAACTTAGCCCATAAACATCTCCAAAAGTGGCTAAGAAACTTAGTATCACGATCAGAAACAATAGTATTTGGCACACCATGTAAACGAACAATTTCGCGAAAGAACAAATCAGCAACATGTGTAGCATCATCGGTCTTGTGACATGGAATAAAGTGTGCCATCTTAGAAAACCGATCCACAACAACAAAGATACTATCCCTCCCCTTCTGTGTACGAGGCAAACCCAAAACGAAATCCATAGAAATATCCTCCCAAGGTACACTAGGAACAGGAAGAGGCATATATAAACCATGTGGATTAAGTCGAGACTTAGCTTTTTGACATGTAGTGCAGCGTGCCACAAATCTCTCAACATCTCGACGCATACGTGGCCAAAAGAAATGTGCAGCAAGTACATCCTCCGTCTTCTTCACACCAAAATGTCCCATCAATCCTCCTCCATGCGCCTCCTGCAACAACAAAAGACGAACGGAACCATCTGGGATGCATAGCTTGTTAGCACGGAACACAAATCCATCATTGAGGACGAATTTGTTCCATGTTCTATCATCTTTACAATTCAGCAACACATCTTTAAAATCAGCATCATGCAAGTATTGTTCCTTTATGGTTTCTAATCCAAAAATCTTGAAGTCAAGTTGAGATAGCATAGTATATCGGCGCGACAAAGCATCAGCAATAACATTATCTTTACCCTTTTTGTGTTTGATAACATAAGGAAAAGACTCAATAAACTCAACCCACTTTGCATGGCGACGATTCAACTTAGCTTGACCACGAATATGCTTCAAAGATTCATGATCAGAATGTATAACAAATTCTTTAGGCCATAAATAATGTTGCCAAGTTTCTAATGTCCGAACCAGCGCATATAATTCTTTATCATAAGTAGAATAGTTCAGACTAGGCCCACTCAATTTCTCACTAAAATATGCAACAGGTTTGCCCTCTTGTAATAACACACCTCCCAAACCAATTCCACTAGCATCACATTCAAGCTCAAAAGTCTTATTAAAATCAGGAAGTTGGAGTAATGGGGCATGTGTTAACTTATCTTTCAGAATCATGAAGGCGTCTTGTTGTGCATCGCCCCACACAAAGGGCACATCCTTCTTTGTAAGCTCATTCAGCGGCGCAGCAATGGATCCAAAATCTTTCACAAAGCGCCTATAGAAACCAGCGAGGCCAAGAAAACTCCTTACTTGTGTGACCGTCTTTGGCTGCGGCCAACTCTCAATTGCCTCAATCTTGGCTGGATCAACTTCAATTCCCTGCGCAGTAACAACATAGCCAAGAAACGCAACTCGATTGGTGCAAAAGGTGCACTTCTCAAGATTACCATACAAACGTGCATCACGTAAAGCATTGAAAACAGCACGTAAATGATCCAAATGTTCCTCCAAAGATTTGCTATAAATCAGAATATCATCAAAGTATACCACCACAAAACGTCCAATAAAAGCACGTAAAACTTCGTTCATCAGTCTCATGAAAGTACTAGGTGCATTAGTTAAACCAAAAGGCATTACTAACCACTCATATAAGCCGAACTTAGTTTTAAACGCTGTTTTCCATTCATCTCCTAATTGCATACGAATCTGGTGGTAACCACTACGCAAATCAACTTTAGAGAACATAATAGAACCACTCAACTCATCAAGCATATCATCTAAACGAGGTATTGGATGACGGTATCGAATGGTAATATTATTAATAGCTCTACAATCAGTACACATGCGTGAAGAACCATCTTTCTTAGGTACCAAGATAATAGGAACAGCACATGGACTAAGAGACTCACGAATGTAACCTTTATCTTGGAGAACCTGAATTTGTCGCTGAATCTCTTTCGTCTCTTCAGGATTGGTACGATATGGTGCACGGTTGGGCAGCGAAGCTCCTGGAATCAAGTCAATCTGGTGTTCTATCCCACGAATAGGTGGCAATCCAGGTGGAACATCTTGTGGGAACACATCAATGAATTCCTGCAAAAGGTTAGCAACCGCAGGTGGCAAAGAAGGAGGCATATCCTCAAATGAAAACAGAACTTCTTTGCAAATAATAGCATAGCATTGAGTAGTGTTCACATCAAGTTCAGCAATATCAGATTTGCTAGCAAGCAAACAAGGATTCTTCAAACGAATTTCAGTAGCATGGTTTGAATCAGATTTAGTATTAGTCTTATGAGGCACAAAATCTGCAGCAACAATCTGATTTTCACTCTTATTTTTCTCCTCGTTTTTTGCTCTACTAGCTCTAGCAAGATCATCTTTTAGTATTTGTTCAGGAGTCATAGGTTTGAGACCAATTTTCTTTCCATCATGCATAAGAGAATACTGATTAGTTCTACCATTATGAACAGATTCTCTATCAAATTGCCAAGGTCTACCAAGTAACAAAGAACAAGCTTGCATGGGTACAACATCACAATCAACAAAATCAGAATATGTACCAATAGTAAAATGCACACGTGTAGTTCTTGTTACCTTGAGCTTCCGAGAACTCTCAAACCATTGAATGTAGTATGGATGTGTCTTATTTGTCTTGTAGAGAGAGAAAGCTTCTCCACCATGTCAACACTAGCCAGATTATTGCAGCTCCCTCCATCAATGATGATCCTTATGGCTCGCTCTTTTACAACGCCTCTTGTTTGAAACAGATTGTGGCGTTGATCATGCTCAGCTTTGCTCAATTGCACGCTCAACACACGCTGTGCAACTAAGCTCCTGTACTGATCAGCAGTGTCAGCTTCCATTACCTCCATCTCTCTCTCAGAATCAGAATTGGCACCATCACGTGCAGCAATAAGGGCCAATGTATCTTCATCAAAATCACTTGCCGAATCATATTCTCCATCTTCACGCACCAACATCACACGCTTGGTTCTGCATTCTCTCTCTATGTGACCAAATCCCAAGCATTTGCGACATTGAATGTCGCGCGTCTTCCCCGTGGAGGCCATGGAAGATGAACTCCGAGGAGGACCAGCAGATGGTGGTGGAGTAGCCGCAGGTGGTGCTCGTGATGCAGGCGCGGTGTACTTGGAGGTAGTAGGTGCTGGTGCAGTCCCACGAGATGGTGGCGCTGATTGTCGCGGAGACCACGACGATGTACGACCTGCAGAAATATTAGCTCTTCTCCATGGTGGTTGACGATCCTGCACTTCACGTTCAGCTTTGCAAGCAAGATGAAACAAACGAGTAATAGTGTTGTACTCCTTATAATCTAGAATATGCTGAATCTCTTTATTCAAACCACCAAAGAAACGTGCAAGCATAGCCTCATTATCCTCTACAATACCACAGCGAATCATACCAGTTTGCAATTCTTGATAATAGTCTTCTACAGAATTTTTGCCTTGTTCTAAGCGAGACAATTTCTTAAGCAAATCACGCTGATAATGTGGAGGAACAAAACGAGTACGCATAGCAAGTTTTAAACCAACCCAAGTAGTAGGAACATTTGCAGGATGTGCTCTACAATATTCAGACCACCAAATAGAAGAAAAATCTTTGAACTCACAAGTAGCAGCACTAACACGCAAGTGATCAGGGTATTTTAAACATGCAAAGCGTTGTTCTACTTCCAATTCCCATGTAAGATATGCATCAGGATTATATCTACCCTCAAATGGCGGAATATTCAGTTTTAGTTTAGCAACATGATCATCATCACGTACCAGCCGTGGAGGTGGGCGAGCGTTGCGGTTCAGCTGTCGTGGGCGACCAGGCGCAGGTTGTTCGACTTCCTCGCCGTCCAGCACGTTCTCCTCGACCTGCTCGTCACCATCCCCGTCATAGTCTTCGTATCCTTCATCAGAAGGCGCGTCAGGTGCGGCTGCAGCAGCAGGAGCGGTACCCGCATGCACATCCGCACGAGGAACGCGGCGCGCGCGTCGTCGCCCGGTGTCGCGAGGTGGCGGCAACCGCGTCAAGAGCTCCTGGAACTTGGCGTCGAGCTTGGAGTTGAAAGTTGTCTCGAGGCCATCCAGCTTGTCCAACGCGTCAGTGAGTTTAGCGTCAACATCACTGATGCGCGCATCGACGTCGCGTCCATGTCCGCCCAAAAGGTGGGTGAAGTGAGCATGCAACTCCTCAGTCGTCATCTTTGCCGGGTCAACAGCTCCCGGTGTAGGTCTTGTCATGGTTAGTACACAAAAAGCACAAATGTATATGCCTACAAACTACGGAATATGGTGGTTCACGCGCAATTCGTCAAGCAAAATACAAAGCTCTTACAAGTTCTTACCAAACAGGAGGAAGGTGATACGGCAACCAACAAGGATCGGCGTCTCGAAAGATTGTCAAAGCGATTACGAGGTGTCGACACAGTGCACGTGGAGACAATATGTAGAGCTGTAGGAAGGCTAATATGGTAGCAAAACAGCAATTGTCAAAACAGCAATGCAATATTGAAAGTATGCTCAACGACGGTACTGTGCTGGTCCTAGGCTAGACCGTACTAGAGACGCGAGCCTAGAACACTAACGAGGTCACGGCGCGGCACACAGGCAACTAGCAGCGATGAGGTGGCGATGATGTGGCGACCCGATGTGCGAAAAATCACTATGATGGCAAGTGTCTCCAACTGATCCCCGAGGTCTAAAAACAGTATAGCCTCAGAAAATTTTTTGTCGAAATTTCGGAAGTGCTCCGGAAAGCGCGCAGGCGCCAAAAAAATGTCGCTATAACGGCCAGTGGCGAAAAGTGATCGCCAAAGTGAAAAACCAATGTAGCCAGAAATTTTTTTTTTTTTTTTTGCTCCCCTTCTAAATCTTTACTGGCGGCCGAAACTTATCTCACGGAAATTTTTCTACAGCGCAGGATGATATTAGAAGGCAACAGCTAAGTAGGAAAAACAATAAAACCTAGTTCTACACGGACTGTGTCGCGGCAGAGAAATAGCACGAATCCGTGTCGCGGTAGGAAACAGGGTATATGGCAGATGTATATGTCTGTGGCGGAAACGATCTGGTGGGTGTATATGGAAGTGGCGAAAGTATATGGTGGGTGTATCTGGCAGTTGCGGAAGTATATGGTGGGTGTATATGGCGGTGATCTGCGTATGGTGCGAGTGGGCGGCGGCGGCGTGACTAATGTGACCAGAACTCGAAACTCTAAAGGAACTAGACGCTAAGACCAGCAACTCGACACAAAGATGCAGACACAAATTCAATTATGCAAAACTGAAAAGACAATGCAAGGCGTGGCAGGGGGTTTATGGGACGATGATCGAAAACCCTAATAGTATTTTTGGCTTTTTCGTGGTTTATGGGTATGATGGCAGATGCAATCTACACTAGGAAAACTGTAAATTCTCACCGAGCAACCTGAAATCTGATACCACTTGATAGGGGAAAGGTGGCCGATCTTTCGATGAGATGTGGATAATTCGATTTGTTGGTGGAGTTCGTGCTTGACGATCCGACTACACGTGCAGAGCTCGTGCGCCAATGCAATCGCTAGGACAATCTCCGGGAGTTACTGATCTCGCGGAAGCACGATCAGCCTGACCAGCGAGGGTCTTAATTCCTACCTGAAATCGAGAACAAGTAAGAACTAATATTGCAATCAGAATATTGCGGATGAAAGATGAAAGCTTTATTGATAAAGGTGGGATTCCGAATAGTCGGTCTTGTTCTGGGCGTTGGCCTCAAAAGAAGTACACGAGAGTTGCAGCAATGGCTAACTTTTAGTCTAATCAAAATCCGAGTCTAAACGTGACGGCTATGGGGGTATTTAAAGGAGGAAAAGGTGGAGTTTCGGCCAGCCATACATATGGTGGCCGAACCAAACCCTAGAAGGCCTTTCCCCCTTCAATACGGACTCTAAAAAGTGGCTGACTTAATTCCTGCGAAAATGACATGGGCCTGGCCCAAAACTAAAGGTGACGCAGCACCATATTATGCTATGGACGAAACTATGAAGTGGAGAACTCTATATTTCGTCCATGTCTTCATCTCTTCTTATGGTGGCTTCAAAGTTCTGAAATCTCCACTTGCGGCATCCTCTTCAATCCTCAAACGCTTCCTGCCATCTCCTCCATGTATGATCATGATCCAATGCTTGTCCTCCTCATCCATGCTTGGTCCATCATTCCTAAGAGTAACAAACATATCTGATTTAGGCAGCATCATATTCTCATGTATATGAGGAATAGTTCCAAGAAACGAAAGTACCTGATAGTTAAGTTGTTTGGCACGAGCTCGAGTGATTGGTCCTTGTATTTGTGTGGCTGTAGGTACAGCGGTTGTATCAATAGATGGGATGTCCTCATCAGCTTTGCCTCTCCTTGTGTTAGTGTGACACCGAGCACCCTTGCTTTCGGGCTTCTTACACTTTTCCGCTCATTCCTTGGTCGCACTAACCCCTTTCATCTCGTGTGTGAGTTCCACATTTTTTTCGTGTTTATAGTGATCATCGCTTTGACATTTGATTTTTGGATTTCACCCACTCTTGACAACAAACTTGATTTCGGATTTCGTCTTTTGGCTTTCCACCACACTCACCTAACACCATATTTGCTAGCTTTTGCGTGTGTTTTTGTGTGAGTGCCCGATACAATTGATTTTGACCTCGGCTTGTTGGATAACCCCAATCTTATCATACCACGGTGAGGTTGCGAGGTAGTGTTCTTCCACTAACATACACCATATAGATATTGTCGTGCTAACATGTATAGCGACGAAGACGACACGGAGGAGTACACGGAGCACTTCGAGGAGGATACCTCTTCAAGCACCACGGATGTGGAGGAACATGTGGAGCTCTACTCCGACAATGGCTCCCCAAGCATCACCGACATGACCGACATCGAGGAGCTCTACTTCGACAATGGCTCAACAAGCATGGACGCCATGATGGAGCACCACCTTGAGGACGACATCGACGAGCTCTACATCGACAATGGCTCATCACTCATGGACGACATGGTGGAGCAACGCCACGAGTACGACATCGACGACATGGTGGAGCAACACCACGAGTACGACATCGACACCATGGCGGAGCCTTACCTACTCTCCACAATGAGCAAAGACGATGCTCCCATGTACCCCTACTTGGCCAATGGAGCTACATATGAGGATAGAGGACCTCCACGATGGCACCATCATAGGGATGATCAAGAGCGTCCCCATCATGCTCGTCATCGACACACTTCGCCGAGCTCCACTAGGCGCCATCATGAGAGTGCTTATGCACAAGATCATCGACATCAAGGACATCATATGGAGCATCAAGAGCGTCCCCAACATGATCGTCATCGACACTCTTCTCCAAGCTCCACAAGGCGACACAAGCAATATGCCAAGTCGCATGAGCCATCATCTAGGCATGTCAAGGATCGTCATCGACACACACCTTCACATGATCGTCGTCGCCATCCACCATCTCATGGATCCCATCGACACATGTCACCACATGCTCTTCACCAACACAAGCCACCCCATGAGCGCCATCGACACACATCTTCCACGGATCTTCGACGACACAACTCAAGCCACGGTGATGATGCACGAAGACGAGAGCCTCGACATGACGACGACAAACACCATCTTACGGTGTCTACCACTCCAAGGATGGCAAGTGCACATCGCGTATACCTTCCTCATGAGGCGACTTCCACCTCTTGTGCCACCACCACAATGGCCCCTACCTCGTCATATGCCTATGGACTCCGATGCTACAAGTGCAAGCAACAAGGCCACCTCCCACGGGAATGTCCCAATCTCCTATGTGAGGTATGCAAGGCCAAGGGTCACATGGCATGGCAATGCACATCGACGAGCACCGACATGCTCCACTTCGACGAGCTACAAGCCCAAGCCACCAAGAAGCCTTCGACGCCCACACTTCAAGATGAAGACCTACAAGGCCAACACAAGGATGATGTGGATCCGAGCCTAGCTCTCCACATCACTACGGCGCCACCGACGGAGGACGACTTGGGAGGCGATGGAGTTGAGATGGTTGAGCATGGGAATTTCCCTTCAACCAAGGAGGCGCATGGAGATGAGAGAGTCGAGCCTACTCCTATATGCTTGATCGATGAGTTGGTACCAATCCCATGTGAGCGTGAGAGCCAATTAGCCCACTTGAGTGAGAGTGATAGTGAGTTGAGTGACTTCCACCCCATATGTGAGTTTGAGTGCTTCCAATTGGAGGACATGAGTGATACACCGAGTGAGTTGAGAGAGGTAGATGATAGGTCCATGGAGGACATCCCATTTGCTAACACATTAACCTCTCCCTCTTTGGTGTCTTCTTATGTTGCACTAGGTTCCACGGAGGACGAGTTCCCGATTATGGAGAAGATGTACATGGTGCATGAAGACGATGATATCTCACCATGCTTGCTCCAAGATGGACATGTCGACCACATGGATCCTCCTACTTCCACAACACCTACTTCAAATGAGTCGGCCTACAAAGGTAACAACATAGGTGTTGATGATGCCATGATCCCACTAGTGGACATGATGACTTATGAGTGCATGCATGATCTTGATGATACATTTGCTACGTCACATGCTACTTTCATTTTCCAATGTGATGCTTTGCTTGATAACATTGTTGATCATTTGGAATTGACTGCTTGTGATACCATGACCATGCCATGCTATGAGAGCTTCAATTTTTCTACCATTGCTTGCAATATGTCGACCACTTGCTCTTTCCCATGTATTGCTGGCAATGATAATGACAATGATGACATTAGCTTCCGCATGCTTTGCCCCAAATGTTTACACCATTCCATGATCCTTGCATCCAAGATTGTGAACAATTGCTCTTTCTTATGCTTGGTATGCAAGAATGCTTATTTCATTGTCCACGAGATGGCCCCCATAGCCTTCTCACTTTTTGATGATCATGAATTACCACATGCCATGAATGCACCTTCTTGCCATATGCACCATCGCCATGCATTCCATACTATCTTGATTGACACTAATGGTGATGTGCACAAGACATGGAACATCATGATGGATGATGTGTTCCTCTACCATGCACACACGCTTTTTGTTCTCTCTATTGTGTGTATAGGTACCCGCGCGACAATTTCCACCGCCACGGAGCATGAGCTCACGAAACGCGCAATTGAGAGCTACCCCAACAAGGACCTAACCCGCGGGAATCACACCAAAGGGTATGTTCCCACAAGCCTACGCCCTCGTGTGTTTCCAACTTGCCTTGTCGAGTTTCCGGTTTGGTCCAACTCCTCGTCACCTCTTTTGCCTCTTATGCAACATATCTTGAAACATCTTGTTGGCACAATGGTTGTTGTATGTCTTGATGCTTTCATCATACACTCTGAGAATCTCAAGGACCATGTCATACATGAGAGAGACACTTTATGCATCTTGTGCCACATGTCACACAAAAAGTTGCTCTTCTTTGGATTTCTCATTTCATCTTTGGCAATTGCAATGGATTCTTTCACACTTGAGGATACTCATACTCGGCTCACGCCAACCATACTCTCCCAAGCTCGAAGTCTCCATCGCTTTGCCATTGCACATAACAATTTTGCCCCAAGTTTTGCCGCCGACACTTGCCTTTTGTTTGTTCCATTTGTTTGGGACAATGCTACACCACACATTTTTGACACCTTACAACTCTTACATGCACAAATTTTTGCCATACCACATTTTGGATACATCGACACTCTTTTGGTTCCCATTTTTGCCAAATGCCTCTTGGAGAAACGACTTGATGCTTCGTATTTGTTTGAGAGCCTCTTGTTCGCCGATCACAAAATTGGCATCCACAAGCTTTCCATTCGCAAGTTGTTTTTCCCCAAGTTCTTCTTCGACCGCTTCATCGACAAACAAACTCCCAAGTACTTGGTGAGCAAGACGTACACCATCTCGGACCCCTCACCACAACATGGAGATGAGGAGGAACAAGAGTCGAGGACGACTCTTCCCCAAGGGGGGGGGGAGATGATGCAGCCCCACCTATCGTCGACGCTACACCATGGCCAAGGGGTCCCCCAAGTGGACCAACAACACAAAACCCCGCCATATATGTCAAGGTGAACTCCTTCCTCTCTATGATCGACTTCAACACCAACTTGAATGGTATGCTACCTCATGCCTATCATCATGGTATCTACAGGTGCCGACATCGACAAGGACCAAGAGAGAAGGAACTCCCATGGTGCAAGGAAGAGAGAAGAAGAAGAAGGAAAGAAGAGAAGAAGGAAGAGGAAGAAGAGGCGGGAGAAGGAGGCCCAGCCGGCCCAGAGGACGGCCAACCGGGCCCCAGGCCGGCCAGGCCGGCCCCAGGGCCGGTCAGACCGGGCCCCAGGCCGGGCACCCTCCGGCGACAACCGGGCGGCACGCCGACGACAACCGGGTGGGCATCAGGGGCACTTCCGGTTCTAGCCCGGTCCCTGGCCCGGTTTGGACCGGATTGCCCGGCCCCAGGCCCGGTCCAACCGGCCCCTGGACCGGATTTGACGGGTTTGACTCGACCGGACCTGTCCGGGTCGGTCCACCACTTACCTGTTCGACCCAGCTGCCTTGTACCTCTATATAAGCATCTAGGTCGCCCCCTTAGCTCTTTAGACAAGATTTAGGCTTAAACATGGATTTGAGCTTTGTCTCCCTAGGGTTTCATCCCCTTTGTACCCAAGGCAACTCTTGTTGAGATTGGATATTTGTGAGTGAGATTCTAGTGTGCTCCACTCTCTCTCCCTCACCGGTCTTCGTCTCCAACACCAATCTCTCACTCCGGGATTCTACCTCGCGTCTCTCCCGGGTTGATTCTATTGGCGTGGTCCATCGAGCCACGAGGGTAAGTATCGATTGTATCGGGTTGGCGTGCGTGTGTTCTTCGTGTTCTTCGCGTTCTTCGTGATCTCCCTCTCTTTCCCCTCTTGGATTTCGGGTCAATCGCGAGATCGGGCCACAAACGGGGTCTTAGACCTCATCATGATCACCATGATCCCACTGAGTACGAGGAGGATAGATGACTGCTGGGCGTGGCATTTTGAGAAGACAGGGATCTTTTCAGTACGATCAGCCTACAAGATGATTATCAATATAAAGCGTACGCGAGAAGCCTGGATAGAGGAGAAGGCGACGCCTTCCAATCACAGAGAAGACGAGCGGGCATGGACATCTCTCTGGAAGGTCAAGGTACCCTCCAAAATCCGGGTGTTTCTGTGGAGGTTGGCGAAGCAGTCAATTCCCACAGGTGATGTGAGACATCGTCGAAATATGGCACCTGATATTTCATGTGGAATTTGTGGCCAAGCTGACTCTTGGCGACACTCCTTGCTCGAGTGCAACATGGCGAGATGTGTGTGGGCGCTTGCTCCGGAAGCTGTTACGGAGCACATGGAGAGGACAACAGAGCCAGATGTCAAGCAATGGTTGTTCTCGATGATTGCGACATTGCGGCAGGAAGATCTCACTCTCTGTTTGGTCACTCTATGGGCGATTTGGCACGCCCGAAGGAAAGCGATTCATGAGGATATATCCCAAAGTCCCCTGTCCACGCATCATTTTGTGGAGAATTTTATCCGAGAATTGAAGATTGTTGAAACAAAGAAGCCCCAAGCACCATCTGAGAGGCCGAAGCCACAAGTTAAGAAGTGGTTGGCACCAGAGGCGGGACATGCAAAAATAAATGTCGACGCAGCCGTCAGGAAGAATGAAAATTTTGGTGCAGTAGCGGCGGTGTGTAGAGATAAAGATGGTGCCTTCTTGGGAGCATCAGCACAAGTTATTCGTGGAATGTCTGACCCTGCTACTCTGGAGGCAATGGCATGTCGAGAGGCCTTGGCGCTCGCGTGCGACTTGTCTTTAAACCGTGTCCACGTTGCGTCTGATTGCCTGGAGGTGATCTCTAGTATGGAGGGCGAAAATCTGGGACGGTTCAGTTCCGTGTTGAAGAAGATCAAGGCAACTGCTTCTGACTTTACATCCGTAAAGTTTACTCATGAGAAGAGATCTTCGAATGTAGAAGTTCATAGCTTAGCTAGTGGTTCAGCTTATCTGAACACCGGTCGTCACGTCTGGCTTGTGCAAACACCAGACCCGCTTTGTATTCCTATGTTTTTGAATGATCAATAAAGTGGCGACTGGTTACCCTCAAAAAAAAAAAAACCTCTCTCTCTCAATAGTCAATCCTCTCAATAAAAGTCGATCAGACTTTACTTTCAAGACGATCAAATAGGTTATCTTCATACTTACTGCCAAAATGCAGATGCATGCATGGATGTATATTGCGTGGGCATGATCTACTTGGAGAACATCTCTCATGTAACGTGTATGTCAGTAGCAGTCTCATCAGTTCTTTCTTGTGATGGCGTGCACATGAACACACCCCATCACGCATTCACACACGTATGCCGTATATGTACACTAACGATAACACGCCTACTGATCCCACGATGAGCGCAACAAATTTAAATCTACTGATCACACTAAACGAAGGGAGAGCTTCTACACCTGAGTCAAATGAATCTCCTACGGGTAGGGGTGTAAACGAATCGGATCGGATCGGATTGAATTTTACTCATACCATATCCTTACCACATATTTTTTCTGGATTCAGATCGAATGAGCATATACCGGACTGCGAATTCGAATCAGAAACGGGACGGATTCGGACCGGAAACAAAAGTAGTTGGATATATTCTCTTATCGGTAGATAGTTATACTTCTTGCAAATTTTGAGAGCGATTTAAACTTTCAGTCTTGTGTAGTTAAGAAAAAACATAATTTCCGCTAAAACTCAAGCATTGATAGAAATTTAGAGCTAAACATGCTCGCCAAATGAATTCGCCAACTCAATAACTACTAAGATTGTGAGATTAACCTTGGCTTTTGACTAAAAAATCAGATTACCCGGTTTAAAACTTTCAGATTATCCTAATTAATTTTGGATAATCCATATCCGCATGCTATTTGCTATACCATATCCGGAGCACCACGTCGGAATCGGATATCCTTATCCACCAGATTCTTCAAATTCGGATATGAAAACATTAAAACGGATTCGGGCCGGTTTCAGCAACATATTCCTTCCCTAACCTCGCGTTGGGCCACGCCCATGCGCCGGCGCGTGAGGCGGGCGACGGCGGGCCTGCCCAGCCGCCGCCTACCTCACGCACATGCCCCTACTCCGCCCGCCTGCCCTGCTCTGCACGCCTGCCGCTGCTCCGGCCGCACGCGGAAGCCCACCGCCGGCCGCCCGCCCTTGCTCCGCCCGCACGAGCTAGCCCGTCGACAGCCTGCCTCTGCTCCGGCCACGCGCGAGTCCAACTGCCACCAAACACCACAACACGGTCAAGCCTGAGTCCAACTTGCGGCAAATTCCGGCGAGCATCGTCCGATTTTACCAATGTTCGGCCGCATTATGTTGGAGTTTCGCCGGAATTCGGCCGGACACCGGCGAGTCATCGACGAAATGTGTTGGCATGAGGTGAATTTTTCCCAACTGCCAACGCGTTGACCTTATACAGTTTGGCCTGCAAAACGCCTCCGAACCTTTATATATGCACATCGCGGGCTCACATTCGCGGTGCCGTGAAAAAAAATTTACGGGTTTGCCCATTTTGAGGTGTCTGGTCTGACAAAAAAAACCTCCACTCTCAAGCCGGCCTGCAAATTTATGGGTTTGACTAGTTTGAGGGGTTTGCTAGAGAAGTTCTTAGAGTTGTCATCGGTTGTGCTGAAACAACCGAGCTAGCCAATGTGTAATAGCACCTCCACCGGTGCGTCCCATATTGACCCCAATAGCAATTTGGGGGCCGGTCTCGTTTTTGGGCTCACACTGATTCGCCCTAAAAATAGACGGCGTGTTTTCGAGCCCAATAAAATCGCCGGCAACCCCGCGCCGGCCCCTTCAGACGGGGCTTGAATTGGGCGCGCCGGCGCCTGGTGACACGTTGGATGTCGTCCCCCTCCTGACAATCACTTGCCCCAAATCCCAACTTCTATTCCCCAATTCCCTTTCCCTCCCGACCGCCGCTTCATTTCTCCGGTCCAACTATCTAGCTCCCGCCCGCCGCTCCAGCTCCCGCCCTCCTCTCCACCGCCTGCTCTGTCGTCGCCGTTTCCGACATGCCTCCAAGGAAGAAGGTGGCTGCGAAGGGGCCGGCGAAGCCACACAAGGTTACATTGAAGGAGAAGTCAGCGATGATGCTGGAGGAGGAGTGGGCCGTCGTGACGGTGGACCGAAAGAGGCGTCACCATGCTAGCTAGACGAACCATGTCGCGTCGACGGCAGGAGTGCAGGTATGCCTCAGCCTTGGCGGGGCGCATCAGTCCAAAGCTGGGAGCAGGTACTACGTTCTTCATGGAACCACCGTCGTTGTCGCAGATGCGCTTGTCCCAGATGAACGGCCGCGTGCGGTACTCCCCCGAGTTCAGCAAGAGTGATGTGACCATCGATCCGAACGCCCCGTTCTAGCCGGTGACCGCACCAGGACGTCGTGGCTATGGGCTGGACCTCAACATCGACTACACCGACTCGTCAGATATGCGTCGCGGGTTCAATAGCGGCGGTGGCCACATGACTGACGGCACCGGGCTGCCTCGCTCCCTATTTAGCTCCGACGGCATCAACGTCATTCATGTGTTCGGCAATTCGTTCGGCGCGTGCATGGGCGAGGACGAGGTATATTGTGCACTTTTATTGCTTGAACATTTGCTTGTGTGCAAAAGGTTGAACATTTTCTTGTCCGCGAAGGTGATCGGCGCCAAGATCTTGAGTGACATGACCCACCGCGGCCCCAACGTCGAGCCTGTCATCAGTGACGAGGAGGAGGACGAGGAGGCAGAAGAGAAGGAAGAGGCCAAGCTGATCGACGTCAAGACCGGCATCACCTTGAAAAAGAAGAAGAAGAAGAAGAAGAAGAAGAAGATCGTCGGCACTTGTGGGCCGAAGAGGAAGACCTTGGAGGACGAGTGCCTCATCGGCGCGTGGAAGGCGATGGTGGGGTCTGGGGCCCTAGCCCCCCTATGCACCCCTGCAAAGTATGAAGATTGATCCTCAAATTTGCTAGTAAATAAAACTGCTCATATCAAAGACTTCAAGCGCTGGAAGTGGAACGCCACTGAATGAGTCACACCCGCCGGCATGCTGGAGTGCCTACACATGTTCCTGATGGCGAATCCTGGCGCCAAAAATGGGCTCGACTTGGCGTCGGGGAACGACATGGAGGTGAGGTACGTGCTAAAGCAGAGCGTGATAGACATGTACCACGAACTAGCGACCTCATGAACTGGGACGCTCTCGGGAACTGTCACCGGTTCGACCATGGCAGAGCGTGATAGACATGTACCACGAACTAGCGACCTCGTGAACTGGGACGCTCTCGGGAACTGTCACCGGTTCGACCATGGCAGAGCATGATAGACATGTACCACGAACTAGCCATCTCGTGAACTGGGACGTTCTCGGGAACTGTCGCCAGTTCGACCATGGCCACACATGTATGCGCCGAAATCCTTCTACGACTCTCGCAACAAACGACGCGTGTTGTGGGCGTTGGTGGACGAAACCGACAGCGGCGGCGGCGCCAGGGGCTGGGATGTCATCCAGGCGTTCCCGAGGGCGATGTGGTTGGACGCGTGGAGGAGATCGAGTCGCTCAGGCGGAAGCAGGTCGGCCTGCACTGCGCCACAGACGTGGAGGCCGGTGGAACGACGAAGGTCACGGGCATCGTAAGCTCGTAGGCTGACTTGTAGGTCGTGTTCGAGATCCTGAACCTGGAGGAGGCAGGGATGTTGGATCCAAAATGGATGCAGGATCCGCCAAGGCTGTGCAAAGAGAAGGGTGCGTTCGTGCACGGTGGAGTTGGTGAAAGGACACGGATGCCGCCTAGGGGGGTGAATAGGTGGTTTAAAACTTTTACGAATATGGCTTAACAAATGCGGAATAAAACTAGCGTTTAATTTGTCAAGCACAAAACCTATATAACTAGGGTTCACCTATGTGCACCAACAACTTATGCTAATCAATAGGAGTAACTATGTGATAGCAAGATATATATATAACTTCAAGCACGAAGGCTATCACAAAGTAAAGTGCATAAGTAAAGAGCTCGGGTATAGAAATAACCGAGGTGACGCGGAGACAACGATGTATCCCGAAGTTCACACTCTTGCAAGTGCTACTCTCCGTTGGAGCGGTGTGGAGGAGAAGTCACTCCAAATGCATGAAGGCCACCGTATTCTCCTCGAGAATTCCCACCAAAAGGGATGTCCTTGATCCACTATGGAACCTTAGGGTGTTCACCGAACCCGCACAAATCTTGGGGCTATCTCCACAACTTAATTGGAGGCTCCCAATAAATCGCCATAAATGCCTTGCCCTTGAAGAAGCTCCACAACTTAATTGGAGTCCCCAACAACACCACAAAGACCACTAAGCCGTCTAGGGTCCAAAGACCCAAGAGGAACAAGCTTCGGGAACAATCTCCCAAAGTGAATATCTCACGAACTTTCACCTCCACGTATCACCGCGGAGAAGTCAAACCGATGCACCAAATGCAATAGCTAGAACACCACAAAGATGCCCAAATCCTTCACTCTCAGATTCCAACAAAGCTACTAAAGCTATTGGGGGAATAAGAGAGGAAGAACAAATGAAATCCACAAAGAACTCCAAGTTTCTCCAAGATCTAGATCTAGGTGGTTCCTCTCACAAAGAGAGGGATTTGATTGGTGAAGATGTAGATCTAGATCTCCTCTCTCTTTTCCCTCAAATGGGGGCAAGAATCATGGAGGGATTGAGAGATAGAGCAAGATTCTCAAGGTCAACAATGGAGGAGAGAGAGAGTGGGAGAAGCACTAGCCCAAGGAGGAAGAATGGGGGTATTTATACCCCCCAAGGAAATCGAGCCGTTGCAGAATTCTGAGGCCGGATATTCTGGCCTAAGTAAGGGTCGGATATTCCGCCCCCCCTCGGAATATCCGGTGCGAAGCAAAATATCCGGCCAAATATCCGGCCGACATCCAGTAGCTTCGGAACTTAAGTCCTTAGCCGTTTTTCAGGGGCCGGATATTGTGATATCCGGCCCCGGATTATCCGGCCTGGCAATCTTGTAAAATCAATATCTTAAGATTGGTAGCTTCGAATTGAGTGAAACCAATTTTGTTGAAAATATGGAAACAAGAGGGGGAAGATTTTCTATTAATTTTAGAGGTGCAACACCTCAACATGAGAAACCGAGAAAATCACCGAACTCGAAAACGCAACAAGTGATCTATGCGAAATCCGTTTTCGATGCACTAGAGCTTGTCATGGAAATAATCACAAACTCTAAAACACCACATAGATAAGATCCAAATAACAACCAAGAAAGATGATGCAAGGATGCAAGGGTTTGAGTTCTCTCCGAACGATACGATCGAGTTACTCACTCGAGAGCCCTCTTGATAGTACGGCAACTAAACTATAAACCGGTCTCCAACTACACCATAAGACCGGCGAGAAAGAAACCCTATCAAGAGCAAACATTAATCTTGCGCATTCCACTTGAGCTCGATGAAGACGGTCTTGACCGCAACAAGATGGAACGCCTTTCTTAATTGTGCTTGCTTGATGAAGTCATGCGAATTGCTCCCCCATAAACCACTATGGGAGAGCTTCTTCTTCAGTGCATCTTCACATATCCATGATCACCATATGGATGACAAGTTTCAAGCATATGATCTCTTTGAGTTGGCTCATCTTGAACTTGCGCTTCATTTCTTCATTCTTTATCATGTTGATGTCTTGAAGTTAACTTTGAGGGCTCACTTCATCTTCATCTTCAAGACATAGTTGACACTTGATATTCTTCATCAGTTTTTTTTCTTATTGCAACCTTGAAGCCAATATATGGTTCAAGCATTGCCTATGGACCACTCCTACAAATATAACTCAATGCAAACATTAGTCCATAGGGATTATCATTAATTACCAAAACCACACATGGGGGCTCCATGCACTTTCAGTTGGCCCGTTCGGGCTGCTCGTCATGGCCTCTGTTGACTTGCACGGTGGAGTCGGCACGATCTCTCAACATTTTTGCAGATATTTGTTTTATTCAAACATCTAGAAAGAGAAATGTCACCGCCTCTTCATCTTGTGCGAAGCATACCAGGGGGGCTCCCCCCCCCCCCCCCCCAACCTGAGGAAGACGTCGAAAAGTTAACATATTTTGGAAAAATGTTAAGACTTGATATATTTTTTATGTCCCCCAATGCTAAAGTCCTAGAACCGCCCCTGGCTACAACCCCGTCATCTCGCTCCTCAGCAAAGTTCTCGGCGCCAGCTTTCGCGACCCTTCCACGGTGCGGCTCGGTCACAACGGCCTCTGGCACGTCGCCGTCTCCGGAATGGCTAATGATGTCGTGGATTCCACCTTGATATACCGGAGCAAGGACTTCCGGTGCCAGGAGCAGAACCCCTCGCCGCTACCATGTTGCAGTGTCAGGACATATTCCCTTTGTTACAAACTTGACAGGTAAAATGGGAGAAGTACTAGATCAAACCAACATGGGGTAACAAAACAATTTTAACATGGAAAATCAGTTCAACAAGAAGAGAAAAAAACATGGGCGCCGCTCACCATCTTCATATGAATTTAAATCATGATATAACACCCGTGGCGGAGCACCGAAAACTTGCAAACTGAGAGGGGTTGAGTTATGTGCTGAAGCAGAGTGTGATAGACACGTACCAGGACTACTACGTGATGGAGCGATACCTCCAAGGCTCCAAGTGCTAACAGAAGTACGTTTATGCATATTTTTTTTGAATTTGCGGTTTTATAGCGTAATACTATCATTTGAAAACAATCGTTACTGTATTACAGTACTACGTAGTAAAACACTGTCCGATAGGAACTATTAGCCCGTGCATAAAGATAATTCACTCTGTGGCATTATTAGCCTAGCACAGCCTTTTCTTTCTTTTGCATTGGCCCTCCACACCTCCTTGTGTCCCATCTCTTCCTTTGCAGGATCCTTTTTAACTAGGCGCAGCTAAGGTTTAGTCTAGTGACAAAAAAGGCGACACATGTATATTGCTTAGTAACGAAGTAACAGAAGCCACAAGGAAAACAGCAAAAAACTATGACGTGTGCTCGAGAGCACATGCTCCTCTTTCAGAAAATGATTTTCCAGTCATATATACTTTACATATTTCAAGTTCCATGCAAATTCCAATTCATCTGCTAGCTGTGCGAAAACAACAAACTTAAACACCTTTTTCAGACTTTAGAAATGATATTCTAGCTCCCCTCTTTATTTTTTTGCTAGACCTCAAATGACTGATTTTTTTCCAAAAATTTCCTGGCATAGCTCACTCTAATATCTACACACCATCTTTCTTGATTTTATGAATTTTTTTGAACTCATTTTTTGAGATTTTTCGAGAAAATGGAAGCATATTCTCCTGAGAGCAGAAGTCCACACTCAGCGAGGAAAAGAGAGCCATGTGACTAGGGCATGGAATCCGATCAACTTGGAATATTTGTCGAACCAGACTTTCATTCACAATATTTATTTAGAATGAAATGATGTCTTCATGGAAATTTTGTTCATAAAGTGTTTTCTCAAATTTGACGGCCTGAACCAGTCAAAAATAATTGCATAAGACTCATATATATGATATGCTTGTGCACTCTCTAGGACCGATTTTATTTGCACAATTTTTTTCCGCTTGAAGCAAGAATTGAACCGTTGAGAGGTAATTTGGTGTTCACTGCATGCGCACCCCCGTACAACATCGATTTAAGCCGTATGAACCCATTTGAACGTCTTTTCCTAGTGGAACACGGATTTCTGGTATATAAAAGTGGTTTCAGAATTTCTTAAATCATATTTTGGGTCTTCTTTTTGGGTTGACATTTTCCTTTACGTTTTGAACTTTTAGCTGAATTTGCAAAAAAAAAATGAATTTTTGAAGTTCAAAATCACTTTCTATGCTCCTCATGTGCTCTGATAATGACCTTCTCTTATTTTTGTTGATTAATCTCCTATTCCATTTAAAGTGCAAATTGTTTAGTACTGTTTAAGTTCCCTCTCTCAATCGTTCATGTGTTTAAGTTTGAGAGAGGGGTCTAGGAAATCACAAGCCTATTCCATTTGGTGACATGATTAGTGTGTATGTTCAAAGGAGAAAATATGTTTAGTACTGTTACTAGTCAAGGTCGTCGTCGTCGTCGGTCTATGCATAGATTAGTGTTGCTAAGAAGTGATGTTATTAGTACGGAGGTTCCTTTGTCCGGTGAAGGACAAATGACAGGAGACACGTAACATCACCTTTTGAAGTGGGGCGCGTGTGACCACTTCTTTACAAAAAGATGTCACCACTCCATTATGCTAATTAGCTATATAGCTTTTTCCACTTTGTTAATTTATCGATTAGGCCTCACCCTTGCCCACCACATACTCCCATATGATGCCCTAGTCTCTTCAGCTGCGATCCCAACGAAGTATATTACAGAGAACAAAAGCAGAGGACGGACGGAGCCACACTGATTATACCTAGACTAGATGGGGAACACACACCAGGCCGGCATCAAGAAAGATGATCATGGAGGCAGCTGCGACCAGCATCCACAGACGGCCTCCGTCGCCCCTGATCAGCTCCGGGCCGGCGTCAACGGAGATCATCCTGGCGGCTGCAGCCTCGACCAGCAGCCACGGGTGGTCTCCGTGGTCAACCTTGATCAGTTCCAGGCCGGCGCTGCAGATAGAGCACGAAACCAGCTGCAGCCTCTCACCGGAGAGCATGACGTCGAGACCAGCACCTGCATGGTACGTCCTAGGCTAGCATATGTTTCTCAGTTTCTGCTCTGGACATGATCAATTATACACTGTGGTTTAAGTTCTTAGTGGACCTGATACCACTCTTTCTTACTCAGTCTTGAACTGCTAGGTCCATTCTATTTTTTTTACTTCAGTTCTAGTACTACTAGTACATCGTTAAAATTCTTGTTTTTTTTTTATAAAACTACTGTAGTATTTTACTAATGTAGTATTTTTTATTATAAAATGTAAGAATTAACAGTAGTGTCTCCAAGGCTTCAAGAAGTAAAAAAGGGCAAGGAACTAACAAAATTCACGCATCATGTGTCTTCTCGTTTCTATACGCGCATGCCAGCATCTAAGCACTCACTTTCTTCTTCTTTGAGTGATTTTTCTTACAAACTCGTGTATTATTATAATATTTTTAATTCTGTGATTGATCTGTGTCCAATGCCTGCTTGCAGTTGAAAAATTGCGAGAAAAAATGTGCTACGGATGGAGGAGGCAGAAGCAGCAGGATAGATATTCTGCTGCCTGCTGCGCTGCCGGAGCCGGACGGCGTGCAGTTTGTGCTCCACAGTTTACCGGTCAGAGACAAATAAGTCATAATTAATAACCCTTTGATTCGCATGATTCTAAATAAGCATTAATAGAAAAAACACATGAAAATAATAGAGATGTGGATGTAAAAGGGAGACTTTGTGCCCATTCGATTCATGGGATCTGAAAATGAGGTTGGAGTGGATGTGTAGAATCCTTCAATATACATATGATTTCATGAAATTCAGGTAAGTTGTTGTTTGTAACATTTCTTGGAATCAAAAGGCTGAACAATGCAACTTAAAAAAACACAGCATACACGAATATATATATTCTATGACAGAGTGGAGAATAGCTAGTTATTCCACGGCCCGTAGCAAACCGAGTAAAAAATATAGTTAAATAGTCTACGACATGCAATGATTTAGATTTTGCTATCCAAGTCCCTAAAGTAGATCTTTCATACGCTATTTTACCTAATTTTCTGCACTGTTTTACTATTTCTGTCATTTGTGCAGGTTGCCAAAGGGTGCATTGGAGACGGTGATGGCTTCACTGCTTATGTGAAGAAGGCTGCGGGTGTGGCCGTCAGCGGATCATATAAGTACGCAAATTTGATTGACGTAATTAATTTCCTACCTCTTTCCTCCAGCTGATGGTTATAACATGTCAAGTACTCTACAAACCTTTATCTTGACATGTGCCGGGGGCCATTGGCAAATCTTTTACACACTGCTGCATGCAAGTAGATCTCCACCGCCGTGAGAAATTAGGGAGAAAGAAATGTTACGTAATAGAAATTAGGCCTTAGTCAGTTCTCGGACATATAGGTTTTCATAATGAGTCCAATATACCGGGACGGAGGTAGACATATCCTTTATAGTCAGCTCTACAGTCAATATGTATAATAGTTAGTATCTTTGAAGATCTACTACTTTATTGATATGTGACTTACTTCACATTCTCACAAAGTGTTTAGAAGCACATGATGTAGCTACCTTTTTGCATGACAGCTCACTCTTTTACTTTTTTCTTGTTTCTCTCCTTCACGTAGGTAAAAAAACAATTATGTAAGTAGGCTTGCTCTTAATTATAAGTTTAGCTATTAAATTATTACATTCTACAATCTTCTCCGTATCTCTTTCTTCACACTTATTGCATTTGTCTAGGAGCATGCGTAGAGTGGGCTAGTTTTGTATATATCTCCTCCACATAAGTAAAAGTGTCACCTAAGTTATAAACTGGTTATTATACTTGCTCTTTGCCATGCCCCTGGCGAGTGGGAATTAAGAAAATTTGAAAATAGCGAGTTGTGTGCGCGCGCTGGTTTTAAGGGGCGTTAAAGGCTACGGCCTTGCAGAACAGAGGGGTACCTATTAGTCCTTGTGTAGTCTGCCATAACATGATCGATTCGAGATATAATCCACCATATCACCCGGTCATTTGGGACTCGCTATCGAAACCGAAACATGGGCCAACAAATAATATAATTTCATCTCATTTTATTACTCCCTCCGTCCCATGAATCTCAGACGACTTTCATGGGACGGTGGGAGTATTTGGAATGGCATGGAAACACGGCCTCATTCAGCGTTTCTCTGAGCAGGAAAGGTGATACAAACAACCGAGCTTCACAGAAATACCGCATTAGGATGAGGTATGTATTCTATAAATCTTTAAGCGAATGGTAATGTTATTAAAATTTACCGATTACCTAATCCACATAATTGTGTACAACTTCTACGAAACTAGAAAAATACCTTTGAATTCTCGGTACTATCTTTGCAAAAATACAAATATATTACTTCCTCCGTCCCATGAAATTTATCTGAAATTTATCTAAATTTAGATATATCTACGTATTAAATAGTGTCTAGATACATTTAAATTTTGAAAAATCTAAGATAACTTTCGTGAGACGAAGGAAGTATTAAGTAATATAGTGTAAAAAAAATATAATTAAAAAATACTGCAAATAAAATATTCAAAGATATTTATATTGTGAATATTGAATTTGGCCACATGAATTTTATCGATCGGGAATGTAAATACTACAGAGTAAAGACTATAAAATAGTAACGGTAGGCACAGACCTGCACCACATAGCTTGTGGGAAAAAAACGAACAAGACATATGCAAAGAACAATGTTTGCTACCAGAGAATGTACGAACCGGTTACAAATATTTTTTTTGCGTGGATAAGAGATATATTAAGCCACAGATAGGTTACAATCGTTCGTAATCGCCATGGCGATTTCCTAGGGTACACTGCTCAACCAAAAGTCAGTTCTCCCCTGAGTCCTACCTAGTTTAGCTAATTCATGGCTCACAGTGTTAGCCTCACGGCAAATCTTCACGATTTTTACATCTCTTTTCCTAAGGAACTCACGGATTATATTAATTCTAAACGCATAAGCTGAGGTATTAGGCATGGTCTCTCGAATCAGCTCCACATCTTCTGCACAATCAGACTCGACGGTGAACTTCAGTGTTGTCCATTGTAGGGCCAGGCGTATTCCCTCCTCGATGGCAGCAATCTCAGCTTCAGTAGGATCATTACATTGGTGCAACTCTCGGCATGCTGCAAAGATCACCTCACCGTTGTGGTCACGGAGCACCATCCTTGTTGCTGCACCATTGCTCGCGAAGGCGCCATCAGTGTTCAGCTTGGTCTCGCCCATCACTAGTAGTCCCTGCTCTCTTAAACCCTAGGTCTGGGTTGACTGCCATCTTCCCCTTGATCACATCTGCATCAGGAAACTGTTTGATCAACATTAGAGAATTTATATAACTTACCAGAAAACGTCCAGAGCCTTCAATGGAGGGGCATGGCTTGTCATGAGTTAGCTAATTGTGGGCATGCCATATCCGCCATATTGTCATGAGTGTCGGTGCATGTTGGCTGTCCGGGATGAGCAACAGCAGGTGGAGGAGCCATTCAGGTCCAGTAGGTGTCAACATGGTATCAGGTGGCATATCCCAGAACTCAGCCATAGCTCGCCATAGATCGCGTGCATGGGGACAGCGGAGGAACACGTGAAAAGTATCCTTGTCTTCCTGGCCACAGATCGGGTAGAGGCTTGACGTAGCCATACCTCTGTGTGCCAGGTTCAGTTGAGTAGATAGCGTATTCCGACAGATCTTCCAAGCTAGCACTCTGACCTGCGGCAGTACCTGACATTGCCATATCACCTTCCATAATGGCCGCGCTCTGTCAGGTCTGGAGCTAGTTGCACCTTTGTCTTTTGCTTGCATGGCCAGCCCTAATCCCAGCCTGTATGCACTTCTGACGCTAAACATCCCCATTTTTCTGGTTACAATTGATACGGGTAAAAACAAGAACTGCTAAGGGCATGTACAATGTCGGCGCTAGTGCCAGGCGCTAGGATATACTTCCTGGCAGTTAAGCCACAATCATGTCCGACGTTGAGATTCAACCTTGCGTCGACTCTTAGCTAGCTTTTTTACCATGAGCAGGCAGCAAAATCGCAGATGGTCACCTAGCCGTTAACGCCTTCAGATAGCGATCCACGGTGAAGAGGACCATATTTGCATGAGCGCTACGTGCTGTCCCACCAATATTTTTCCTTATGCGTTCGATTAAGCGTCTATGCATTGTACTTGTCCTAAATATCTGAAAAGCAACTTATTTTTCAAACAAAAGATCATACAATTCATGTGTACACACTCTAAATGATCGAACAATTACTTGCGTGTACATTGAGCTTTCAAATTTTTCTCATGTGATGTGCAGTTGTGTTCCAAAATAAATATAAAATAATACACACATTTGGGGGGGGGGGGGGGGGGGGCAAAAAATGGGCCAACGGGGGTTAGGTTTGGTCGGATCGGGCGCCATAATTGTTAGGTTTATGAATAAACATTACTTCCTCCGTTCCTAGATATAAGGTGTATTGCGTTGCGCCACTTGTCCGGACAATTTTCTTAGGGATTAGTTTACATTTTCTTATCTTAAGCAAAGTCCTCTATTTTCTCACATCAATTGTCGAGTGATAATCCTGCCCAATCCTGGTGTAATTTCCCTTAATATCCATTCTTTAATTTTCATGCCAAAAACTATATGGCTTATATCTAGAAACGGAGGAAGTATAAAATAGTTACATCCAGTAAAAAATCAACCCATAGCAACGCACTGTATATTTTCTAGTCACTAAAAAAACATGCACACATTCGATGAACTACTTTTTTATATAGTAATTGACTAATGCTTAGATCCCATGTCATAGACTTTTATAAGGGCCGTGAAAAGATAGTAGCGCATTAACTTTTGTGAATCAACAGGGGAATTGATGCACCGGAGCTAGAAATGGAACACGGGGATGAGGCAAGGAATGAGTTGGTGAAGCTTATTGGGGGGAAGTGTATTACGATCAATGTGTATGGGACGGACCAATATGGAAGATATCTTGGCGACATCTACTGTGACGGAATCTTTATCCAAGTGAGACAGAAATTCCTAATCTAGCTCATACATCTTTTCAATCTTATTTTTCTCTATTGGTTTTTGGAGATAGTTATTGTGATTGGTGTCTAAATTCTTCAGGAAGAAATGTTGAAAAGGGGCTTCGCCTGGTATTTCAAAACAGGCGAGACACGTCCCGAATTGGCAAGAGTGAGATATTGCATCTTAAATTTGTTTTTTAGATAATGGAAATATTTTGCATCTTAATGTACATATTTTTGGATTTTTTGTACGTACCAACATGTATTTGAAGATACTCCATAACTTATCATATAATGCATGTTACTCCTTCCATTTTTGCCTGTAAGGCCACTATCAAAAATATATTTTGCCAATATGTGTAAGACCACTAACACTAAATAAGGCAAAATTGATGATGTTTTCCTTGTTAACTACCTAGCTCAAACCAGGAGCCGATGGACATTAATTACTCCAACCCAACCATGCATGCATGCATGCATTTGATGTTCATGCACGCTCGAGCCGGCTTGCAACCGCAGTGATTAATCCCGTAAATTTGGAGTTCGCAGCGCAAACAAGCTGGCTTGCAGTGCTTTTTACCAACGGCTTAAGGCCCAGTTCTTTTGGCGGCTTCTCCGAGAAGCTGCCCTCCCCCCAGCTTACTGGGGAAGCCGGTGACAAAATTTTGTGAGGCTTCCAAATTAGTTTAGCCTTAGCTATTCTAGAAGCCTCGGAAAATTTTAGAACCGGCTTCCCCAGGAAACTGGGGGGAGAGCAGCTTCTCCGAGAAGCCGCCAAAAGAACTGGGCCTAAGCATACTTTCTCAAAAAAAAAACGGCTTAAGCATACATTGATCATTTTATTTTTTTGCCATGGTACTTGTAATCTTAGTGTGATCTTACATATAAAAACGGAGGGGGTATTACTAATCAGTAGTCATAATTCCACGAGGCATGGGTACATGATGTGATTTCCCCTTCCTTAGTCACAACGGGCGGAATTTTCTCTCTTACATCTTGATTAATCATTTTGTTCAGTGGGAGAAACAAGCGAGAGAGGCACGTCAAGGGCTTTGGTCATCAGATAATCCTCAAAAACCTTGGGAATGGAAGATGGATCACCCGCGCAAACAAAACAACAAAAAGGTGAGTGCAAATGACATTCGAGTCTGCTAAATTTCCAGTTTTTGAATGATACTAGAATCATGGTTTTGGCAGCGAGGTTCTCTAGGAGCTTCATGCATATATATGACCTCCTTGTATCTTGATGACATTAGAACCCTGAGATGGATAATGTCCGCAAATATATAGCAGCCTCGTAAGTCAGTATAAGTGTGTGGATTAACTCAAAAAATGAACTAATCACCCTACAGACTGATCTCAACTAGCAGGTTTGGAAGGTGGTGGTTTCTCAGTTAAGTAAAACTAATGGGTTGAAGTTGGTTTTACATGTGAAATGTGCATTGGAATTTAAGTACTATTTTGGGTATGGGAATTTTTTTTCCAGCATGTTCTGCATTACCAGCAGGTAGGGAACATATTAAGTTAGCCAATACTTTGTCAAGTTAAATGTGCATTATTTTCTTTTTGTGAATAATGGCCCTTGTATATATAGTCCAACTTGATTGTTGCACAATTTCTTGAAGGTTAAAATGCAAAGCCAGGGCAAGGAGAGCATTGAAACCCTACCATGGCTGATAAGTAAAGATATGGAGACCCTTGGTAAGGAGTGGAAAAATAAGCTAGAAAAAATTGTGGCTGACAACGTGGAATTAAATGATCATCTCCTGGAGTTGGAGAGAAATAAAAAGGAGGCCGAAGAACGAGCTAAGGAGTTAGAAAATGAAATGGAAAGCATTATGGTTGACTACACGAAACTAAATGATCAGCTCGAGGAGTCAAAAAAGAATAAAAAGAAGGCCGACGATCGAATTTTGAAGTTGACCTTTGCCATAAACATTTATTTGCATGATAAGCTAGGGAAATTAAAGGAGAAGAATGAAAAGGCCGAGGATCAGGTTAAGGGGTCAGAGAAGGAAATGGAAAGTGTTATTGCTGTCAACGGTGAACTGAATGATCAACTTCGGGAGTTAAAGAGAAATAAAGAGGTGGCTGAGGACCGAGCTGCGGAGTTGAAGTTCTACTATGATAATCTTGCAGCTGTAAACATCGATTTGCAGAATGAGTTGAATGAATTGAGGGGGAAGAATAGAGAGGCTGAGGACCGAACGAAGGAGTCAAAGAAGGAAATGGAAATTGTTGTGGCTCACGACATGAAACTGAATGCTCAGATTCAGAGATTAAATAACAAGGTTTCGAACAAATCTAGGAAGCGTAAAAAGAAACTGCACAAGGATTTGAATGGTGAGCTTCAGAAGTTACAGAAGAATAATGAAAATACCAAGGACCGAGCTAAGGAGTTAGAGAAGGAAACAGTAAATGTTGTAGCCGAGGAGCAAAACATACAAGGCATAAGGCACGAGGAGAGTGAACAAGCTGTAGAGACCCCGGTGGCACCACCTCCTCCAGCCAAGGATTCTGGCGAGAAAGACACCGTTGTGTGGCGGAAGAAAACGGCCACAACGACATGTTCAACACCTCAGTCTGAGGGTCACTGCGAATAGCCATGACCTACATGTTAAAGTCAAGCTCTTTGATTGTACAAGTTGAATGACAATGTGTTGCAATAAAAAATATTATATGCTACAGAATTCCTATGTTATTTTGTGCTTCATCCTCACATACGTCTATATTTGAAAATTACATCAAATACGGATGACATTTTAGCCCAAACCTTTGTGTTTTAAGTCTTATAAACATAGAAATAATATGACTGCATGCACCAATGTATGAAGAGGTGTCGCACGAGCTAGTCTCGCATGCCCCAGAGCATTGCGCCTTCGCTCGTCGATTCGCCTCGTCTTAAGAACCGTACATCAGTACATGCAGCTTGTTTAAGCCACAAACTCCTCGTTTGGGCTCCATGAGAACGAGCCTTACCTCCATGCTTTTTTTTTCTCACTTAGGATGTCTTGCGTATCTATAATTTGTATATTTCAGAAAGTTGAAAATGGAGTGAGAAACAGAAATAATATT
The DNA here is from genome assembly GCF_019359855.2 of Lolium perenne. NCBI lineage: Eukaryota > Viridiplantae > Streptophyta > Magnoliopsida > Poales > Poaceae > Lolium > Lolium perenne. Next base: position 316,629,740 of record NC_067245.2, read on the forward strand.
TTTTGGATTTGAACTGTGGGGCCTAACAATGAAGGAGAATTCCCTTCAAAAAACTAACGTATGCTGGTAATTGCAGTGTGCACACGGTATTCTTTAGTAAAAGGCGAAAGAATAGTTTGCTTTGTGCCCGCTGAGCAGCTGGGTGCTTTTGAATGGTGGCCTTGGACCACTTGATATACATCTCCCTCGCGGCGCTGTGTGCTATCCAAGCAGCGGGATGGGACTAATAATCAACCTCCTCTGAGAACCTCCGCTTGAGCGTGCGCAGCCACATGTGGGTGGAAAAGGCCCAGGCGTCCGCGGCCGGGTAATGCAATGAGCTTCTGGGCCTGCTGATACACTACCGAGAGTCGCCAGACTACACACGCCTTCCTTTTTTTTTCTTTGAGGGAAACGCACACCTTTCTACTAAACCTGGTTACCTCTCTCTCAATCCTCTCAATAAAATCCATCAAAAAAAAATCCTCTCAATAAAAGTCGTATGCTACGTAGCAGCAGCGACAACGAGGAAGGAGGGAGTGAAGAGGCATGGTTGGGTAAAACCGAACAAAGGGCTAATTAAGCTAAATACTGATGCAGCATTTGACATAGATACACATACAGGAGCTATTTTGCGTGACTCCAAAGGGTTCTTCGTTGGAGCGAGTAATCATGTTATTACTGCGGCTGATAGCGTTGATACTGCGGAAGCTCTAGCAGTGCAACATGGCCTCCAACTAGCACTACATATGGGCTGCAATCGGATTGTCGTCAACTCGGATAGCATGATGATCATGGACGCTCTAAACGGCAATGCCCAGTTCCGGGGACCAGAAGCTGCAGTTTTAAATGAGTGTGTAAAATTAGCTAAAGAGTTTGTAGTATAGTAACCTTTCACCACTGCCCGAGAGAGTCCAACGAGGCAGCTGATGAACTAGCTAGGCAAGCCAGCCGATCCAATTTGGGTTCCTGGTTAGATGATCCTCCCAGTTTCCTTATGCCTAGGCTTGTAACAGATATGACTATGTTTGAATAATAAAGGTTATTACTCTGTCAAAAAAAAAGTCGTATGCCGTATATGCACATTCACACACGTATGACGTATATGCACACTAACGACAGCACACCTGTTGATCCCACGATGAGCGCAACAAATTTAAATCCACTGATCAGTGATCACGCCGTACGCAGGGAGAGCCTCTACACCTGGGTCAAATGGATCGCCCCAAAAAGGCCATCATGCCTGGTGTGGTCAAGCCGAAGAAGGAGAACCCGCTGGAGCAGAGGAAGGTACAGTTGAAGAAGCGCGTTGTCCACGGAGACAACATCAAGAACTGGCTGGCCGCTACCACTGCGGCCCAAGAAAGGGCCAAGCCCTTGAAACACCCCGCCACCGTTAAGGCCCGCGCTAACGCTGAGGCCATGACCGTCCAAGTTGTGCTCATTCTCAACGGGCAGGCGCTGACCAACGCCCTGCAGGTACGACGAGCTCTGGCTCGTTCGTGAACAAGCCCCCACTCTCATCTCATGCTCAAGGGCACACAACGGTGCCATCCCGGTTCTCCGGCTCGAGGGTCATGTCGTCGGAGGTCGGCGAGTCTTTCCTAACCGTTTCGGCAAGTAACATCGACCTCAACACCACCCCGGTAACCGGCTCCTCAGGAGGCATGCAAAGGAAGACCCCGAAGTGTTTGGCACCAGACGATGTCCTTCTTCCCCGCAACTTGTTCGAAGAAATGGCAGTGCCACCCGGTTCGCCCTCTTACGCGGTATGAATCTCTTTTTCTTCCGTTTGTCCGTCCATATATTTACCATGAATGCGTCCGACCCGACGGCATATGTATCATGCTTTCAAGGATGGGGACAACTACAACACGACATGTGGGCCTTAGCATTTTTAAACACCGAGGCACGCCTGTAATCGCCGCGCTCGTGCTAGCATTGCAAAAACAAAATACGCCATAGATAACTGCGTCATGAAAAATGCAGACCCAACGTTTTTTTAGGTGCATACAAAAGATTCCATGCAGTGAGCTGGACGAAAATAGATATAATCTGTCGTATCTGCATTGCGACCCCGCCCAAAGGGCGGTCACAACTCTCGAGGATGGAATCTAAAGTTGAGTTGTGAGAAGTTTTCCGCGTGGAAAGATAATTCTTATGAAAAAGAAGGAGA